>NW_004955468.1:11200387-11220963 GCF_000276665.1 Chinchilla lanigera | reverse complement strand
GTCCCCTGTTATAATAGTGTTCTTAATTATATGGATTTTCATGCCTGTTAAGATTTTTCATATATAGTTTGGAGCTCCGATATTTGGTGTATACATGTTTATGATTGTTATCTCATCTTCTTGTAGTTTTCTCCTGAGTAGTATGTAGTGGCGTTCTTTATCTCTTTTGATTGTTGTCAGTGTGAAGTTTACATTGTCTGCAAACAGAATAGCTACACATGCTTTTTTCTGGGTTTCTGTTGCATGGAGGATTGTTTTCCATCCTTTGAATTTTAGTCTCTGGATTTCCTTTTGAGTAAAATGTCTTTCCTGTATACAGCATATCGTTGGATTTTGTTTTTTGATCCACTCTGTCAGTCTGTTTCTTTTGACTGGAGAATTGAGGCCATTTACATTTATAGTTATAACCAACATGTGTTGATTTATCATTGTCATGTTATTTACTTGTGCTGGTGTCCTACTTTTTCTACCTGTTTACTTGCTTGCTCTTCTTGACGTTTTATTTCTAGTGTTGTTCTTGAAATTGCGATCAGATTTTTCTGTCTAGGATATCTTTTAGTACTCTTTATAATGCTGGCTTGGCACTCATGAAATTCTTCAATTGTTCTTTGTTGTGCAAATATTTTATTTCTCCTTTGAATTTGAGGGATAGTTTGGCAGGGTACATCAGTCTTGTTTGGAAGGTGTTTTGTCTCAGGACGTGTAATACTTCACTTCAGGCTCTTCTCGATTGGATGGTTTGTGCTGAGAAGTCTGCTGTGATTCTGATGGGCTCTCCTTTATACGTAATCTGTTTCTTTTCTCGAGGAGCTTTTAATATTCTGTTCTTTTGCTGGAGATCTGGGAACTTGACTATTATATGTCTGGGTGTAGTTTTATTTTGGTTGTGATTGTTTGGAGTTCTATATGCCTCATTTCTCTGTATATCAGGTTCTGTTTCCATAGTTGGGAAATTTTCTGCTATTATTTCTGCCAATATTCTTTTTTGTCAGTTGTGTTGCCTCCTGCTTTTTCATTGACTCCTACTAGTCGTACATTATTCCTCTTTGCCTCACCTTGCAGCTGTTGAATTGACTTTTCCTGCATCCTTGTTGATTTTACGAGATCCTTTCTTTCACAGTTGCTAGCTGCCGTGCTGTCTTCAAAGTCTGAGAATCTATCTTCAGCTTCATTCAAGCAGTTTTGGCAGCTTTCATGGAAACTTTGTTTTCTGGGAAGTCTCTTTGAATCTGGTTCATGCATTCTAGGTCCTTTTTATATTTTTCATTTAACGCTTCCATCCATTGCCTTTGTTCTTCTATTTTCTTATAGATTTCTTCTTCAGACTTTTTGAGCATTTCCTTCATTATTCTTGTCATCTCACTTTTTGCCTGAGAAATTATTTCTGATCTCATCTCTTCTGTGGCCTTATGGAGTTGTTTCTTTACTTCCATTGCAATCATTTCAGCCATTTCAAGCATGTGTTTACCAAGTTCTTCTATGCTGATGTCTCCTGGACTTGTTCTGAGTAGGGTGGAGTTCTCGGCTTGTGTTTTAGTCCTTCGTTTTGTCATGTTTGCTACTGGATGGAGAAAGCTCAGTTTCCCTCTTCAGTGGCTGCACAGCAAAGGCCACTAGTATCCCTAGTTTTCCTTTTGGTCACGTTTTCCCCTCAATGTCTCATGAGAAGCACTACTTTGTCTGGGGTTTTCTAGCAGTTGTTGATTTATATGTAGTTATCCCAGGTTACAGACATGGGCATTGGTGTCAGCTGATGGCAGACTGTCTGATCCAGCATCCCCTTGCAGTTCAGGGCATGTGCATGGCCCAGACTCGAGTTGCACTGGTGTGACAATCCTGGTCCAGTGGACCTATGTCCCCATCAGTTCAGGGTACAGGCAACATCCAGACATCAAGTGCAGGTTTGACAGTTTGTGGACCACTCGATTCTGTGTCTCCAGTCAGTTCAGGACACATACAGGAGCCACGTGCAGGTCGGACTGACATCAATCACAGACTGCCCGTGCCAGCAACCTCCCCAGGGGCTTCGGGCACAAGTAAAACACGGACTCAAACCACAGCCAGCAGCTCTTGGAGCGCTTGCTCACTCAGTGCAGGGCATGCTTAGGGAGGACTCTCAGGAAAACAGTGAGAGAAGTCCCCAGGCCTTCTGAGTGAGGACCATCTGTCTGCCACGGCTGCAGGGAGGGCAGACACTCAGATTGCAATGGCAGCAGGGTCCTGTGTTGCCTGCTCTGGCTCCAGGAAGTAGAGGGGAAAAACCTGGTTGTCTCTGCAGGTTTCAGCTGGGAACCCTTGTGGTGCCAGTGGTTTGCAGCCCACCTGGTTCTGCTTCTTAGTCACTTCAGCAATTATTTTTCTTTAAACAAACTATATATATATATATATATATATATATATATATATATATTTATCACACTGCATATCTCCTGGCATGACTAGATATTTGTCAATTTCTCCTGGTAGTTTTTTTTTTCTTGTTTTTTTTTCTAGTACCAGGAATTGAACTCATGACCTTGTGTGTGCCAGGCAGGTGCTGTGCCGCTGAGCTAAATCCCCAGCCCCTGTCCTGGTAGTATCATTGGGGTTTTTAAACAATAAATTTTGAAGCCATGCTGTTAGGATCTTATAAATTCATGAATGTGGTATGTTTCCAGTAAAATAATTTTTGTCAATATAAGTGCTCTAGTATTTTCCACTCTGAATAAACTTGTTCATTGTTGGTGATAGACCATTAGTTTTCTTTTTTTCTACATTTGTCTGAATATCATTTTTAATTTCTTTATTTTTAATCTTTTCTTGTCAGATTATTTTAATATAATATTTTTGTAATAGTGAAGTGTCAGATTATTAGAATTAAGTCTGGGAACTCTTTGTTTGAATTAACTTGCTGCATCCAACCATATTTATTATAACTAGATAAATTTCTGGATGTTACTGCCTTTATATTTTATGTTTTAATTTAATAAGATTTCCTAATTTCTCTTTGTTTTCTATCAGCCTTGTGTTTGTCTAATTTCTTATTTGTTTCTATTTTTTCACCAGAAAGTTATTCATCCACTATTTCTATTTTTCCTATGGTCAAACTTGATTGTTATAATGTAATTATATTTTTAGTAAATATTCCAAATATAAAATTAAAAATGCAAGTAGTACTACATTATTGTAAAAATTGGTTTTCTATCACCTCTTGAGTCTTGCTTTTTAAACCAACTCCATATTTCTACTGCTACAGACCTCCATGTTTCTGCTTATTATAATTAATATGCATGTAATGGTATTTCTTGATTCCTAAATGTTAGGTATTCCCTCTTGACTTTCCAGCTCATTTATAACCTCATCTGCATGCACATGAACACAAACATACCCACATACTTCCTCTCCTATCATCCTCTCAGTAAAAATTAAATCTATTTTCAGAACATACATTATTATAGTATGCAGATATTATTAACGACTCAACTACACAGCTTATTCTAAACACACAGCTCTCCATGCACACGTTTTTCTTCCTGAATTTTTATAATTCAATGCTTTTATTTGCTTAGCTTTCTATTACCTATAATTAATCAACACCCAAACTTTCCACAGAAGGTGTACAACATTTTCTCCACAGAGTTGCATGTAGTCAAACATATCGGGTAATTGCTGTACATCTTTCTTATTTATTTGCTTATGCATTTATTTACATAACCTGATAGTTTTTTAAAATTTCTTTTGGTTTTAAAACTATAGTTGTGGAGTCCTTTCCCATTCTTCCTCATTCTAGACTGAGTTCCTCTCCAGTGCTGCCCCAGGGCTGAAAACCTGGAATTCCATTGTCTCTCATCCATTATTTTTTCTGTTTCATGGATCCCTCATTTCCATGAAGCACCCATTCAATAACTGTCTGAGAACAAGAACATGGGTATTACCTCTGTGAAAATATGCTGCTAGTACTCATATATGTCATACATAGCTTGTTGGCTATATTAATTTAGCTTAGAAATAATTGCCCTTCGAAATTATGAAGACCATTACCTCATTGTTCTCTAACTTCTAGTTAGGTTGTCTAATTGCATTTGAAATTTCAGTCTTTTAACTATGATATATTTTTTTTCCTTTTTTTTTTCTCTTGGAAGCTTTCTTCTTCTTTTCTTCTCCTTCTTCTTCTTGGAATGCTTTTAGCATTTGCCTTTATCTCTAGAGTTTTTAGATTTCATCCCAATGACTTTGTTATTTTGTTAGTTTTTATTTTTATCTTTTTGAGACAGGGTCTCGCTATACAGTTCAGGCTGGGCTTGAGCTCACTTTGTAACCCAGGCTGGACTTCAACTCACAAAATTCCTCCTTCCTTAGCCTCCCAAGTGCTGGGGTCACAGGCATGTGCCACCATGCTCTGCCTCAGTGACTTTAAATGTGAGTTCTTTTCTTATTTTTTCTTCACCATGCTAATCACTCAATCTGAAATCTACGTTCTTAAGAATTTTAAAATATTGTTTTGATTGATGTTTCTCTCCTATTTCCTGTATGTACCTGTTGGACACTATACCTGCTTTATCTATCCTCATGTTATCCACTGTTTCCTATTTTATAATCTTTTTTTTTCTTTTTACTACATTTTCTACAAGATTTTCTCAAAATTCCCTTCCAATGTGTGAATTTACTAGTGGGAGGAATTTTCCTTTTTGTAGAAGCTTGACTTTATTTCACGGGCACATTTTATTCTCTCATCCCTTTGAGGCATTAAATATGTATACACATGGACATGTATTTCTAAGACTTTTCTCCTTTTCATGCATCACCTCTTTCCCCCCCAATTTTCTTACTGCTATCTGTTTATGTGTTTTTGTCTTCTATGGTGCCCACCACCATAGCTGCCTATTTATGGCTAAGAAAGAGGCTCTAAAAAGCTAGTTAGAAGTCCTGAGTACATGTGTGTAGAGAGCAATACAGGAACAAGTTGCATTTAAGTGGGGAGTGTCCAGATATCAGTATCTGTAGGAATTTTTTCTCCGGATTCTCCATTTCCCCAGGAATAATTTCTCTAATGTTTTGTCTGGTGGCTGCAAACTTTGTTGCAGGATTGCGGTAATAAAAGAAGAGGGAGACTAGGGGTGAGGTGTGGGTGGGGAATCTTTTAGCTTTGTACATGAACTTTTCTCCCATTTCCCCTTTCCTTTTTCCCTTCCCCTTTCCCATGCCCTCCCCTCTCCTCCTCTCACTTCCTTTCTCTTCTCTTTCTTTATTTTCTTGAACCCAGGGTCTCATGTACACCAAGCAAGTGCTCTACCACTGAATTACATACCGAGCCTTTTTGTAACTTTTATTTTGAGACAGGGTTTCACTAAGTTGCCCTGGGTGCTCATGAACTTGCAATCCTTCTGCCTCAGTCTGTCAGGTAGCTGGGTTTATGCATGTGGAATTTTTCTGAATTCTTTATCATCTATGTATTTCTCCCCTATCGTGCAAATCTATGTGGAAAATGTAAATCTCTATGATTTTACTTGAAAGTGTATGTACGTGCATGTGGGGGGAAGGTAATTCACCTTGTAGTGAGCTATATTAGAAAAGTAAAACCTTAGGTGGTAATAATGTGCAGTAAGCCTGCCTGATCTTTACTGCAGAAGAAGAGGGTATCCACCTTCCAGGGGTGTTGACTATATATACAAACACCCTTGAAAGAATCATCTGGAAGAAAGGCAATCAATGCCTCTGTTCCCAGCGTGCAAAAATGTAAGAAAACGAAAGAGAATTGTCACAGTAAGTTCAAACATATACAGCAAAAGCCATAAGGGAAGGAAGATACATGGTGTGTGTGGCAGTGTGTGGGGGTAAATACTGGCCTCTATAATAGAGTAGAGAGGAACTGAACATCACCTATAGGAGAAAAACTGCATAGCTCTGATCGGGTAACATTTTTTTCTTTCAGTACTGGGGATTGAACCAAGAGCCTTTGCACTGACCTGTATCTCTAGCCCATTTTTATTTTAAGACAAGGTCTTGGTAAGTTCCTAAATTGCATAGCCTGGCCTTGAACTGGGAATCTTCTTACTTCAGCCTCCCAGAGTGCTGGCGAGGATTGCACTCATGCACCACTTCTTTTAATCATCTATATGAGCTACTTGCTAGACAAAGAAAAATATAATTTTATTTTTTGTTTCAAAAAGTTTGAAAGCTCTACCTTCAACATTTAAGCCACTAAAAATGAAGCCTTTATCATGGATAGATGAAAAATAGATAATAAATGCAAAGCTAAATAGATATTTATCTTGATAATAATGTATACATTCCTCAAAATTTGTGAAGATAGGAAGTAAGTGGCAACAAACAGTGGGAATTTCTTTGTGACTGGGATGAAGGAACAGGAAAGTTTCAGGTAGAAATGTAATATATAATGTCTCAGAAAAAGAGGACATAGGGCATATTTAAGAGTGGAAAGTGTTCTGATTTATTAATGTAAAAGGAAGCAGGACTTGAAGCCACAATGGGCTGTTTGTAAGCATATGTAAGGTCTAAAAATGTGTTTGTGAGAAGATGGGTTTAATGAGGGAGTAGCAAAAAAAAAAAAAAAAAATCAAGAATCTTTATGCAAATCCTGGTCCCTTCATGTAGTGCAGGTGAATTCCTCATTGCTGCTAGAGAAGTTTCAGAGGAGAGCTGGGGAAAGGCCCTCTTCAGAGTGGCAAGGGCTCCCATGTGCAAGTAACCTGATAAGAAGAGACTCGGAAGTGTGCAGCAGCAGAAGCATAGAAAAGATGTGATTCACTTCAGTATAATCATGCATGGTGTGAAAAGAACTCAGGGAGGCTCATTGAAATCAACCCACACAATACTAGGAAGTACATGAGGACATTCAATTCAGTAAAATTCAAAGTTTGTATTTTGGAAAATCCCACATATCAAGGTACTTTCCAACCCCAGGGTCACAATGGGGTTTCTGTTTCTTCTTTACAATAGATCCCAAAGGTATGTCCTCTTTAAAGTTGTTACAAGCTCATAGCCCTAGACCTTTAGAACCCCTCTTTATTTCCTAAATGGAACATGATCTTCCCTACTCACAACAATGACTATGGCCAACATTTTTTTGAGATGGTATTGTGTCAGTTAGCTCAATGATTTGTATATTTTGAGCCTCAAATATTTTTATGAGGTAAATGCTAATGCTCTCCTTTGTATAGAGGAGGAAATGGTGTAACAGAGGGGTGCAGCCTTTGCTCAAGGTGAAGTAAAATTAATCATGAGTCCTCTGGCTCCAGGGCCTCCATATTTAACTACTGCAATGACTGACTTGGTGCTACCTCTGGCTCTTATAAATTATGCTTCCTCTAACTTGATGACCCCAGAGGCATACTTATCATTTACTGTCTCTTACTGTCTCAGATAATGACTCTTGGGTAGTGTTCTCTGACTCTAAAACTGAGTTAACCCCTCCTTTATCCTTTCATAGCATCATATGCTAATCTCCACCACAGAGTCCTTTACTCTGTTTTTAAATTTCTGTTTATTTTTCTTTCTTATTAACATGGTGATTTATCTGATATCAGGACTCTTTTGATTCATATTCATTTAACAAATATTTATTGAACAATTAGTATGAACTAGCAATTGAATCTATAGACCATAACATATAGCAAGGGGAAAAACATTCGATCAATGGATGAATGAGTTGATGCACTTCCCTGGGATTACTCTCTCCTTAAGATCAATTTTAATTTGCATCTCTCAAATGGGCAGTGATGTTGAACATTTTTCATACATTTATTACTTGTTTGTAGTTCTTCATCTGAGCAGTGTGTCTTCATTTCAGGTGCCCATTTTTAGACTGGGGCTTTATGTTTGGGGGGTATGGTTTCTTGAGTTCTTTATATAGTCTAGATATTAGCCCTTTTTCTGAGGAACAATTGGCTATATTTTTTTCCCATTATGTGGGTTGTCTCTTCACTCAGTGGTTTATTTTGCTGTCCAAAAGCTTTTTAATAGGATGAGATCTCAGTTATTATTTCTTTGTAATATTTTCCATGCGATTGGGGTTTTGTTCATGAAGTCTTCAAGAGTCCCCTTTCTTCTCTCTTCCACCAGATTTAGTGCTTCTATTTTAAAATTTAGAACTTTTATTCATTTTGATTTTAGTTTAGTGCAAAGCAATAGATATGGGTCTAATTTTAGTCTTCAGCCTGTGGAAAAGGCAATTTTCCCAGCAGCACTTATTAAAGAGGCTATCTTTCTTCCAGTGATGGTGTTTGGCCCTTTCATCAAAGATAAGGTGGCTGAGTGTGTTTGGGGTTGTGTCTGCATCTTCTATTATGCTCCACTTGTCCTGTTTTTTTTTTTTTTTTTTTCCCAATACCTAGCAGATTTTATCACAGGAGCTTTGCAGTATAATTTCAGGTCTGGGATTGTGATGCCCCCTGACTTGCCTTTGTTTCCTAGAATTGTTTTTGCTATTCTAGGTCTCTTCTGGCTCAAAATAAGTTTTAGGAATGTTTTCTCTAGTTCTGTAAGGTATAACAATGATATTTTGCTTGGGATTGCATTAAATCTGTACAACAATTTGGGAGTATGGTCATTTTCACTATGTAGGTTCTTTCTAACCAAGAGGAAAAGATGTCATTCCATTTTCTGATATCCTTTTAAAACAAAGCTGAGATTCCATCTCACTCCAGAAAGGATGGCTATTATCAACAAACAAACGTATAACAAATGCTGGCAGGGCTCTGGGGAAAAAAGAACACTTCTCCACTGTTGATGGGTGTGTAGACCGGTGCAACCACTACTGAAAACAATGCGGAGAGTCTTATAAAAACTAGGACTAGAAGTCCCATTTGAACCAAATTTTCCCTTTATTGGTATCTTCTCAAAAGAATTAAAAATATTATACCACAGCAATATATGCACATCCATGTTTATAACAGCAGAGTTTGTAATTGCTGAATCTTGACAACTACTCAAATGCCCATCAACAGATGAATGGTTAATGAAGATATCTTTTTTTTACACAGTGCTTTTTTATTTAATGCAGTACTACTTAGCCATAAAGAAGGATAAAGTTGAGGCATTTCTAGATAAATGGGTGTACCTTAATAACATATTCTGATGTGAAATAAATCAGACACACATGTGTAAATTATCACATTGTCTCTCTGGTGTGACATACTGAAAGTGTTAATAAGAACAAAAATGTATAATAGAAATTCTGAGATAGATTGCAATTGTTCAAAAGGAAAGATGAGCTAGGGAAGGGAGCAGGGGAAAGGAAGGAAGGAAAAAGGAAAAAAAAATGAGAAAAGAGGGATCAAATGGAAACACAGCTTTTGTAAATATAGAGAGGAAGAGGGGTTCAAGGGAGGGGAGGGGAAGGGGGAAAAAGGAATCAAGTTATATCATGTACAGATACAAATGTCTTATGGTGAATGTGATCATTATGTACATCTAAATTTTACCAAGAAAAGTACTTTTTAAAAAAGATGTTTTAAATTTTATTGCTAATCTCACAGAGAAAAGCAGAAGTTAAATGCCGAACTTTTGAATAGACAATAAAGTTGTATTTACACAGGCTACTTACAGTCGTTTCCCTTTATCTTTAACATCTCCAATTCTCTTTTAGCAGTGGCGGTTGGAAGTCTTCCTGGTTGAACTTCCCTTCTTAATATCTCTGTTGGTGGGATGCCTCAAAATATATATATTTAGAATTTGCTCTGTAACATTCCCTGGATGTTTTGCTGACAATTTTCTAGCCACTTTGATATATCAATTAATGGAATCCTCAGAACTCTGAAAAAAAATTCTATCATTAAACCTATTTTTTTTCCCCCTCTGGTACCAGGAATCAAACTCACTACCTTGCGCTTGCCAGGCAGGTGCTGTGCCACTGAGCTAAATCCCCAGCCCTTCCATTTAAAAGAAAAAAACAAAACTCTGTGATTATCCACAACACAGGGAGCCTTGTCTGTAGACCACTCTTGGTAATTTAATTAACAATTAGGAACTGGAGGAAACAAGATTCAATTTGGGGCAGTGTGGTTGCAAAATCCACGCTTTTAATCACTGTGCCCTACTCTATTTTCTCTTTGAGACAGAAGTTGTGTATTAGTCAGCTTTCTGTCACTATTACAGAAGATCTGAGGTAGCTAAATCTATAAAGGGAACCACTGAGCTTGCATTTTGGAAATTCAAGATTATGGCTCTGGCTCAGTTCTGGTGGGGTCATCAGAACTGCACTATATCGTGGTCAGTAGTGCTGGTGGGTGTACATGCTGGAACAAGGGCTCAAGATTGAGAGGCAGAAGGCTAGGCTCTTACAGCCATATGCCCTTGTAGGAATCACCTTGATCCCTGCTACAGTGTGGCCATCACTCTCTACATTATTTCTGGGCTTCTAAGTCTTCATAAGTCCATTGCTTTTCAGGATGGAGCCACTCAGTTCTTCAGTCTCCCCTGTGTGGTGTGCAACTCTTTCTTCCTTATAGCTGTGCAGGGTGACTACTATATGGCCATCTGTGCCCCTTCTGTGGCTAAGAGGGCCTCTATTCAGATGACATCTGTGTTCCTGGGAATCACTCTGTCATGGCAATTTTCCAGGTAACATCTTTGTTTAACAGATTTTCTCACCACTTCTGTGACCTGAGAATCCTGCTGAAGCACTGTGTACAGATGTAACTGTCAAGGAGATTATATCAGTGCCTTTGTCATTATTCTAGTCATGGACCTAGTTTTTATCTCCTATGTCCTTATCACCTCCACCAACATTAAGGTTACTTCAGTAGAAGGTAGGGGAAGTCTTTGCCACCTGTGCCTCCCTCCTCACAGTGGTCATCATCCAATATGGCTGTGCCTTTATCCTCTAGCTCAAGGCTAAACCCTATACAGACTATTTCCATGGTCTACATGGTCATTATCTGTCTGCCAAACTGTGTTGTGTACAGTCAAGGGGACAAGGAGGCCAAAGATGCTCTTTATAGGTCCCTGGTAAAGACAGGGTTTGCATGCATCAAAGTTGCAACAGCTTCACTTCATGAGTTAATTCTTCCAAAGCCCTTTCAGGAATGCTGTGATTCTCCACAACACAGGGAGCCTCCTCTGTAGCCTACTCTTGGTAAGTCACTGCAGGGGAAGCTCCTTTCAGACTGACAGTTAAGATTCCCATGAAACTGGATAAAAAGTCCTGAGAGTTTGGTATTTTCTGCTAAAAGAGTGCAATATATATATATATATACAAAAGGTTAGTATTTGTAGTGGATTGAAAACTGGTGGTTAACTTATAACCTCCAGCTGAATTGAGTAAGCATGGTGTTGGGTGTGGGAGGCCACCTGGGGACTGTTGCCAGCAGCATAAGAGGCAGAAGTGGAGAAGAAGAAGAAAGGCTGTTGGGAGCTGAGAAAGGCTGTTGGAAGCTGATAGAAGCTGTAAGGAGCTGTTGGTTCTGTTGGAGGAGCTCGTCATGCTAGCTTTCCTGATGAACTTGGCTGTTTTCATCCTTTGAGGAGCTCAGGACCTCGTTGGCATTGAGAATGGCTTTGATTCACTTTAGGGGAGCTCTGGTCCTCACTTTGAGCATCTCTTCCTGGCTCCAAAGGGGAAGATGGTGCACTGCCGATCTCCTGGAGAAGCTTGATGCGTTGGCTTCCCTGATGGGAACTCAGCTGTCTTCATTGGAGGAGTTCGGTACTTCACTGTTGCTGAGAATGGCTTTGGTACTTTACAGGGGAACTCTGGTTCTTATTTTGCGTGTTGCTTCCTGGCTCCAGTGTGGATCCCTCAGCCTGCTAGCACAGATCCTTCATTCTGCTGGCACAGACTTCTTAGATTCCACCACTGATCTTTGGGCCTTTGCAGTGCAGATCCTTGAAACAGGACTGCATGAGATATTGTTATGGGCTCTGGCCCTCTAAGTGGATTCGTGCGAGGCATTGTTATGGGCTGTAGATATTCACATGGACTCATGCAGGACATTATCGTGGGATCCAGGCCTTTGGCTAGATTCCTTGGTCTATAGTGTGTGGACAGATATCCTCTACTCTTTTGTATACCATTCTTTGGGTGACTATTATAAATAATCTTATAAAATATATGTCCTGTATTGTTTTCTCTTGCAAAAATAAGCCCCAAACCAACACAGTACTGGACACTTTGTAAAGTGTCCAGTACTTTTTTGTAAAAAACTTCAGAAATTTCATTCTGATTTGGGGCCAGGGAATCTTCAGGGGGAAAAGTGGGGTGTATTGGTTTAGTTGTTTCTTATGTAAATTTCTCCTTAGACTCATTTTTTAGTGCACATTTTTTTCATCCACAAAGTTTGGAACAATTGTACTGGTGCAAGTTCATCCTGTGGAACTCATGGTTAGCCTTGACTGTGTGCTGATTCTCCCCCATGCTACTCCTGCCCTGCATCAGCACTGCTGTGGGGCATTAAAGGCTGTGGCTACATATTATGCTGATTATATTATCTTTATATTTGTGTACTACTTACTATGAGGTGAGCAGTAAACACTGTTGGTGTCTAGAGGTTGTAAGGAGCATCAGTGCTCCATATAAGGGTGAGAGTTGAGCTTTCCAGAGCTTTCTCTTCTGTGGATTTTCTTATTCTTTCATGCCCACCAGGAGATTAAAGCCTATGTAATGTTTTATAGTATCAACTGGGAATCAAGTGAGACCCTTTCTTTGCTTTAAGTACACTAGAGTTTAGAGTTAGAGAATGCACTTTAAAAATTCTAAAGAGATAAACATATGGATTCTAACCTTAATTTTTATGTAAGAAATTATGGTGCTACATTTTTAAATAGTGAATCATCCTTGCATTTTTAGCCTAAACACAACCTGCAAAAATATAAAATATCCGCAGAATGTTTTAATTATGGGCTCTTTTTGTGAAGATTTTATGTAGAATATTTGCTTTTGTCTATAGATAACATTGGCATTTAATTTTTTATCTTTAACGGCCCACTCTGGTTTGATATAAAAATTTTTAAGGGATTGACCTTATGTGTTGGTGAGAATCTCTTCTTTTTAGTAACTTCAAATGGTGTGCATTTCTTCTCTAAAAGTACCCATAAAACCATCGAATCATATATCCTTTCCTTGAGTAGGTAAGCAAAATATATTTGAACTATCATTTTCATTTGTTTCTGTTGTCTTACTGCTCTGTTTGTTTTCTAATTATATTCAGGACAAAATTGTAATTTTATATTTCCACTAAAATTGTACACTTAATGGGCATTTACATTTTATTACCTTAAAATTTTTTTATGCTGTTGTGATCTTATAATTTTTAAAGTTTTATTTATATTCCCTATTTTTCTATTTCTTTTATGATGGTCTCTTTTTCATTTGCTCTTGGCTGACTACAGCTACCAAAGGTTTATACTTTAATATTATGTTCCAAACCTAATTTTTGTTGTGATGTTTACTAAACTTTTAAAAAGTTTGTTATTTATTATTTTAAAATTGTTCATTATTATGAATATTTATAGTATTTATAATTATCATTACAATTAACATAATTTATTGTTTGTTGTACTTAGTTTATTATAATCATCTTTTCCTTTAGATTTACTTCATTATTTTTCCAGGTCCTTGAACTAAAAATTTAACTGACTTTTATATCTGTATTTCCTATAATATGATATTTTCATTTTGTGCATCTGCATTTTGGTATTTTAATTTTAAGCAACCTGCAGTTTTTAAAATTCTGATTTCCTCTTTCTCTCGTATAATTTTTTTCAAAGTATATTTTTATGTTTGCAGATGTCTGGGGATGAGTGGGAAGGGAGTCATGGGAAGGGTTGGTCAGTGTTTGTGGCTGTGTTCTAAATTTACCGAGCTAATTGTGCAAGAAGTATGTAGGTGTCGGAATGGCTGGAGAATCCCTTTGGTGTGGTCAAGTGTTTGTAAGAAGTTTATGTGTCATGAGTACATGAAAATAATTTCAAATCGAGCTAGCTAATTTTGTTATTCTTACCCTGAATATATTTTTAAGTTTTCTTTTATTTTGTCCATCACTTGCTAAGAAATGTTGCTTAAAATTTCTTAAATGACTTTTCAATGACAGTTTCTCCTTGCCATTTTAATAGTGCTTGCTTGATAGAATTTAAAGCTTGGTTGTCAGATCCATACCAATGGATGTCAGCAATATATTTATGGTAAATTAATGTTCTATGACAATTAAATATGATGATTCCTGTTAATTTTTCTCTGTGAACTTTAGATTAGCTAATATTTATCTAATTACTATAAGATCATTCTGACCTTCATATGTTGGATTTTCCTTTCACCATTTCTTCTTGTTTCTTTCTCCTCCTCAATCTCTTACTTGATTGATTAACTTTCATGTGCTTTAGTCTATACTGGTTGGAAAGTTTTGTGTCTCTCCATGTTCTCCTATTAAGTATACTTTTTTTTTTAATTTTAAAGAGAAAGACACCTCAAAATTTCAAAACAAGATAATAGGAGGGTAACTATGCTTAATACATTGCATATTGTTATTTTTTAAACTAGTCACTCAGAGTACAAGATACCAGAATTTAATTGTTCAAACAATATTAGCACAAACATTTCTTTTCAATGAACTACAAGAAATTAGTATAACTACAGTCGTCCCTCGCTATATTGCAGTTCACTTATTGCAGCTTCATGGTATTGTGGGTTTTTTTTAAAAAAATATTTCTAATTCTGTATCACAGAGTTTTTCCTATATCGTGGGATTTTGCTGAACTTTACCCATATAGAATTTTACATGTTGTTTAAATTATGTAGGTTTAAGAGTGTAGAAAGTGTTTAAGAGCATATGGAGTGTTTATAAGAGTGTGGAAAAGGTTAATAAGAGAATGGGAAAGGTTTATAAGAGTGTGGGAAGGGTTTATAAAGCTTTAAAATATATATACATAATAAAACAAATGTAGTGCCACCACATCATGGCTTTTCACCTACTGCAGGGGTATGTACATATACATATATCTTTTCTTTCCTTTTTTTCCTCCATTCCCCCATCCCAGGCTCTTTCCTTTGAAGTTTCTTCCCATTTTACAATATATCTTGTACATTTTGAATCTTATTTACTCTTTCAACTCCTCACACTAGGGAGAAAATACAATGTGCATTTAGTTTATTTCACTTAGGAGTATAGTCTCAAATTGCAACCATTTACCTATAAGTGTCCAGTTTATCCTTCTCTATGGCAATATAGTACTCCATTGTATGAAAGACCACATCTTCTTAATTCATTCCTTGGTCAATGGGCATTTGGAATCTTTACATGATCTAGCTATTACAAGCTACACTGCTATAAACATGGGTGGACGTATATGGCTGTGGTGTTATGTTTATAATTCTTTAAGATACTCAGAAAAAAGAATAGCTGGGTCAAATGGGAATTCCAATCCTAGTTTTTTGCAGAATCTCCACACTGATTTCCACAGTTGTTGCACCAGTCTACATTGCCACTAACAGTGGAGAAGTGTTCCTTGCTCACCACAGGCCCTCCAGCATTTGGTACTGGTTGCTTTCTTGATAATAGCCACTCTTTCTAGGGTGAGATGGACTCTGAGTGTTGTTTTGATTTGCATCTCATGAATGACCAGTGATGTTGAGCATTTTTTCATATATTTATTTGCTATTTGTATTTCTTCCTCTGAGAAGTGTGTGTTCACCTCAATGCCCATTTTTGGATTAAGTCTTTAATTTTGGGAGGTCTGATTTTTATGAGTTCCTTTTATGTCCTTAATAGTAAACCTTTGTCTGAGGAACAGGTGGCAAACATTTTTTCCTACATAGTGGGTTGTCTCTTCACTTGTTAGGGGTTTCTCTTGCTGTGCAAAAGCTTTTTAATAAGATGAGATCCCAGTTGTTGATTCTTTGTGATAGTTCCTGAGTAATTCAGGATTTATTCATAAAGTATTTGCCTATACCAATATCTTCAAGAGTTTACCTATTCTACCTTCCAGCAGAAGAAACATACTAATGGTTCTGTTTTAATATGTAGATCTCTGACCCGTTGCAAATTTAGTTTAGAGCATGGTGAAAGAAATGGGTCCTATTTTAATCTTTGGCATGTGCAGAGCCAGTTTTTTCAGCACCATTTATTCAAGGGGCTATCTTTCTTCCAGTGAATGTGTTTGACACCTTTGTCAAAGATAAGGTGGCTGAGTATGCCTGGAATTGTTTTTGCATCTTCTAATCTGTTTCACTGAATCTTGCATCTTTTTTTTTTCCATTATCTTGTTGTTTTTATCACAGTAGCTTTACAGTATAATTTGAAGTCAGGGATTGTGATGCCCCTTGCCTTGACTTTGTTGCACAGAATTTTCTTTGCTGTTCTAGGCTTCTTCTGGTTCCAAATGAATTTTTGGAATGTTTTCTCTAATTCTGTGAAATATGTTATTGGAATTTTGATTGGAATTGCATTATATCTGTATAAAAGTTTGGGAAGTGTGGCCATTTCCACAATATTGATTCTTCCTATGAAGGAGCAAGAGATATCGTTCCATTTTCTGATAGCCACTACAATCTCCTTTTTCAAAGTACTCTATATTTAAATGTAAAGGTCTTTTTCAAATTTCATTAGGTTGATTCCTAGGTATTTCATTTTTTTGTGTGTGTTATTATGAAAGGTGTTGTTTCTCTACTTTCTCTCTCAGTAAGTTTGTTATTCATGTACAAGAAGGCTATTGATTTTTGAGTGTTGACTTCGTATCCATGTTATGTTTTGTGTCTGGATGACCCCCTCAAAACTTTATGCAGTCATGGGGTGGGCTTCTAGAGTTTATGATTGATTCATGGTCCAATGCTGAGATTATGGGTGCGAGAGCTACACCCGCCCTGGGGCAGAGAGTTTGAATGCAATGTAAGGGAGGGAAAGGGGCTGCTTGCATTGCTCCTTCCTTGTGCTCTTGTTGCTTTTGCTATCTTCCACCACCATGAACTGTTGCCCTCTGCCATGTGTTACTCTGCATTGGAACCAGCCAAGTATGGACTGAAACTTCCATAAACTGAGCTAAATAAACCTTTCCTTCCTTAATTTTGGACGTCAGGTATTTTGTCTCAGCAATGGGCGAAAAGTAACCAAGACAATCCAGGTATGTTGTTGAAGAGTTTGTTAAATCTAGCAGTTTTGTAGTGCAGTTTTTGGGGTCCTCTATGTAGAATATCATGTCATCTGAAATAATGATAATTTAACTTCTTCCTTTCCTATTGTTATTCCTTTCATTTCTTTCTCTTGTCTAATTGCTCTGGCTAATGTTTCCAGAACTGTGTTGAATAAGAGTGAAGACAGTGGACATCTTTGTCTTGTTCCTGAATTTAGAGTGAAAGCTTTCAGTTTTTGTCCATTTATTATGATGTTGGCTGTTTGTCAGAGATGGCTTTTATCAGAGTGAGACAAAGACCATTTATTCTGATTTTCTGTAGGTTTTTAAAAGTCATGAATGGGTGCTGGACTTTGCCAAAAACTTTTTCTTCATCTATTGAGATAATCATATGATTTTTGTCCTTGCCTCTGTTAATATGGTATATTACATTTATTGATTTACATATATTGAACCATACCTTCATTCCTGGATGAATCCCACTTGGTCATGGTGCATAGTCTTCTTGATGATTTGCTGCATTCTGTTTTGCCGGTATCTTACTGAGGATTTTTTTGCATTTGTGTTCATTAGGGAGATTGGTCTGTAGTTCTCTTTCTTAGTTGGGTCCTTCTCCTGTTTTGGAATCAGAGTAATTCTTGCTTCCAGGAATGAATTTGAGAGTATTGTTTCCCTTTTAATTTAATTAAAGAATATGAGAAGTAGTAGTGTTAGGTCTTCTGTAAATTTCTTGTAGAATTCAGCCATGAATCCACCAGTGCCTAAGCTTTTCTTCATTCGTAAGTTTTTAATTACATCTTTGATTTCATTGATTGATATTGGTTTATTTAGGATTTTTATATCTTCTTGACTCAGCTTTGGTAATTCATAGGTATCTAAGAATCTGTCCATTTCTTCTGCATTTTCCATTTAACAAGTATTCAAAGTAGGTATACAAGTTTTCAAAGTAGGTATAGATGATCTGCATTTCTGCAGGTTGGTTGTGTTGATCCCTCCTACTCCCTTGCACCAGTCCTGCTGGGAAACTGCATCTCAGCCTGGCCATGCAGGAAAGTCCCCTGGCTGAGTCAGAAGAACAAGAAGGAAAAGGCTCTGAAACACAACCTCTGGCCTAGATCTTGGGGTGGGAAGGTTCACTTAAGTTTCTGAACTTGCAGAATACATTGTGATTTCACCTTTTTCATTCTTAATTGCATGGATTTTAGCCTTTTCTTTCCTTTTTTTGACAAGGTTGGCTAAGAGTTTGTTGATTTTTTTAATCTTTCAAAGAATCAACTCTTCCATTCAATGGTTCTTTTTACATTGGAGACTTTTTAGTCTCCAATGCATTGATTTTGCTCTGATCTGTATAATTTCTTCTCTTGTATGAACTTTTGGCTTAGTCTGCACTTTTTCTAAAAGGGTGAGGTTCACCATCAAATTATTTATTTGTGCTTGCTCTGTTTTCCTGATATGGGCATTCATTGCTTTAAATTTCTGTCTTAGGGCTGCTTTCATTGTGTGCCATAAGTTCTGGTATGTTGTGTTATTATTATCATGTAATTGTAGAAACTGTCTAATTTCTTCTTTAATTTCATCTGAGACTCATAGGTTGTTCGGGAGGGTAATATTATATTTCCACATGTTTATAAAGTTCTTGTGGTTTCTTTTGCCATTGATTTCCAATTTCATGGCAGTATGGTTTGACAATATGCATGGGATAATTTCAGTTCATTTGCATTTACTTAAGTGTGTTCTATGAGCTAGTATGCAGTCTATTTTGGAGAAAATCTAGTGTTCACCTGAAAAGAATGTGTATTCTGATGTTGTGGGGTGTAACACTCCCTAGATATTTACTAAATCCATTTGTTGAAAAGTTTGGTTCAGTTCTAATATTTCATTGTTGATTCTTTTGTCTAGTTGATCTGTCTTTTTGTGACAGTGGGGTATTGAGATCCCCCATACAATTGTATAAGTGCTTATTTGATTTTTCATGCCCGCTAATATTTGTTTTATATAGTTGGGTGCATTGGTATTTGTTGCATACATATTTATGATTATTAGCTGTTCTTCTTGGATTGCTCCCTTTACAAGGATGAAGTGACCTTCTTTGTCTCTCTTAATCAGTCTCAGTTCGAAATTCACTTTGTCTGAGCTGGGTATAGTGGCAGATGCTTGTAATCCCAGCACATGGGAGGCTGAAACAGCAGGATAGTTGTGAGTTCAAGACCAACCTGGGCAACAAAGTAAGCACAAAGCCACCCTCAACTGAATAATGAGACCCTGACTCAAAAAAAGAAAAAAAAAAAGAAAAAAAAAAAAGAAATTCACCTTGTCTGCAAATAGAATAGATACCTCTCTTTTTTCTGGGTTCCTGTCACATAGTATTTTTTCATCTTTACTTTCAGTCTATGAATTTCTTTATGAATTAAATGTGTTTCTTGTTTGCAGCATATTGTTGGATCTTGCTCCTTGATCCACTTTGCAAATCTGTGTCCTTTGATTGGTGAATTGAGACTATTAACATTGATGGTTATAATATATATATTGACTAAACCTTGCATGTTATTTTCCTGTTGTTGGCACTCCCTTTTTCCCATCCTTCTGTTTAATTGTTTGCCTTTCCTGGTGTATTTCTTCTGTTGAGGTTCATGTAGTTATAGTCCTCATTATCTCTCTCTAGAGTGTCTTTCAAAACGTGGTGTGCTGGTGTGGTAGTCATAATTTTCACCAGATGTTCTTTGTCGTGGAAGTCTTTTATTTCTCCATCAGTTTTGAAAGAGTTTTGTGGGGTATATCAATCTGGGTTGAAGGTTATGTTCCTTTAGAACTTGAAATACTTCACTCCAAGCTCTCCTTGACTTGAGGGTTTGTGCTGAGAAGCGAGCTGAGATTCTGCTGGGCTTCCTTTTATATATGATTTATTTCTTTTCCTTAACAGCATTTAAGATTCTATTCTTGTGTTGAATTTCTTGAATGTTGACTTTGGTATGCCTGGCTGTAGGGTTTCTTTTTAATCATGGCTAATTGGAGTTCTATATGCCTCTCTTACTGTGTGTCAAATTCTTTTTCCCTACCAGGGAAGTTTTCTGCCATAATGTCTGTAATAGCTTTTTTATATCATTTGTGTTATGTCATGTTTTTTCATTGACTCCAATCAATTTTAAATTATTCTTCTTTGCCTCAAATAGCAGCTGCTGGATTGATTTCTCATGGTCCCTTGCTATTTTTAAGAAATCTTTCTTTTTATGATTACTAACCACAAGCCTGTCTTCTGTATCTGAGATCCTGTCCTCACATTGGCTTTATCTGCTGTAGATACTTTCTCTTTTTTTACAACTTTAAATAATAAAAGAGGGATAACATAGTAATAGGAAGGCTTACTGAATTACAGGCAAAGTGGTAGGAAATTATCAATGATTGTTGTTTTACATATTGTTATCTACAAGATAGTTTCTCAGGAAAACAAATAGACAAATAATAGTGAGATACAGACAAAAGTGGTAGTTTATTATCAATGGTTGTTGTACTATACTTTG
>NW_004955468.1:11184659-11199940 GCF_000276665.1 Chinchilla lanigera | reverse complement strand
GGCCCCCTCATTCCTCTTAGACTAACTGATAGGATGGGTCTGAGCTCTGGAGCCTCCAATTCAGAGGGCAGACTGATTTCCAGTGGTCACCTTTGCATTCAGGGCATGGCCCAGAGGGCTTCTTAGGGCAGTTCCTCTTGAGGTGGCCTGGCTTTTAACAGTGGTAGCAGATGAATGTAGTTGTTGAGTTCTTCTTGGGGTGTAGATACTTTCAATGGAATTGTTTTCCTCCGGATATCTTCTTGAATCTGCCTTATGAATTCCACTTCTTACCTATGCTCTGCATTCATGGCTTCCACAATTTTCTTAATGTTCTCAATTTTTTGTCTGTATCTGTTCTAGAGTCATTAGGTGTGGTTTTTATTGTGGACACTAACTCTGGAGTTATCTGAGAAATTATTTCTGATTTGATTTTTTTAGAGCCTCTGGCTAAAACCAGACCCATTTGGCCTACAGCCATCAGTACACCTACCACCTGCCTGAGGCCAGCTTGGAGCCCCTAGGTGGAGCAAGCAGTCACCCTGAGTTCTGAGCTTGGCTGGTCCCTGTCCAAGATGGCCACAGCCAATCACTCTCTCATATGGGACTACTGAGCCCTCAGCATTCGCCACCAGCTACTGCATTCCTTTAGGTCTATTGCTTCTCTCCATGCTACATCTCTTTACGGAGGCCTCTGGCATCACTGGAAGTCACCAAGTGCCTGCAGTTTGAACCACTCCTCTCATGCAGTGAAGTTCATGTAAGGGAGAAGTCTCTGCCAGCTACTTCCTTCTTCACTGAAGTTTCTTTCTTCACTCTCTCCTTGGGCTTCAATTCATGTTTCAGATCCTTCTTGGTTTCAGGGGACCCACTTCCCTCCTTCTACTTTTCCTGACATTGCTATATTTCAGTGTCTGGACTATGACTGTCAGAGAGACCCTCTGCTCTTCACAACTCTGCCATTTTGGTGCTCAATCCCTTGCAAATACTCTTATGCTTAAAAAAATTTATCTTTTCTTTTTTAAAAAAGTGATGCACATAGAGTTGAAAAATTGGAGTATTGCAAAAACATGTAAAAAAATGTACAGAATTCTCCAACTTATTCCTACCTATTCCATCTGTGCCTTAAAAACTACCTATTTTATGAGTCTCCAGAAAAACAGACACAATAGGGGTTATATATAATCAACTATGTTATTTTAAGATTTGGCTCACATGATTTTGGAAAGTGGCAAATTCAAAGCCTGCAGGGTAAACTGGCACCATTATATTGGTACATATTTATGATATACAGCATGAAAATTCATTATATGAATATAATGTGTCATGACAGTTCAGGATAGTTGGCATTTCTATTTCCTCTTTTGTCATTTTTATGGGCTTTAGAGTCTTTTCTTATAGTTATTTTAAAACAGATAATAAATTATTGTAAACTATAGTTACCTAATTTGCTATAGAACATTGGAACTTTTTCTTTGAGTGGAGCCAGTGCTGCAAGATCACTCTGCTTTCCTTCTGGAATTTTGTTCAGTTGCTCCTGAGCTATCAACATGCCACTTTCTTCAGTTTCAACCTGGAAATTCCCCTTACCTTCCTCCTTTCTTCGGTCTGCTCTCTCCTAGGTCCTTTATTTTTTTAGTTTTAATAAAAACAAATAATTTTTTTCCTTTTTGTCCTAATTTTGTTATACTTCTTCATCTAATGCCTTTTACAGAAAATGTAGAGGCAAAGAATTCTTGAGTATATGCTTTCAAATATTTTTATTTTACTTTCATAGTTGACTAATGCTTTGCTGTATTTAGAATTCTAGGTTGAAAATAATTTTTCTTAGAGTTTTTAAGCTATTTCTTCAATGTCTTCCAATTTCTGTTGAAAAATACAAAACAATTTTTGAGTCTGAATCAGTTGCTTATTACTGTTTGATCTTTTATCTTGAAGCTTTCAGAGTCATCCCTTAAATCTTGTGTTTAGAAACTTTAAAATGATAAATTTGGGGGTGTGGTCATGATCTTTTATTTTATTTTATTTATTTTTTTTTTTTGGTTTTTTTTTTCCGGGAACCGAACTCACGACCTTGCGCTTGCCAGGCAGGCGCTTTGCCGCTGAGCTAAATCCCCAGCCCCTGATCTTTTATTTTAAATGTGGTAATTATTTGCTCTGGAAAGTTACAGACTTTTGCTTTTTGAAAGTTTTAAATACAATTTTTTTGAAAATTTAACCCTTTCTATTTACTTTTAAATTTCAATCTAGCTAAACACTAGACATCTTATTTCCAATACTTACATGTTTTCCTCTTTTTTCACTTCTATTTTTCTTTTTCTTCTGTTTTTAGAGACTTTTCATCAAATTTCTCCTGTAACTATTTCGTTTATTTCTGTTGAAATAACTTTTCAATTAACTTTATATATATTTTCCTGTTTCTTATCATGAGAAAGAACACATATCAAATTTACCACCTTAAACATTTTAAGTGTACAGTTCATAATGTTTGGTCATAATATTGTGCAACCACGTTCAACTTGTAAAGAAACTCTTATGTAGTTACATAATAACTCCTTTTGGCCCCATTCTTCCATTCCTGGAAACCACAATTCTATTTTTATTTTTATTATTTTAATTACTGTAAGTATCTTGTATAAGTGGAACCACACATTGCTTTTTTGTAACTGGACTATCTTACTTAAAATTAATGTTTTCTAGATTCATCCATGTGTCAGAAATTCTTTCCCTTTTAAGGGAAATTCTTTCCCTTTTTCTTTTCCCACCAGTGAGTACTTGGGTTGCTTCTTTATTTTAATTATTGTGAGTGATGCTGCTATGAACATGGGTGAACAAATATTCCTCCACTATACAGCTTCCAATTCTTTTGGATATACACTCAGAACTAGATTTGGTGGATCAAATGGTAAGTCTTTTCTTAATTATTTAAAGACTTTCCATGCTGTTTCCTGAACAGATGTATCACTTAACATTCTCACCAATAATACACAAGTGTATCTGTTTCTCCACATTCTGGCCAATACTCATTATTTTCTGTTTTGTTTTTGGTAGTAGCTTTCCTAATATGTGCACGTTGATATGTCATTGTAGTTTTGATTTGGATTTCCCTAAAATTTGTTGCTGTTAAGCATCTTTTTCTGTGTTTATTGACAATTTGCGTATCTTTTTTGGTTGAATATCTGAGTCCTTTGCCTATTTTTGAATCAGTTTGCTTTTTATTGTCATTTTGTTTTAAGTATTTTGCATATACTCTGGCTCTTAATACTTTAACAGATATATGATTTGCAAGTATTGTATATCATTTTGTAGTTTGTAACATTCTGGCTTTGATCCTATGTTGATATTCTTTTGATCAACAAATTTTATAATTTTATGAGTCCAATTCGTGTATTTAAAAAATTTTAATAATATAAACATTAACATAATGTTTATATTTCTTGTGTGGCGATGGTCCATGGACATATTTTGTTACTTCTTCCTGTGCCTTTTGTATCATATCCTGGAAATCATTGCCATATCCTATGTTATGGAGCTTTTACTTGCTTTTTTTCTAATTTTTAAAAAAATTTTAAGTCTGAGTTATTCTTATTTGATTTTGTACACAATATTAGATAAGGGTCCAACTTACATGTTTTGCATGTACATATTTAGTTTTCCCAGCACCATTTGTTGAAAAGATTTTTCATTTCCTATTGAATGGTTTTGACATTATTGCCAAAAATCATTTGACTGTGTATGCTGATTTATTTTTCAGATTAATTTTATTGGTTTAGATAAAATTTACATTTTAGATACATGTAATGATAACATTCATCATGTGGAATTTGTACCTGTACATGATATATCTTGATTCTTATTTTATGCTCTTTCCCTCCCCCTCCCTTCAACTCTCTTCCTCTCCTTATTTACAGAAGCTAAGATTTTTGAGCTCTATCCTATCCTATGCTGGCCTATCCTATCCTATCCTATCCCATCTTTTTCTATTTTAATCTACCCTACCCTACTCTACCCTATTCTATTCATTTGTATTATATTATTCCATTGCCACAATGTGTTTATTATTGTAGCTTTTCAATAAGTTTCAAAATCAGGATTCAAGTCTTACAGCTTTGTTCTTCTGGTGGAGGAAGGATGAGTAGCTGCTACTGTGGGAAGAGCTGATACTGACAGTAGCTCACTCCAATTTTCAATCCAAGTCTCCCTGGAAGTTGCAAGCCTTCAATAGGTTATCGAGTTCCAAAAAGGTTAGATCCAGCAAATTCTGTTAGTGCTGTTATTTTTTAATTGGGGAGATGGATTCCTGATACTCTCTTCTCTGCCATGTTCTTCTCAGACTCTCTCTACTAATGCATTTTTAATTTGTAAAATATCTTTATACTTCTCAGAACTTGGCTTTTATATAGCACTCTGCTTTTCTTTCGCTGATATTATCTTGACATACTTCTGAAAATGTTCAATGTGTATCTTTTAAAGAATTTATTTTTCATACTACACAATCTGTTATCCTTCTGTGATCCTTTTCCTTTTTATATTATGGTGATGTCTTTTAGCATATTAGTGGTTTTCTTCACATATTTTGGTGTTCCTTCTAAATCCACTCATAACTAAAGGTGATGCATCAATAATTTCTCTGGAAGCTCTGTGTGTATATGTGTACAGTGGAGTAGGAGATTAAGACTAGTGAGCTTTAGTTACTAGAGTTGCAATGCTGGGTATTGTGACAAAGTTACTTTTATTAAGGTAAGCATTCTTCCAAAATAGGATGCTGAACTGTCAAGATCCATAAGTCTTTACTTTTGAAATGCTAAATTCCAAAGGGGTAAAATCTTTCAGTGTCTTTATTGAGAGCTATAAAACTTACTGTGAGATTTTCTGATGTTCTTTTAACCTTCCTCCACCTGTTTTAGAGTAGCATATTTCCTACCCCATTTTATCTCTACAAATCTTTCAGTATTACTTGTGTTGAGTCACACAGGCATCAATAATGACTGATTGATTGATCTACTTTCTAGATTCCAAAATTTTGTTGTACTCTCATTTTCCATCATTTCTATTCTCTTTTGCTATGAAATGAGTACATTTTCCTTCTTAACTCAACTTAAGTAGTGTTTTCAGAAAAAAAAGAAGCAAATAATGGAGATGTATAATTTGTGTTTAATCAAAATTCTAACTTTAAATTATACTTAACACAATTCCTACAACTTTTTTTTCTCTCAAATAATAGTCTCATATGGGTAGTATTCTACTGTATGAGAGACCTGAGTTTACTTTTTAATAATAAATACTTTTATGAAAATGTTGTAAAAGGCTGAGAAAAAAAGACCATAGGTTTGAGCCTAGTTTGAGCAATTTATTGGCTTAGTGAAACCCTATCTCAGAATAAAAATTGAAAAAAAAAAAACATAAAAAGATGATCTGAAGCTGTAGCTCAGTGTGAAGGCCCTGGGTGCTATCATCAGTACTTCAAAAAGAAAGATAAATAATAATATTTTTTTAGTTCAAAACTTCTTGTATCTAGTTTCTTTCTCCTATGTTTGTGTCCTGGTTTCCCCTACCCCATTTACATTATTGCTGACCCTGGTGTCCCTGCCATTCCCCTTTTTCCAAGTGCTGCTCTTGAATGGAAATCACTAGTAGTGTTCTGTCTGCCTGGCTGGAAGCATGGAGTGATGGGAAAGAGGGCTGCTTTTCTGGGCTATATCTCCTGTTGTCTTCCAGATCTCCATGTGTTCTTCTTTTCCTCCACTGCAGAGCATGAAGTAACTTCTGTTTGCCTCCCAACTTTGGGAATCCAGGACTCTCTAATTTAGTTTATACCTGGAGATACCTTATATTCTAACTGTACTTCTTTTAAGTATTTATTTCATATTTCATGATTTGTGATCCTCTAAGAATTCCATTTTTAGTTTTAAACACTGATTATCCTCTTTTGTTTAAAAAGTCTTTCTAAATCAGGTATGGTGGCTAACACCTATAGTCTCAGCACTCTGGGAGCATCACAAATTTGAGCGCACCATGGGCAATTTAAAGACTCAGTGATACCTAGACTCAAAATAAAAAGGAATGGGGATGTAGCTCAGTGTAAAGATCCTGGAATCAATCCCTATACTTGGAAAAATATCTATCAAAGAGTTTGGTGGTGAGGGAGTTGGGAATGTGGAAAGGAGAAATGCTACATGTCCTAACTATGCTATATCTAACATCTAAAAGCCAAACATTCCATTTTATTTGCTATAATTTTCTAATGTATTCACAAAGTGCGCATTGCTTTGCAAGCAGAAAAGTGCCAGTTAATATACCTTTACTCCATAAGACGAGAAAAAGAGATGTCCTTCTCCAACGTCCCCTACCATTTCAGCCAACAGTGAATTCCTCATGCATGCTGTTTTCTTGTGGAATCCACGTCTCTTTGTACTTTCCCTGAGTTTAGGGATTCAAACTAAGATATCTCCAATTTTAATTTACTTAGTCAAAATCTGCTATTTTGTTGTGACTGAAATTCTTTTTTGCTATGTTTGGCATTTCTTAATTTGCAGATCAACAGCGATCAGTACCACATCTGTTATTGGCTCTCATCAATCTAACTGTATCAATGATCTATATATTAAAGCCATTCAAATTTAACATTTGAGGGGCTGGGGATTTAGCTCAGCGGCAAAGCGCCTGCCTGGCAAGTGCAAGGTCGTGAGTTCGGTTCCTCGTACCGGAGAAAAACCAAAAAAAACAAAAACAAAAACAAATTTAACATTTGAATGTGTATTTTCAAATATACTTGTTCATTTTATTTGTGACTTAACCTGTGTTAGCTTTATATGCTTTATATATTGGAATTCTGTCATTTAATTTATTACTGTGAGCAAATTTTAAGAATAACAAGTTAATTATTAGTTTGTTAGTTTTCTGGAAAAATATAAGAGTTTTAAATAGTTCTATAAATAGGAAACAACTGACTGTTATATAAGAGAGAATGGGGTGGTTATTGGATAGCTTTAGAAAAATATATCCCTTTAAGTCAATAAATATTTATAAAATTTAAAATTGGTAATGTTAAAGAACCTTAAAGTACTGTCATTAATTTTACATCACTTAATTCCATTTAAGTGATGAATCTTCACAACGTATATGGGTGGATTTAGTATATGATTTTAATTTTACCTCTGAAAATATATAGGACAATATCTAGGATAAATTATTTTAATCTACATCTAATAAAAATATGAAGAATATATTAAAGAAGAATGAGTATTTCTCTCACGATATTTTGCTTCCCCACCAATCTCAATCTCTCACTTGAAAAATGAATATCTACCTAATGTCATGAATATGTGTTTTTGTGATTGCTGGAATAATCTAGAAGCTAATAATGAAGACTAAATGTCTCTCCTCTAAAATCTCAAATATTTAAGTATGATTATGAAATGTTTATTAATTAAAACCCAAATTTTAAAAATAATATTTTAATTTTATTGTAGTACCCAGAAATAACAGTCTTGTATAACTGGATTTCAGCACTGATATGAGTGGAAAGCAGATTTTAACTCTGAGCCATTAAGTAGTCTAAATGTACAAAGATGCCCCTGTTCATTAACATTAATTAAATAAGATGAAATAGAAGAGAACAGAGTAAACTGGAATGAAAAACAAGAGACTAGGTTGTATGAGATAAGGCTAAGTACTGTTTCATGAGTGTTGTGTTTCTGTTTTCATGTGCATGTACTTGTATACACACATGCACACACAGAGGCATACACATGTCCCAGGTTATGGTACAGCATTCTTTTATATTGGGGGACCCAGGGTTATGAAAGAGTTTGAAATTCACTGAAGTTGATGAAGGAAATTGGTGTAGAACAAAAGGCCAGGTATTAACTACGGGAACTGAAAACTAGACAGAAAAGCAACACTTTGGAAATACTCTTTTTGTAGGGGGCCAAAAATACATGACCTTAAAACAATGACAGATGGAATAATAATTAAGACTTAGGCATGTGTGGGAGGAAGGTAAGAGAGAGTGATTAGTAAAAATAATATAAAATAGCCAGAAAAAGTTAGAGAGGTAAGAATGTAGGAATTATTTTAGCTAAAAACATGAAAATAATACATCGAATTTCCTAACATCGTCTGTTGGTATTGCAGCATTTCTCACCGTGTTTATTCTAGTGTAGTTGATTTGTATAACAGTTCAATTGGGAAAACAGCGGGGATAGATGATCCCATTTTGCAGATAAAGAAAGATGCAGTTTATAGCTATAAAAGTACTTTCTTACTCTAAAGAGAAAGGATTTGTCCCTGTATTATCATTTCCAAAGGAGTTTTACATTATTGCCTCCTGTGTTTAACAAGAAACTGCATATAAATTTTAAAGATGAGGAAATTGAGATTCAGAGAAATTAAACAATTCATTCAAGTATATATGGTAAGTAAGAACTAGATTCAGAACTCAAAATGGAGTCTTTTTATTCCAGTGTTTATGTTCTTTCCACTGAATTTTGCTGATCTCTTAAAAACTACTACCTAACATTTAAAGTAGCTAAGATTGCAGATATAGATTATCTATTACTGAGAAGATTTGATAGACAGTAGTTTTAAGGTTACTGTGAAAAATATAAATAAGGTATTTTTATTTACTGAATAAAAGTAAATGTGATCATTGTCAAATACAGGTTAACTTGATTTTTGGTTCTCTTGAATTTCACATAAACTTCCTAAAAATGTATAATTTAACCTGTGTAAGACTGAACTTTAAGGAGCTATTTGGAAAATCACAATAGGCAAATGTAATTCTAGCCTTTGAAGTTAACGTAAAGGAAGTTGTGGTCTGGACAAAACATATCACTTGATGAAACATTGTAAACATTGATGGTGGAACTGTTCCTCTAGTAAAGATCCCACATAATTATGATATTACTCACTTCCCATTTCACACTATCATCTTTAAAGACATCAAGGGGAGTGTATATTATAGTCATATACGGATGTTTGAGTTTGAAATTTATGGTGTGAGGGAGTGATTTCTTCTTAGGTGTTTCATCAAAGGACTCATACAGGGAAACATGCTTCTGTTCGGTATTTCAGAATGACTAGGAGAGGCTGCCTGAGCAAGCCTTGAAGATGGCAATGAATGGTGTCCATTAGGTGACAGCAAGCTATAACAGGTCATGTGAGTGTGGTATGAAAAGGGAAACTACAAGTCACTAAGTACTGTTGAACTGTGGGGTGTGTGGTGGTAAACAGCCTGTAGGGAAGGGGGTTACTGGAAGTGGAGGTGAGTAGTGAGAGGCAACATATTAACTCGGATTCTAGAGGACCTTATGTGATAAAATTGATCTTCTTCTTTTACTGAGTCACAGAGTTACCAGATGGTTACTTCCCTATCCACTTCATCTCAGTTCTCTCACCCTACTAGTTCCTACTCTAGACTTCCCTCTTGCACTCCTATTTATTAGTAGCTTCTGTGCATTCTGCAAGTGTCTCCAAAAATCACAATTTATTTTCCTAGGTTCAGACTCTCACATATAGTATCACTGAAAGCCTTTGTATATTCTCACAATGTAAATGCTGGAATGATTACTGATGCCACTTCTTTTGTTAACTAGGTCACCAAGGGATTTTAATCACTTTCCAAAAATATTTCTCTTACATGAGCCTGAAAATGTAGATATCCATTTTCCCATATGGCCAACCTAAAACTTATAGGAACAAGATCCAGACTTCAAGGGCTGTTGAATTTTATAGATGGCTATTTCTAGTCTATTTTATTTATGGTTTCTCTGATGCAAAAGAACTTGAATTGTCCATAAAAGAATGACTTCAGTTAGGTTTTAAATCTACATACCTCTGAATGGGTAAAGGGAAAACCATGTCAAAAAACAAGTACTATAGAATATATTTAAAGTTTTACCACACCCTGGAGCATTTCTCTCATTAATTCTGTCTGCAGTTCTGACCCTATTCTGTCCCAGGCTGCCCACACAGTCCAACCACTTTCCAACACCAGTGAGTTCTTTACGCTTGGTGTCTTGGGAGAGGCAGTCTTGCTTGTGTTTTGCAGAACCATCTCCTTTTTTCAAACGCTGGATCTGTAGTCCCTTTTTTCCTGCCTTGTCTCACCAAATCACTTCTTAACTGACTCCAGAGTCTTAGTGACTATGGTATAGCTCCACTTTTCTCTATCTAAGTAATCTTGTAAGACCCTATTTGTAATGACTCATCCCATCAAGACAGTTTTCTGCCAATAGCCCTGTACAGAGCATCTTTGACCTCTTTGTTCCTCAGGGTATACACCACAGGGTTCAGTAGCGGGGTGATAACAGTGTAGGTCACAGAGATCAGCTGATCCTCATCCTTGGTGTTCTCTGACTTGGGCTTTAGGTAGGCAATGGAGGCGCAGCCATAGTGGACAATAACCACTGTGATATGGGAAGCACAGGTGGCAAAAGCCTTCTTCCGGCCCTCAGCAGAAGCAATCCTGAGGATAGTGGAGATGATGAGGATATAGGAAATGAAAATCAAACCCATAGGAATTAGGATCACCAGAATACTGATGATCAGAGTCAAGATCTCATTGACAGTAGTGTCAATGCAGGAGAGGTTCATCACAGGTCGTATGTCGCAGAAGAAGTGGGCCACTTCACTGGCACAAAAGGGCAGTCTGAACACGGCAGACACCTGTGTCACTGCTACAGTTAGACCAGTGCTGCAGGACCCCCACACAAGCTGAATGCACTTACTCTTGTTCATGATGACTGAGTACCTCAAGGGATTGCAAATAGCCACATAGCGATCATACCCCATGGCTGTGAGCAGAAAGCAATTGTTGATGGCCAGAGTAATGAAGAAGAACATCTGAGTGGCACAGCCTGCTAAAGAAATGGCCTGATTTAGGCCTATGAGATTAGAGAGCATCCTTGGGATAATGACAAGTGTGTATACAGTCTCTGAAGCTGACAGCATGCTCAGGAAGAAGTACATGGGAGTGTGGAGATGACGATCAAGGCCAATGATGGTTACGATGATGACATTCCCTGCCAGGGTTAATATGTATAGTGCAAGGAACACAGCAAAGAGGGTGAACTGGTGCTCATGGAAGCTGGAGAAACCCTGAAAGACAAACTCATTCACCAAAGTGTGATTCTCTTTCTTCATCAAATCATGGATAGTGTCTAAGAAAGAAAAAAAGTATATAGGGACTCTATATGGGTAATTTTTGTCATATACTTCTTGTGGTTAATTCACCACAGATTTCTGCTTGTTTATGTTCACATTTTTACTTATTTCTTTGAGAAGTAGAGAATGGAGAAATGTTCTTTTCTCAGAAAGAAAGTACATGACTTTCAAGTCAAATGCAGTAAACTCCTTTTTCCATCATATGCTACCTCATTGGGGGCAAAGGTTGAATATTTCTAAGACCAGTGTCCTCATCTGTGTATGGATGTAGTGATACCATCACAGAATTGTTGATAGAAAACTTTATGCTGCTAAGTATAACACTTCTGTTATAGTTTCAAAAATATTGAATACATTAATGTTCAGTGGTATCATACAGAATCGCAGGCACCATATTTACCTGCTAATTTCTGAGCTTCTAAGATTTGCATGGAACGTGCTACTTGCTAGTATGGAGTCTTGTTCCTACGGCTTATACACTGCTTTTTCATTCCAGTCTTTTAATTCTAATGCTGCTGTTTTTCTTAACTTTGTCCTATATTTCTCTTCCTTAGCTACTACTCACTTTCCAAAAGCGTGTTTTCTGTAAAATGTTTTTTTTCCTTTTCTTTTCTTTCTGAGATCAATATCTCCTTGAGCATATATGAGCAAGTATGTAATACAGAGCTGTTTATTGACCTACTTTTGTACTGTCAGCACTTTATAGTGCATTTATAATGGCAAACATATTCACATACATTATTTAATTTCATTAGCATCCAACAGAACAGGAAGGACAAGATTAGTGTTTCTCACCAGGTGCAGAAACTGAGCTCAACCCTGTTCAGCAAATGGACCACAGACACATAGGTATCAAGGGAGTAAACTGAAACCTATATCTTTGGATTCCTGTGATTATTCCTTGCTCTACACAAAACTTCTCTGAAGAGCTGTCCCATTATAGCTAGACAGGAACCATTCCTACTTTTTATGACAACATGGTAGCTCCTGCAAGGAAGGACACAATTATCTATTGGTAGAAGCCTTACAAATTACTGCTCCATTATACAAATTGCCCATTAGCAAACAGAACATTGGAGCACTGCAGTGAAATTTTCTTCAAAGAATGGAAGGCATGAATGTTTTTAACATCTGCCTCGTTTTTTTTAGATGTCTATGCTTATGACAGGAACAAACAAGTAAATAATTGAGCTACATTTTAACACTGGAATTACATTATAACACCGGAAGAAAGCATAACGCTATTAACATATAATTGGAAAATATGCTAGTAGTACAACTTTTCCTGCAGCCTTTACCCTATTACTAAGCAGCATGTAATTATATAACAGGTTACCTGTAAAAAAATTAAATTCAGTAATAGAATGATGGAATTGCTTTAGAAGTGAATTTTGCTGAAAGCAAAGCAAATGAGGCACATTACAAAATGATTTATTATTGGGTACATTTCAAAAATAAGCTGCTTTTGTGCTTTTAAAATTATGTTTAATTTATCTATTTTTCAGAAATATATCATTTTTCATAGAGGAAATCTACAAAAGGTATTTATAAAGAATTGGTATACAGTTATGTTTCAACAGCTCTGAGCATGATATGAAAGGAAATCAGATGGGGTTGCAAAACAATAAATTTTACATTAGATGTCAGAGACCACTTCTTGATAGGGAAAGTTGTTTGACCCTGATGTGTGGAGCACAGTAAGTAGCTGTAAACATGCTTTATGAAGCTTTATAAACTGTGTCTCTGTGGACCATGAATTGTCTGAAGACAAGAATACAGACAAAGAAGCCTAGCTGTTAAGTAGCGGGGTCACATTGTTTATTATCATATTAGTCAAGACACTGTTTAATCCTGGAAAGCCATGATTTACTGAAATTAGCAGGAGAGCAGATCTTTGAAAGTAATAAATAAAAGAAACAGAAAAACAAATATTCAAATGTGAAGATTCTTTCCAGTTTAATATAAGTTGAACCTTTAAGCACAATAAAACACATACAAGTATTTGACTCTTCAAGACCTTCTATTTACCACTGAAAACTTTCCCCAAATCTCACTTACTTTTCTCCTTGTGAATTCGTGGCCCAATAGAAAAGTGGAGGTAGGAGGTAGAGATGTGGCCCATGGATCACAAGTATTCACAAACTCAGGTCATGAAGAGAAGTCATCTGCATGTGGTCATTCTACTTGCTATAGGACCAAGACGTGGAAGGAGGGAGATGACAACATACATGGGGATTTTGATACTAAGTATTTCCTCTCACTAATGGAAGAGATTTTGATATCAAAAAGTCTTTCTACAGAGCAGCTTCCAGGGTTTCTGGGTGCTATTCACTGAGCATCTTAGGAGTCAGCCTGGGACTAGGAGGAAGCAGATGGCCTGTGCCAGGGGACCTCATTACATATGGGGAACATTCACCAGATCACATGGGATCGTGTTCTGGGAGACTTAAGGCAGTTTCACTGCGAAAAAAAAAAAACAAAAAAACACAACAACAGTGGCTTATTTGTCAGGTTTAATTTTTTTAAATAAGTGTTCTATTTTTACACACTTCAGCCTTGGAAAACCATGGTTACAAAGCCCAAGTGAGCTCTAAAAGCCACTGTCTTGGATTCCAGGAAACTATGCAATTTTTCCTGTAGTCAAGCACTCTATTCTGTGCTAGAGACTATTTTTTTTTTTTATTTCTGGGAATGTTTGCATCTTTTTCTCTCTGAACTAAAATGGTCAATGCTGGCTATGATGTTTGCCTTGTAGCTATCAGAGTGGGAGCACAAAGCTCAAAAGACAATAGAAACATCTCTAGAAGGCTACGACACCACCACGTGGCCTAACAACTAAGCCTGGATATATCCTCAGGGACCATCAGGCAAATGGTTAAATACACTGGTACACACGAGTCCAGCCTGGGGTTTTCTTGACACTGGTTTTCTTCCCCACAATCCCAGAGCCTTATTTTTCCCGAAGTCATTTTGTTCTTTCATATCCATCTTCCTAGCAGATTCTGACAGTTTTCCTTTAAGTTAGTTTGTCTACACTTGGCAAAAAATTGAGTGCTTATATTCATATCATAATGAACTTGAAAATGTCACTGTATTCATTTGTATATGTGTTTGTTTTCTGCTCTCCCTGTTGTACTTTCTTTACTGAACTTGTGGTAGCTTAAATTTAGCAAATTATAAAATGAAAAATATGTTTATGACAAATATAAAAATGCTAATACCATTTTTTATTTTAAAGAAAAAAGAACAAAAACAAAATAACAAAAACAAAGACATAAACAAAACAGCATAAAAACAATAAAAATGATAAAGAATTTCAAAACAAGGTGATAGGAAATTAACAATGGTTGTTGAAATTGCGTATTATTATCTTCAAAGTGATTACTCAGATAACCAGATCTAGGCATGTAAGATTGATCAAACAATTAAACATTAACTGATCCTTTCAATTAATCAATAGAACTTAGTAATATAATTACTTTTACTATCTTCTGTATGTATATATATATATATACTCTTTCAGTCCTTTCTTTCTCTCTTTTTCTTTTCCCTTACCCTAGCTGCCTTTTCCTTTAGAGCAATTTCTTTCCCTTTCATGACATCTATTGTGCCTTTCAGATTTTATTTACTTTTTCAGGTTCTTACACTAGGGAGACAATATGATGTTTACACATGTGAGTCTGATTTATTTCACTTATGAGTATAGACTCTAGTTGCATCCAAGCCTTGAGTTTATCTTTCTTTATAGCTGAGAAATACTCCATTGTATAAAAATATCACATCTCTGTTATCCATTCCTCCACTGATGGGCATTTGGGTTGTTTCCACAATTTAACTATTATAAATTGCACTCCTGTAAACATGGGTGCACATATATTGGTGTAGTATGATATCTTCAGCTCTTCTGGAAAAATACCCAGAAGGAAAATACCTGGGTTGAATGGGACCTCTAATTCTAGTTTACTGAGGAATCTTCAGACTGATTTTCACAGTGGTTGCACCAGTCTAAACTCTGATCAACAGTGGAAAAGTGTTCCTTTTCCCTCACATTCCTGAAGCATGTGTTATTGGTTGATTTCTTGAAATAGCCATTCTTTCTGGGGTGAAATGGAATCTCAGTGTTGTTTTAATTTGTA
>NW_004955468.1:11167847-11181189 GCF_000276665.1 Chinchilla lanigera | reverse complement strand
TTTGTAGTATAATTTCAAGTCAGAAATTGTGGTGTCTCCTTCCTTGCCTTTGTAGCCTAGAATTGCTTTTGCTCTTATGGGTCCCAGCTTGTTCCAGCTGAATTTTAGGAAAGTTTTCTCTAGATCTGTGAGATATGCTAATGGCATTTTGGTCAGGATTGCATTGAGTTTGTGTAACAATTTTGGGAGTATGGCCATTTTCACAATGTTGATTTTCCTGCCCGTGAGCAAAGAGTATCTTTCTGTTTTCTGAAATCTTCTTTGATCAGTTTTGTCAGAGTACTGTAATTTTCACTGTATACATCTTCTTTTGTTAGATTGATTCCTAAGTATTTCACCTTTTGGGATGCTATTGTGAAAGGTATGGTATCCCTAATTTTTTTCTCAGTGTGTTTTTTGTTTGTGTATAGGAATGCTATTGATTTTTGAGTCTTGACTTTGTATCCAGCTATGATATAGAATTTGTTTATTAATTCTAGGAATCTTTTGGTGGAATTTTTTGGGTCTTCCATATAGAGTATCATGTCATCTGCAAATAATTATAATTTCACTTCTTTCTTTCCTATCCTTATTCCTCCTATTTTTCTCTAGTCTAATTGCTCTGGCTAATGTTCCCAGAACTTTGTTGACTAGGAGTGGTAACAGTGGATATCCTTGTCTTGTTCCTGATTTTAAAGTGAAAGCTTTCAGATTTTGTCCATTTAGTATAATATTGGCTATTGTATTGTCATAGATATCTTTTTTCACCTTAAGGTAAGGTCCATCTATTCCAATATTCTGTAGGGTTTTTATCATGAAATAGTGTTGAACTTAATCAAAAGGTTTTTCTGCATTTATTGAGATGGTCATGTGATTCTTGTCTTAGGTTCTGTTGATATGATATGATATATCTATTGATTTGCATCTATTAAACCATGCCTGCACTCCTGGGTTGAGTCCCACTTCATTATGGTTTTTTATCTTCTTGACGATTTGTTGCATTCTATTAATTAGTATTTTACTGAGAATTTTTGGATTTATGTTCATTAAGGAGAATGGCCTGTAGTTCTCTTTCTTGGTTGGGTCTTTCTTTGATTTTGATATCAGGGTAATATATGCCTCAAGGAATGAGTTGGGCAGAATTCCTTCCCTTTTTATTTCAATAAAAAATGGGAGAAGAATTGGCATTAAATCTGCTCTAAATTTCTCATAGAATTCAGCAGTGAATCCTTAGGGACCTGTGCTTTTGTTTGTTGGTAAATTTTTTTATTATATTTTCAATTTCATTGACAGATACTGGGTTATTTAGGATTTTATATCTTCTTGATTCAGCTTGAGTAATTCATATGTATCTAGGAATCTGTGCATTTTTTCTGTGTTTTCCATACTATGAGAGTAAGATTTTAGAAGTAAGTATTGATGGTCTTATAAATTTCTACATGATCTGTAATGATTTCACCTTTTTCATTCCTTAATGCATGAATTTCAGGTTTTTTTCTTTCTGTTTTTTGATAAAGTTGGCTAGGGGTTTATCAATTTTATTCATTTTTCAAAGGACAAACCCTTTCATCCATTAATTCTTTATATTGTTTTCTTAGTCTAAATTGTGTTAATTGCTGCTCCGATTTTTATAATTTTCTCCCTTTTGGGATTTTGGGCTTGACTTGCTCTTCTTTTTCTAGAAGCTTGAGGTGCAGCATAAGGTTGTTCATTTGTGTTCATTCTGTTTTCCTGATGTGAGAATCCACTGCTATAAATTTCCCTCTGGTGATGACTTTCATTGCCTCCCACAGGTTCTGGTAGGTTGTATCTGCATTTTCATTTGATTGTAAATATTATTTAATTTCTTTAATTTCATCTTTGACCCACTGGTTGTGCTGGAGGGTGTTATTTTATTTTCATGTGTTTATGGAGTTTTTACAACTTATTTTTTCAATAATTTCTAATGTGATTGCACTATGGTCTGATAATATGCATGGGATAATTTCAATTCCTTTGCATTTACTTAAGCATGTTTTATGTGGTAGTATATGGTCTATTTTGGACAATGTCCCATGTGCATCTGAGAAGAATGTGTATTCTAATGTTGTTGGGTGGAATGGTCTATAAAGGTCTACCAAGTCAATTTGTTCACATGTTTGGTTTAATTCTGTTATTTCTTTGCTGATTTTTTTTTTTTTTTTGGTCTAGGTGATCTATCTATTTGTGACAATGAAGTGTTAAAATCCTGTTACAATTGTGTTATTGCTTATTTGATTCTGATGTCTGTTAAAATTTTCCTTATATAGTTGAGTACTCCTATATTTGGTGCATATATATTTATGATTGTTATCTCTTTCTCTTGCAGTTTTTGTCTACCAATAATGTAGTGACCTTCTTTATCTGTTTTGATCATTATTGGTTTGAAGTTCACATTGTCTACAAATAGAGTATCTATCCCTGCTGTTTTCTGGTTTCCTGTCTCATATTCTTTTTCATCCTTTGACTTTCAGTCTATATATTTCCTTTTGAGTTGAATGCATTTCTTGTATACAGCATATTGTTGGCTTTTCTTTCTTGATCCACTCGGCCAGTCTTTTTCTTTTGCTCTTTTCCCCCTCTATTTAATTGCTTATCTTACTTAGTGACTCTTTTCTATTGTTGTTCTTGAGATTGTGGTTATTTTTATCTCTTTGTGTGACATCTTCCAGTATTCTTTGCAGGGTTTGATGGTCATGAATGTTATCAATTGATCTTTGTTGCAGAGGTATCTTATTTCTCCATCAATTTTCAATGATAGCTTTGCAGGGTATATGAATTGGGTTAGAAGTTGTCTTCTTTCAGGATCTGAAATACTTCACTCCAAGCTCTTCTTGAGTTGATGGTTTGCATTGAGAAATCTGCCATGATTTTGATGGGTTTTCCTTCATAGCTTATCTGTTTCTTTTCTCTAACAGCTTTTAATATTCTGTTCTTTTGCTGAATTTCTGAAATCTTGATTATTTTGTGTCTGGGTATAGATTTATTTTTGTTATGGCTAATTGGAGTTGTACATGCCTCACTTATGTGTTTATCAGATTCTTTTCCTATGCTTGGCAAATTTTCTGCTATTACTTCTGCAAATAGTCATTTTATGTAATTCACGTTGCTTCTTGCTTTTTTATTGACTCCTATCAGTCTTATATTGTTTTTCTTTGCCTCATCTTGCAGCTGTTGAATTGTTATTTCCTGATTCCTTGTTATTTTTAAGAGTTATTTCCTTTCATGATCACTAGCTGCAATGCTGTCTTTGAGGTCTGAAAGTCTATCTTCAGTTTTGTTCAAGCAGAATTTCCAGCTTTCAATGGGATTTTTAATTTCCTGTATTTCTCTTTGAATGTTTCACGCATTCTAATTTTTCCTATATTGTTCATTGAAGATTTCCATCATTTTTCTGTACTTCTCTATTTTTCAATCCATGTCTTCTTTTGATATGCTGAGTAATTCTTTCATTATGATTGTCATTTCTTTTTTTATCTGAGTGATTATTTCTAACCTGATTTCCTCTATAGCCTGATGTAGTGGGTTCTTTATTTCAGTTGCTATCATTTCAGGAATTTCATGTGTCTGACTTCCATGTTTTTCTATGTTGATGTTTCCTGGACTTCTTCTGGATGGTATGGAGGCTTGAGATTGCATTTTTCTCTTTCCTTTTGTCATTTTAAAAGCTCTGTAGGTTGCTGGGATTCAGTGTCCTTCCCACAGTGGTGCCAGAGAGCAGAGCATGGGGTCTTGGGCTCCAAGACAGCTCACTGAGGCTTCCCAGGACTCAAGGTCCTTCCTGCAACAGCAGCAGATTGTAGAGTGCAGGGTTTTGCCTTCCTGGGAAGTTCACTGAGGCTTCCTGTGACCTAGGATCCTTCTGTGAATGGTGGTGGTGGTGAGGTTAGTACTATTTGTTCTTTTGTTTCAGAGACAGAATAAAAGAAAATACTAGAGGTTCTTAGATGATACAAGCATTTAAATTAAATTATCATTCATAGAGTTATCATCCAAATTTCTTACCTTGTTGCTTGTGACTGAGTAATATCTTCTCATGTATAGAACATGCAATGCTTTAAGGTGGGGTTCCTCAACTCCTAAGCCATGGACATATACCAGGCTATATAGCTGGAAGGGAATGCCAGGCATGTCAGCAAAGTTTTATCTGTATTTACAGATGCTCTAAACCACTTGCATTAATGTTTGAGCTCTGCCTCCTGTCAGATCAACAGCAACTTTATATTCCCAGAGGAGCACCAACCCTACTGTGAAGTAGGCATGTAAGGGATGTAGGTTGCTTGCTCCTTATGTGACTTAAATACCCAATAATCTGAGGTAGAGCAGCTGCAAATACAGTTTCACATTAGCAGGGAAGTTGGAGTACACAGAGACTATAATAAATCAATTGCTTTCAGACTCATATCAAAACCCTGTCAGTGAATGGCAAATGACAATTAAATAGCATCAGGTAGCAGGCTTTTTGTTACCTAGTCAGTTGATGTACTTCAAGTAGAGCTGCATCTGGTGGCAGGCTTTATATTAGAATCCAACACTTATTTTAATCTGTGCATGACCTGGCTATTATTTATTTTCCACATTTCCTTATGCCTGTCTCCTGCATTGAGCACTTGTCTGAATCACAGTTTTCATAAGCATACCAGTTAACCCTATGTAAAATGAGTAAACAACAAGTATCACTGGAGAGATTCTTTGAAAAGGGGGAAAGACCCAATGATAAGACAGCAGAAGGCTCTAAGAATGCCAACCAAGGAGAAAGCTACATTTAAAAGAAAGTAACAAGGGTTCTACTCAAAGTATGGGTTCATCACAACAAGTGATTCACATTCTTAAAGCCTGCTTTGTATAATATGTGGTGACCAGTTATCCAACAAAGTCATGAGATATTCAAAACTGCTTCTCCACATGGAGACTAAGCATTCTGCTTTAGAAGACAGGACTTTAGAGCTCTTTGAAAGAGAAGAAAAACATGAACATGAAGAACAAAAGCAATTACTGAAGGCCACCAATTCATCAAATGTGTCTTCTTTGACAGCATCATTCTTTGTGGCTAACTGAATTGCAAAAGCTGAGGATCCCTTTACTGTTGGTAATCTGCTTGCAACTAAGGACATCTGTCATGATCATTAAGGAGAGGATGCAGTTCCAAAAGTAGCATGTATTTCTTTTTCACCATAACTAGACAATGTGATGAAATGTCAGAGGACATTGAGTCATAGTTGTTAGGGGGGAGGCATGCGCCATAGTGGTAAGAAATACAGATTGACCAGTCTACCAGATGTTGAGAAAAAGGCAATGATCTTATTTTTGTGTGACACATTTTTTCCCAAGGATATGCATAAGGATACCTTATATGCATGTTTTTGCCAACCAACACCAGAGCTACAGAACTATTCGTGTCTTTGAATGATTTCATGTGGGAAAAGTTGCATTGATCATTTGTGTTGGTATATGCCCAGACTGAGTGGCTTCCATGACTGGATGTCTTTCTAGGTTTCACTGGTTAGGTCAAAGAGGTCTCTTCTGAATATGAGTCCATGCACCACTGTATCATCCACACAGAAAAGCTGACTAGCTGAAAAATGTCACCTAAACTTAAAAACATTTTGGAGGATATGATTAAAATTACCAACCATATTAAAGGATATGTCCTTAATTCATATCTTTTCATGCAGCTCTGTGAAGAGTTGGCCACAGAGAGCACATCTTCTCTTACACACAGAATTGAGATGGCTTGCCAGGATAGATTACTGGTCAGAGATTTTCAGGTACAAGAGCTGCTCCAGAGGTTTTTCTTGTTGTTGTTTGGAGAAAAACAGTCATCACCAGCACCAAATTTCAATGGCACAGAATGGGTCACAAAACTTGCTTACTCATGCATTGTGTTCAACTTGCTCAAAAACTCAACCGTCACATAAGGGGAAGGTAACAAGTGTGTTCAAATTGGCAAGTAAAGTGGATGTATTCAAAGCCAAACTGGAATTATGGGGTAATGAGTGAACATTGTTTTTCTTTTTTCTTTCTTTCTTTCTTTCTTTCTTTCTTTCTTTCTTTCTTTCTTTCTTTCTTTCTTTCTTTTTTTTTTTTTTTTGTATCTTATACATTAGCAGAGAATTTGAAAGAGACTGAAACAGGACCTTCATTTTTTGGCTTGTGGATGATCATTTGCATGAACTTTGAAAACAATTCAAACATTACTTTCCAATCACCAAAGACCTCTGTACTAAGAAGGAGTGAATCTGTGGCCCATTTGTGAATTAGCCAGATGAATTAATTTTGTCTGTGTTAGAAAAGGATCAACTGTTTAATATTGCAATTTATGTGGCCTTAAATGTTATTGGAGATAACTTCAAATCTCCATATGTTCTAGAGTAAGCCAAGCAAAATATTCTGATTTTTGCCACAAAAACATTGAAGCCCATTTTCATTTATAGCGTCCCATCTTGGAGAAGCACAGTTTTCTGTCTGACCAAGCAAAGTCAGATTATGCAGTAGACTGGACAGAAAAAAATATAATTCCTGTGTTACTTTCTCCCATCACCTTAAGATAAAATCATCTAGTTGCAGGTAAACAAGCTCAGGGCTCTCACTAATTCTGCATTATGGTGAGTTGTATAATTATTTCATTATATATTTACAATGTAATAATAATAGAAATAAAGTGCACAGTCAATGTTACATGCTTGAACCATCCTGAAACCATCTTGCCCCATCCCTGGGCTGTAGAAAAATGTCTTCTAGGAAACTAGTCCCTAGCACTGAAAAAGTTGGGGACCACTGCTTTGGGGTCAAAGTAAGATTGGCAGTACTTCACTTTTGTGACACCCTGTTGATTAAAAATATTGAGTTCTTTTGTACTCTGATGAGAGACCAATCATCAAGGCCAAATTATAAAATTGTCACAATTAGGAACTAGCTTTCACTAGACACAAATAAGTATTGAGTCACAAATAAATTATTTTCCCTTATGGGAAGTAAATATGAAGCCCCTTGCAGCAGAGATGATTAGAACAGCACTGCAAACATAGAGACAGGGTAGACAGAGCTTTGCATGGCTACAATCTGAGCTCACTGCTAAAATGTCAGCAGAACAACTTGGAGATGGATGTACTACCAACCTTATTTGCCAGTGAAGGGTGTGCCCTTTTATGTTTCAAGGATTTGAAAATTAAAGCTAGTAAAAGCCCATGTTTATAAATAACCAGAAAATAAAGGAGGACAGGAATTAAGAGTCAGTTAATAGGTTGGTGGCCAAATAGCCTGTGACTTCTGGTCAACCATTTTTTTACCATACATAGCTGTATAGGCAGTGGAAAGGACTGAGCACCAGGAAGTCCTGTTTCCATGAGAACTATACTTGGTGCTTCTACCTCAACCTGGCATTGAGTAGAATTGGCCATGTGCACAACAATCATTGTCCATATTTAAAATTTCTAGACCCATGTCTTTCACCATGTACTAAACTAAAATCAAAATGGATCAAAGATCCAATCTTTGAAGCAGAAGCATTGAACCTACTGGAAGATAAAATAGGTAAGACACTTGAACCATTGGTGTCTTTTCTGTTCAAAGACTTTTGGAACAGAATTCCAATTGTACATAACAGGAATTCCAATTGTACATAACAGAATTCCAATTGTACATAACAGAAATAACAGGAATAGACAAGTAGGATTACATCAAGTTTAAAAGCTTCTACACAGCAAAGGAATCAATTGGTACAGTAAAGAGACATCCCACAGAATAAGAAAACATTTTTCCAGCTATTCCTGAGATGGCTAATATCTAGACTATAACAAATGCCAGTGTAGCTGTGGTGAAAAAGGAACCTTCCTAAATTGGTGGAGGGAATATAAAGTTGTATAACCATTATTGAAATCACCCCAAAGACTTATTAAACATTTAAACATAGAAATTTTATTTGACTCTGCTATTACTCTTCTAGGTATCTTCAAAGAGGTAAAGACATCATATTACAGTGATACATACATACCAGTGTTTATAATGGCATAGTTCATGATAGTTAGATCCTGAAAGCAGCTTTTATACCTTCCAACAGATAAAGGATAAATAAAATGTGATATCTATACACAATAGAATACTACTTGGCAATAAAAAAGGAAAAATTCAAGACATTTGTAAGGAAAATGGATGCACCTAGAAAATATAATGTTGAATGAAATAAATCAGTTACAGAAGCTTAAATACAACATTGTGCCTCTTATTCGAATACAGCAAAGTACAAAGAGCAAAATAAAGAATGGATAGAAGGAAATAAGGGGATATATCTCTTGCAAATGGCAGGTGGTCTAGAAAACCAAGTGTGAGGGGAGGGGGAAGTAGAAGAGGAAATAAAAAAATTTAAGATACACTATGCACAGGTACCAAATACTCACAATGAATGTAAACATATGTCATAAGTTTGAGCTAGGAATAATAACAACAATAAGAATGAAAATGGGAAGAGGGATTTAGAGACAAAGGGCAGTGGGAAGGGGATTCAAAAGAAAAATAAAAACAAGCTTCATTTTGTACCTGCATCTACTCCTCAAGATAAAAGGAGATTTCTTGCAAATGAGTACTAATAAAAAAAATAAATAAAATTGCTGGTACTAAAACCTGAATATTCCAGTCATCTACTGCTAGATAACAAACTACTTGTACTTATTATAACCAAACAACAAAAATTATTTAACACTCTGTCTCTGGGGATGCTGAGTTCATTCAGTGAATTCTCATGCAGTGTCTGTATGCAATTTTGGTCAGAATTTGCTCATTTACATGCCAATCAGTCCATACTGGGTTTCCATATAGCTATGCTTAGCTTCTCCACAGGGATTGGACTTCCTTAATATTAGTCAAGCAGTCCCCAAATCCCATGCAACTTCAAAGAGTGTCACTACAGACTTCACCTCTCCCTGGGATATGGAGCAGTGTAAGGAGAGCACATGAAATAGGAGATATGTATCCTCTGGTTGAAATTACAGTGAATTAGCAGGTGGCTAGCATCTTCTCTTAGTTTAAACTAGTTGTCCTCAAAGGGAAATAGGAAACAAAACCAGAATTAAACTAGTCAAAGTGTAGATTCTCCATAGTGAGTTATTTATGTAAACCTGATCATGCCGGGATTGCCACATGTCTGTCTTTGCACATTCTGGAGTGTGCAAATCGCAAACATCCTTAGAAAAATGAAAAGAATATTTGGTAAGAATTTGGTAACATTTGGTAAGAATACCAAAAAGGAGATTTTAGTGTCAGAGACCAGGCTATGTAAGGGTTAAATTACTCACTAGGAAGGGACCTCTGAGTGTCTTGGAAAATTGCGTATTCATAGTGCTCTGAAGTCATGATAACACTATAGTGGAGGCAGCTGAGGACATGGGCTGTTGACATTCCCTATTCTACAACAATAAAGCTACCAACCTTAGAGATAAAATAGTTCTCTCAATTGGCAAAATTTACTGCCTTTGTTCCAGCTTCCAGTGCTTTGGGCTTTTGTACCCTCCTCTTCCTTTGCCCCCAAATCTGCGGAGTTAATACAGACTGTCTGGGCTACCTATATAGGTTCCTTGTCTTTACTCCCAGAGTCTTTACTACTAAGAGAGAGTTCTGACATTCTTAGTGGCCCAAATATCATACTACTGTCTCTTATTTAAGCCATTTGCTCTCTGCTCACTTAGAAGATTGGGGTTAGGCCAAGACCCTGATATTATATATAGATCAACTGCAAAAGTAGCATTAGAAATGTAGTATTAGTAGAGTTGAAAAATAAAGGAGATATACATTTAGTAGATGACATAGTTGTAAAAGGGAAACAGAAGTTCCTGAACAATTTTCATAATTGGTGAAGTTTTAGCTAGAGAAGTCTTGCCTGGAGGTTATGAGTCCATATATAGGCTTGTATCTTTCCTTATCTTAGTTTTTACTTAAAAACATATTACATATTTATCATTTTAACATTGATAATTGCAAAGCACTATGTTTACAGTATGTAAGATTTGAAGCATAACAATAAAATAACTTCACTGAACTCAAGAGATACATTTAATTATGTATTTCTCATTTTCCCACTTCCCTATTTCCTTATACCATATTCTTGTAGCCCCATCTGTGGTTACAATCATACTTACGTTTATTTTGATAGTATTTATTTTATGCCTTTATTACTTACCTATATATGTTTACATGATACATTGTTGTGTTTATTTTTTATAAAATAATGCAAATATAATACTCTAGTTTTCTGAGAGTTCTTTTGAAAATCCTGTTATATTTCTATGTTTCAGGATAGAGCTGTAGTTTATTAATTTAACTACCTTATACTGTGGTTTATTAATTTAACCACTCTATACTATTGTATCATGTGAATATACCACAATGTTTTGTATCTCTGCTGCTGTTGGGAAAAAATAGAGAGGTGTCCAGATGTTTGTCATTATAAATTGTATTTGGTTCAATACATGCTTTCGTAGGTAAATATTCAAAAGTTTCTCTAAGATTTATACCTTTGAAAAGAAATATTAGCTCATGGAGTATATAAATTTTCAACTTTACAAGATAATACTAAACAGAATTTTGAAATGGTTTCTTCTAATTTATACTACAACTAGCAAAGAAAAAGAGGAGTCCTAGCTGATACACATGTTTTCAAATGGTATCATAATTCCTAATTTTTGTCCAATTACTGGATATGAAATGGTATCTCATTATGGTTTTAATTTACATTTTACTGAATGCTAAATGAGTTGAATGTCTTTACAAAGTTTATTGGCCATTCATGGCAATATCTCAGGCAAAATACCTACCTATGTATTTACCCACTTTCCTGATAAAATGTTCCTGTTTTTTTATGAGATAATAGCAAATTTTTATGTATTCTGAGCTCTGAATTCTTGTTCTTAACATATTTTGCAAATATTTCCTCTTATTTTGTGGATTTTCTTGTTCATTTTCATGATGGTACCTTTTATTGAAGTAATTAATTTAATGCAGATAAAAATAAAATTCTTGTGTTTTAGTTCTCATATATCTCTTAATTTTCTCCTAAGCATTTAGTTATTATATTTTACATTTAAGTCCATCTGGAATTGATTATTGTATATAAGTTAGATAACCAAGTACATTTTTTTTTGGATGGGTAATTAACTATCCTAGCAATTTTCTCTGAAGAGTCCCTGCTTTCCCACTGATCTATAATTCTATTTCTGTCAAATATCATAATTCCACATAAGCATGGGTTGATTTGAACAGTTTCTATTTTGTTCCCTTGGCTAACTCCTTACACCGAAATCATACTGTCTTCAGAACCATAATTTCATAATATATCTTAACAAAGAGGTCAGTTTTCCTTAGCTTATTTTATTCTTTAGTAGTTGAATCTTCACTTTTCCATGAATATTTCAGAACCAGGATTTTGGAATTGGATTAAGTGAAATGATCACTTGGGTGAGTTCAAGTCCAGCCTTGGCATCTTAACAATTTAGTGAGACAGTGTCTCAAAATAGAAAATATAAAAGGGGTTGGGGATATAGTTCATTGTGGAAGGCCTTGGGTTAAATTCCCAATATTGAAAGAATAAATCACTTGGGATAAATTTATAGAGATTCCTCAACTAAAAGGAACAATTCAATTATTTAAAGATGTTAAAATTTTTTCTGTGGTTCTTAAAGTCACCACCAAGTTAGGTTACAGAAAAGCTGTTGTGCTCATGGTTATGGTTTAATACAGAAAATGATATAGATTCGTCTCCAAAAGGAAAAATTTAATTTGTCAAAGTCTTAATCTGAGCATAGAATTTCATTTTCACCACTTTTCCCAGTGGTGTCAGCAATAATACACAACATGTGTGAAGTGCTGTCAATGAGAGAGCCCTGATCTTTGACGTCAGTTGCACAACATTGTATGATTACCATAGCTACTCAGACTCCAGCACCACAGAGGAAAAACAGGTGTTCATCAAATATCATATGGTTAGCATAAACTATTTGATACAAGTGGATTTCTTAGATAGGCTTACTGGATCAGCAGTGGAAGAATGCTCAATGGCTATTTCATGTGCTGGAGAGTCAGAAGATGCAGCAGCTGCTCAGCCTAAGAAGATGGAAGCCACAAAATAAGAGGGGATAACGGATACATCACAAGTGAAAGATCGAAGCCTGGAAGGTTAATGAAGAGTCACCAGAAAAGTCTACATTGGAAGACTGAAAACACTGCAGATTGATGTCCAAAGACAATGTGAAGACTGGAGCTCTTCCAAAATAGGCTCACCACCACCCTTTTTTCTCTTTTTATTCCATCCAGGCTGTAAGTCTATTGATGCCACCCACATCTTGAGTGTGGAATGTGTGTTCCCCCTCAGTATGCTGGCCTACATGTCAGTCATCTACAAACACACCCAGAACTGTGTTTCACTAATCTGCTATGAGGTTTTTACTGAAGTCAAGTTGATATATTACAATGAGTGGCCACAATCCACCCCTTGTCAAGTTGACAACCAGACACATCTTGAACCATGTGGTTTATATCTAAAATGTCCCTCATTTCCATCACTGTGTGCACACAGCCAGAACTAGCCTGTGCCTGGTAGACTGTAACCATCAACCCTTTCCTGACATCTGACCACAGCCAAAATCCAAACACCACTTGAATGCCCCCATCCATGTGTGCTGGAAGATTATGTCTTCCCCTTTTTGCAAGGAACTGCAGCAGAAATACAATGTCCACTCCATGCCCGTCTGCAAGGATGATGAGGTCACGGAGGCTCATGGACACTACAGTGGTCAGTGAGTAGGGAAGATAATTCAGAAATATGTTGTGTATATCAAGCTTATGCACCACAAAGAGGGTGATAGCTAGACCGTCCATGTGGGCACTCACCTAAGCAAGATGTTTATCACCAGGCTAAAACTGGACAAAGAAAAAAATTTTAAATGCAAAGTGAAGTCTTGACAAATTGAAAAGAGAACTGCAAAAACAAGGAAGAGCTCATTGAGAAAATGCAGCAGTTAATGTATCCAGTCCTGCAGTCATGGTTTAACTGATGTCTAGACTAGGCTGTGGTTCTCTGGAACTTTTCTTTTTTCTTTTCTCTTCTTTCTTTCTTTGTTTTTTTTTTTTTTTTTTTTTTTTGGCACTGGGAATTGAACTCAAGAGTTTGCACTTGCTAGGCAGGTGCTTCTGCCACTGAGCTACATCCCCAGCCCAGAATAGTGGTTCTAGTAGCCACTTAAACTATTCAGAAATGTGCAGATGTTTACATCACTGGCAACTGCTTTTTCATAGCTAGTATATTTATCAGATAGTTAAGGTCAAATAGTTGACATATCCCTGTTGAGAGTACAAAATA
>NW_004955468.1:11164307-11167747 GCF_000276665.1 Chinchilla lanigera | reverse complement strand
TTTTTTTTTTTTTTTACCAGGAATTGAACACGTAACCTCAGATTTGCCAGGTAGGCATTGTTCTACTGAGCTATATCTCTGGCCTCTCTGGAACTTCTCAAGATTTCTCTGGAATGTTTCATCAACTTCCTGTTTGTAATTGATATATGGTGCTGTAAATGCACTTTTGCTCTTTTGATTGATAATTTTATGAATAAAATTTGAGCTATTTCCCTCCAAAATAAGATATCCCCCAAAAGTCTCCTGTATTTTGAGGATGATAAGATCATGGGAGCACTATACTCATGAATTCACTCACCAGTTCAGTATCTGAATGTGCTCTTAAGAGATGAATCCCGGAGTAGAGGTGGATCACTGAGGGAGTGACCTGGCAGAGTGCATTCTTTTCTCTCACATATCTGATTTCTGATGAAATAAACAGCTGTCCTTTGCTGTACCCTTCTCCTGTGTCATTTCTAACTTGGAGCCAGCTAGTCATGGACTGAAATCACAAGCCTCTCTTCCTTATGTTGCAGGTGCCAGGTATTTTGTCCCAGGGAAGGGAAAGTGTCTAATACATAGCCCAACAGAGTTCCAGTCTCCCCTTATTCTTTTTGTTTCTTCCAGAAGATCCTTATTCTTTCTTTGCCCTGGCCCTGGAATCTACCCTTGCTTCAAGGAGCTCTGGAAACTTGTAGGAGAAGGTAATATTCAGAAACCAAGATTTGAGTGCCAGGTACCCTCATTGTCAATGCTGTATAATTAGTTTTAGGGACTCTAACTGAGAGAAATAACTTCAAAAATGGACTATCTTTGTGCACTAATGTAATCTTAAAAAACAGGAGTTTATATACTGGTATTGCCAATTCTAAACTACAGTGATATCTCAGTTCACAAATGATTTTCTGTGCAAACAGTTGCAAATAGTTTGATTTCCAAACAGGTTTTGACAGATTTTTGGTTTTGTCTGTGAGCTCTGCATCTGGCGATTAGCATGGAGTGGCCATCTTTCCTACGTAAACACCAATGTAGCCATCTTTTCCTGACTTGTGGAATGAATTAAGCTCATGAACTGAGGTACCACTGTAATATTTTAAAGTACATTGCAGTGTTCTCTCTTTCTACATTTAGAGTTCTTTTCTAAGTTTCTACCTTTTGCCATGTCAAAAGACAAACTTTCTAAATAAAATTTAGAAATGTCTTATGTATATACCTAGATATATGTATGTGTGTGTGTGTATGTGTCTGTGTGTGTATGTACCCTTTTATTTTGTACTTTTTTACTGTATTTTATACAATGTTATACTACTTGCTTTTTTACATAACTATATTTTGGGCATCTTTACAAATAAGTACATGGAGATTTATCATATTAATTTGAAAAAAAATCATATTGTAGAAAACAATATAGTTTGTCTGGCTTAGCCTTAACTTTCAGTGGGTAATTATGTTGTTTTTAGTTTTGGGGATTTGTAGGAGTAATGTAAAGAGAATTATGTCCATACGTAATCCTCCACTTCTGGGAGCATGTGTCTATAGAATACATTCTTTGAAGTAAATTCCTTGGCCAGCGACTGTATTTAAAAAATTAATAGAATTTTAAAGAGAAAAGAAAAAATCAAAATAACAAAAACAAATACATAGACAAAACAGCACAGAGAACAATAAAAATGATACAGAATTTCAAAACATGGTGATAGGATATTAATTTTGTTTTGAGGTCATGTGTCATTTTTGTTGTTTTTGTGTTGTTTTGATTTTGTATTCATTGTTGTTTTGTTAGTTTTTTTAATCTTTAAAATAAAAGGAAACTGAAAGAAAAACCTTAATAGCCATTGGCAAACTGAAAACAAAGTAGTACGTACACGTATAAACACTTGGCAACAATGATAATGGTTCCCATCCTAACTTTCATCAGTCATAGGTAAAATTTGTGTAGGTTTTTTCTTTGAATTTTCATTTCTTTAATTATCAGGGACTCTGCATCTTTTATATGCTCATCAGCCTTTGTGCTTTGTTTGTCATGAATGCCATTTACATATCTTGCTCATTTTTCACAGTTCCTTTTTTCCTTTTCTTATAATAACAGTTCTATGCTAAGAAAATATGCATTTTATTATACATACTGCAAATATTTTCCTTCCATTTATCATTTCTACTAGTTTTGAGAACTTGAAATTCTGTTGGTACTATATTTATGCTTTTATCTGTTGATATCAGACCTTATTACTTTTGCATTTTGATTAGTGCTAAGAAAGGACCTTCCTAACTCCAAGATTATTTTTAAAATGTACTCATGTTGTCTTCTGTACTTCTTATGTTTAATATTTGATTTAGTTGAAATTTAATTGGTCATAAGAAATAAGGTTACCTGTACTTTGTGTATTATTCAGCTTTCCTATTCCTGGGACCCAATGCCTGGTACAACTTGAAGGAGGAAATGTTTAATTTAGCTCACTGTTTTGGGGGACTCAGTGCATAGCTTGCTCCAAAGTGGGAAGGTCATAGTTGAAGGGTATAGCAGAGCAAAACTGCTTACTTCTTGGCAGTTAGGAAGCAGAACAGGGGAACAGCACCAGGAAGAAAGGGGTGAGGGTCCAGATAAAGTACCCAAAGTCGTGTCTCCCTGACAGACCAAGACACACCCAAAAATGTGCGTCACCAACCCTCTGGGGGAATTAAGTTGATACTCCACCATAGCCACAACAAATTTATAAAAGTAAATTGGGTATAACTTTTAAAATACCAATCACTAGCTCATTTTCCCAATATCATGTATGGAATGATAAAGATGTATCATACTGGACTGTGAAGGTCAGCAGGAGGAGGGAGGAAAAGAAGAGGGGAACACTGCGACTGAAATTTAGATGGTATAATGTGTATGCTAACTTCCCAAAACAAGCCTGATCATTATATTATACTAAACTACATAAATAAAATATAATAATACAATGCCTGATATTATTGCTACCTTATGCTATGATGTGGAAGGTTTCCTCTACTTTATTCTTCTTTGGGATTTGTTTTCACTGTATTCACAAAAATTTAGGGAAACTTCCTGTTTTCAGTCTTTGCCAAACAGAAGCATTCTGTCCAAAGTAAAATTTGAAGAAGATATTTGTCTTTCCTATGTGTTCTAGTAGGGCTTTAAATTGTTGTACCTGTACAAAATGTACATTGCTTATTACTTTTTTGGTTCTATTTTATTTAGAAGAGAAAATATTACCTTATATTTTATAAACAGTAATTTTGTTATCATCACTTATCTTTCCAGTTCATTCTCAAAGATATTCTAATGCAAATGATTCTTCACTTGGGAATCTCTTTTTCAGTCATTTTGATGACATCACCTCTGTTTGTGTAAATTAATGCATTTTGCCTTATTATGTTTAGTATTTTGCTTCATAAACAATTTTTGTCCCTTATTTTTAATTTTTATTTTTCATTTTAAAGAGAAAAAA
>NW_004955468.1:11150217-11164047 GCF_000276665.1 Chinchilla lanigera | reverse complement strand
TTTTTTTTTTCTTTTGAGCAGTTTCTTTCTTTTTCACAATATTGATTGTACATTTGGATTTTATTTACTCTTTCAGTTTCTTACAGTAGGGAGACAATATGATGTTTACACATACAAGTCTGATTTTTTTCATTTATGAGTATGGTCCCCTAGTTGTGTCTATTTGCCTATAAAAGCCTCGAGTTTATCCTTCTTTATAGCTGAGTAGTACTTAACTGGATAAAAACACCCATCCTTTTTATCATTACTTGGTTGATGGGCATTTGAGTTGTTTCCAAGATTTAGCTATTACAAATTGAGTTATAAACATGGGGGCACATACATTGTGGTGGTATGTTGTTTTTAATTCCTCTGGGAAGATACACAGAAGGGAAATAACTGGGTCAAGTAGGACATCCAATCTTACTTTTTTGAGGAATCTCCACATTGATTTCCACGGTGGTCTTTACAGTCTATATCTCCACCAACAGTGGAGATGGGTTTCTTTTTCCCCACAGCCCCACCAGCATTTGTTATTGGTTGATTTATTGATGATAGCCATTCTTTTTGGGGCAAGATGGAATCTCACTGTTGTTTTAATTTGCATTTCTTGAATGACAAATGATGTTCAAGATTTTTTTCATCTATTTATTTGCCATTTGTATTTTTTTTCATCTGAGAGATATGTATTCATCTCAGATGCTCATTTTTGGATTCAGTCTTTGAATTTGGGAGGGTATGATTTTTTCTTCAATACTTTATATGTTCTTGAGAGAAGTCCTTTTTCTGAGGGACAGTGGTTACAATTTTATCCCAATACGTGGGTTTTCTTTTCATGCTATTGATGATTTCTTTTGATGTGCAAAAACTTTTTAATAAGATGAGATCCCAGTTGTTGATTCTTTGAAGTATCTACTATGCAGTTTGGTTTTTGTTCGTGAACTCTCTGTCTACCCCTATGTCTTCAAGATTTCTACCTACTTTCTCTCTCAGTAGATTTAGTGTTTCTGTTTTGATATTTAGATCTTTGATCCATTTTGACTTTAGTGCATAGTGACTAAGATGGGTCTAGTTTTAGTCTTTGGCATGTGGAAAGCCAATTTTTTCAGCACCATTTCTTAAAGAGTCTATCTTTCTTTCAGTGACCATGTTTGGCCCCTTTGTTAAAGATAAGGTAGCTGAGTGTGTTTGTAGTTGTGTCTGTATCTTCTAATCTGTTCTACTGATGCTCAGGTCTACTTTTTTGCCAGTCCCATGCCAATTTTATTACAGTACCTTTGCAGTATAGTTTCAAATCAATGATTGTGATGCCTCTTGCTTTGCCTTTGTTTCCCAGGATTGTCTCTGCTATTTTAGATTTCTTCTGGTTCCAAATGAATTTTGGAAATGTTTTCTCTACATCTGTGAGGTATGTTAATGATATTTTGATCAGGATTGCATTAAATCTTATAACAGTTTTGGGAGTATGGCCATTTTCACAATGCTGGTACTTCCTATCCATGAATAAAGGATATTTTTCTATTTTCCGATGTCCTCTTCGATCTTCTTTTTTCAGAGAACTGTAATTTTCAACGTATAGATTTTTTATTTCCTTTGCTGGACTGATTTCTAAGTATTTGATTCTTTTGGATGCTATTATGAAGTGCATTGTTTACCTAATTTTTCTATTAGTGAGTTTGTTGTTTGTGTACAGGAATGCTATTGATTTTTGAGTGTTGACTTTGTGTCCAGTTATGCTAATGACTTTGGTTATTAAATCTAGAAGTCTTTTGGTGGAGGTTTTGCAGTCTTCTATGTAGAGCATCGTGTCATCTGTGAATAATGATAATTTAACTTTTTCCTTTCCTGTCCTCATTCCTTTTACTTCTCTACCTTTTCTAATTTCTCTAGTTAATGTTTCCAGAAGTATATGGAATAGATGTGGTGATAGTGGACATTTTTGTCTTGTTCTTGATTTTTGAGAGAATGCTTTTAGTTTTTGTCTGTGTGTGATGTTGGCTGTTGGTTTGCCATAGATGGCTATTATCAGAGTGAGGTAGAGACAATCTATTCTGATTTTCTGTAGGAATTTTATTGTGAATGAGTGTTGCAACTTTATCAAAAGTTTTTCTTGTGTCTATTGAGATGACCATGTGATTTTTGTCTTTTGCTTTGTTGTCATGGTATATTATGTTTATTCATTTGCATGTGTTAAACCATCCCTGCATTTCTGGGATGAATACCACTTGGTGATGATGTATAATCTTGGTGATTTGCTGCATTTTTTTGCTACTATTTTATTGAGGATTTTTCCATCTATTTTCATTAGAGAGATTTGCTCATAGTTCTCTTATTTGGTTGGTTCTTTCCCTGATTTTGGTATCAGTTTAATACTTGTCTCCATGAATGAGTTAGGGATCATTCCTTTCCTTTCAATTTCATTGAAGAGTATGAGGAGTATTAGCAAAAAATCATCTCTAAATTTCTTATAGAATTCAGCCATGAATCCATCAGGACCTGGGCTTTTTTGTGTTGCTAAATTTTTAATTACATTTTTGATTTCATTAACTGATATTGGGTTATTCTGAATTTTTGTATCTTCTTGATTCAGCTTTGGAAATTCATATATTTCTATTAATTTGTCCATTTCTTCTGTGTTTCCCATCCTATAGGCATAAAGATTTTCAAAGTACATATTGATGATCTTCTGAGTTTCCAGTGGATCTGTAGTTATTTCAACATTTTCATTCCTCACTGCATGAATTTGAGTTTTTTTCTTTTTTTTTGTTCATAAGGTTGGCTAGGGGTTTGTCAATTTTATTTATTCTTTTAAAGAACCAACTCTGTGTTCATTAATTTTTTGTGTTGTTTTCTTAGCCTCCATTTTGTTAATTTCTTCTCTGATCTTTATAATTTCCTCCCCTATGTGGGCTTTGGGCTTGTTTTGTTCTTTTTCTGAAAGCTTGAGGTGCAGCATGTAAGTTATTTTTTAAGATTTCTTTCTTTATTTTAAAGAGAATAAAAAATAATAGCAAAATAACAAACAAAGACAAGAACAAAACATAGCAAATACAATAAAAATGACACAGGATTTCAAAACAGAATGATAGGAATTAACAGTGGTTGTTATATTACATGTTGTTATCTTCAACAAAGTTGCTCAGATTACCAGATGTAAGAATATAAGATTGATCAAATCATCAAAGAGATTAAAAAATAATAAAAGAACCATTAGAAACAATACAGAGCTTCACAAAACAGGATGGTATAAATTCATCAATGGTTGTTACATTGCATATTGTTTTCTTCAAATTAGTTGTTCAGATTACCAGATATGAGTATGCAAAATTGATCAAAAATTTAAGCATTAACTTTTCCTTTCAATAAACCATTAGACATCAGCAGTACAATTATCTCACAGAATGAGAACAAACTTATCTAATGCTATCTAGAAGAACAGCATTAAGTTATATATTTGTTCTCATTTTGTTCTCCTGATGTGAGAATTCACTGCTATAAACTTTCCTCTTAAGACTGTTTTCATTGCATGTCACAGGTTCCAGTAACTTATATTTGCATTTTCATTTGATTGTAGATACTGTTTAAATTCTTCTTTAATTCAGTCTCTGACTCTTTTGTTGCTCAGGAGGGTGTAATTTCATTTCCACGTGTTTATGTTTTTTTTTGCAGTTTCTTTTGTTAATTTCCAACCTCATTGCACTGTGATCAGATAATATGCATGGGATAATTTCAATTCCTTTGCATTTACTTAAGCAACTTACTTCTGTGTGCTTGTATATAGTCTATTTTAGGGAATGCCCTATGTGCAGCCGAGAAAATGTGTATTCTGATGTTGTTGGGTGCAACACTGTGTAAACATATACTGGGCCCATTTTTTCATAGGTTTGGTTCAGTTCTGTTGCTTCTTTGCTGATTTCTTGTCTAGTTTATCTATGTCTTTGTGACAATGGGTATTAAGGTCTCCCATTACAATCATGTTATTGCATGTCTGTTAATATTTGTCTGACATAGTTGAGTGCTCCCATATTTTAGTGCATATATATTTACGATTATTATCTCTTCCTCTAGAATTTTCCCTCTAATAGGTCTGTAGTGACCTTCTTTATCTCTTTTAATCATTCTTGGTTTGAAGTTCACATTGTCTGCACACAGAATGGCTGCCCCTACCTTTTTTGGGTTCCTGTTGCATGGAGTAATGTTTCCCATTCTTTGACTTTCAGTCTATGAGTTTCTTTTTGAGTTAAATGTGTTTCTTATATATAGCATTTTGTTGGATGTTCTTTCTGGATCCATTCTACCAATATGTTTCTTTTTGATGCCATTTACATTGATAATTATAACTGATATGTGTCTTTGTCATGTTATTTTCCTGCTGTTGGTTTGCTACTTTTCTCCTCTGCTTAATTGCTTGCTGTGCCTGCTCGTTTCTTTCTGATGTTGATCTTGGAATTGTGGTCATTTTTATCTCCACGCAGATTATCTTTCAGTAGTCTTTGTAGGATTGGTTTGGCAGTCCTGAATTTCTTCAGTTATTCTTTGTCATGCAAGTATTTTATTTCTCTATTAATTTTGATTATAGTTTATGCAGGTTACATCAATCTGGGTTGGAAGTTATTTTCTTTTATTACTTGAAATACTTCAAGCTCTTTTTCACTTAAAGGTTTTGTGTTGAAACCTTGACTGTGATTCTGATGGGCTTTCCTTTATAGATGATCCTTTAATTTTCTCTAAAAGCTTTTAATATTCTGTTTTTGTACTGAATTTTAGGATCTTAATTATCATGTGTTTGGGTATAGATTTATTTTGGTCATGGCTGTTGAAGTTATATATGCCTCACTTATCTTTATATCAGCTTCTGTTCCCATGCTTGGGAAATTTTCTGCTATTCTGCAAATAATATTTTATGGCGTTTGTTTTGACTCCTGCCTTTTCACTGACATCTGTCAGTCTTATAGATGTTTTGCATTGTCTTACAGCTGCTGATTTCTATTTCCTGGCCCCTTATTATGTTTAAGAGATCTTTCTTTTTGTGTTTGCTAGCCATGATCCTATCTTCATGGTCTGAAAGTCTATCTTCAATTTCATTCAAGTGGTTTTGGCAGCTTTCAATGGAATGTTTAATTTCCTTGATATCTCTATGAATGTTTCATGCATTCTAATTCTTTCCTATATTGTTCATTCAAGGTTTCCATCATTTTTCTATCCTCTATATTTTTATCTTTGTCTTCTCTAGATATGCTAAGCAATTTCTTCATTATGATTGTCATTTCTTTTTGTACTTGGGAGATTATTTCTGATCTGATTTCCTCTGTAACTTCATGGATTTGTTTCTTTACTTACACTGCTATCATTTCAGAAATTTGAGGTATGTGTCTTCTAATTTCATCTATGTCAATGTCTCCTGGACTTGTTCTTGGTGTGCTGGAAGTCTGAGATTACATTTTACTTCTTCATTTTGTTACTTCTTATTTCAAATATTTTTATTTTTTGTGTGATGATCATTGCAACTTTTTGTAGTAAGTAGCTAGCTGTGTCACCAGTATCAAGGCCTCTATAGGGGAAGTCTGTTCTTCAGTGATGTCTTCTGTGTGTAGGAGATTCTTGGTTTGTGTTTGTCCCAAGGTTTACCTTCCCAATTAATTGAGAGTCAGATGTTGGTATCTGTTTGGTCAGTCTCCAGTCTTTTGGTGTAGGACTGTGTTGAGGTTACTACCCAAGAACTTCCCAATATTGTTACAAAAGGAAGAACAACTGATTACAACATATATGACATCCTACTAAAGTAGTACAATGAGCAATAATGATAGCATCACACACCCTTAAGAAACTGATTGATCAATAGTGGTAACTGTAGATTTTGTACCTTTAGACCATAGAAGCACAGTCTATAGTTATATAACAGAACCAATTGTAAATTTAGAGTTTGTATACAAAGTGTTTCCCCTTGGTAGACTGGATTTACCCTGTGGTGGGGAAATTTAGGGAGGATTGTGTATAAGATAAAGATAACTGGAAAGGACATAGAAGCAAGGCTGGAAGACGAAGGATGGCCATGCAAGGTTTGGGAACTAGAAAAGGAGGTAGAAAAGATAGAATAAAGGGTACTTGAGGGATTATCCAAACTTGATTTCTGGGTTTGGTGCATGGGATTAGAACGAGAAAAAAAAAAAGAAAAATTGAAAAAAGGAAAAGGAAAACAAACATGAAAACAAAGATAAAAAAACATAAGATAAATAATATAATGTTAAAAAAAAGATAGGGGGCAGTTCCACCCAAAGCACAATGCTGGTTCACCTAACTTACCACCTGGCTCATATTTCAGACTTTTCCATCTTGCTAGTCGCACTTGTTCATCATGTGTGTCCTATTTTGGGTCCTACTGTGTGACTGTCTTTCCCCTGGTGGTCTGGTCCCATAGTGTAGGGGGTAGGCCTGGCACCTGAATTCCTCTAGCAGAGCCCATTGCCAAGTCCTGGTTTCTTTCCATGCTGGCTACCACCATCCCTTATTTTTAATCTTATATTTTTTTTCAGACTATGATAAACACTATGAAAGTATAAAATTCTCATCTAACAAAGAAAGGCATCAGTTAGTGCCAACATGAATGGAGGTAGTCAGAGAAGGAATTTTGAGAAGTATTTATCTTTTCAGTTGAAGCCTGAGTGATAAAAAATGAATGAGAATGCATAAATGAATAAGAATCTGGAGAAAGAAGTCACTCTAAACTAAAGGAATAACAAAAATAAAAATTCTATCATGGAACAAACTTGCTAAGTGTATAGTTACTGAAGGCATCAGTAAAGGATTGGTTATGAGAGGAGATCCAGTTTAAAGCATGATTTGTAAGGGCAGAGAGAACATAGACAAGATGCTATACCATGAAGGATGTGGACTTTTTTTCAAGTACGATGGGAATCTGCTGATAATTTTAATTAGGTGAGAGATATGATTTAATTTCCATTTTTAAGAGATAACTTTGGCTGTTGGATATAATATTGACTAGAAAAGAATAAGACTAAGACAGGAGAGGATAGTGAGAGATTAGATCCCAATAAGGGTAGTCTGAGTGGAGCTGGAAGGATATGAATAATAAATTCACAATTCATTTTGTAGGTAGAATTGACAACACTTGTCAAGAGACACCAGTCTAGACAACCCCCAAAACTTATCGTTCTCTTCTGTCAGTAGTTTGGGGAAAAGCTGCTTAAACAGTTATAAGTTACTTCAGTGGTTTTAAGTTTCTGCAGGGAAAGAACTGGCTGACAATGGCTTCAGAGATTTTGATGCTTCCTTTTTAAACAACACTACCTGAACTAGCAAGCTCCTATCATCACATAATCATAGGGGTGCCCTATTCCTCTTAAAAACATTCCATTATTATGGTATAATCTGTCCAGTTATGCAGAGCTTAATTTCCAGGTTAATGAGGGCTTGGGAAATTGTGTGTCCTTCATTATTTCTGTGTGAGGATTGTGCTCCTGTAACATTATTTTGCTTTATGGTCTGTGGTACTCATAGTGTGTATGTCTTTTTGCTGTTTTTTTTTCCCTAATGATGTGCTGATAGACTCAGTGGTAGGCAAGGGAATGAGAAAAATACTGATGACAGACTCACTAGCTTTTAATTTGAGCAACTGGGTAGAAAAGGTGCCATTAACTAGATTGGAAAATTTACACTAATTTTTTCATGTACTTCATTTGGGATGATCTTAGGCATCTAATTGGTAGTGTCAAAAGTACGCAGCTAGTTAGACAAGCCTAGATCTAGAAAGAATCACAGCTGGAATGATAAATTTAGGAATTTTCATAATTTCCCTTGGCAATTAAGCCTAAAGCAAGAAAAACCAATCTGCTGTAGCCTTTTCTTGAGGAGAAGTCAGAGAGAAAGTTGTCAAATATCTGTCTCTCCTCAACAAAAGTCTCAGTTGCAGGTAACTCTAAGCTATGAAAGAATCTTATATAAAGCTGGCAAATAATTCTCCCAAACCTTTAAGAAGTGGATAATTCCAATGATCCTTTTAAATGGTGCCAATTCTAGAAAATATAAGACTCTTCAAATTATTTTATGAAGTTAACCACACTGGAAAATAAAATTTTATTTTCTCAGTATATATACATACAGTATTGAGAAAGTCCATTAAAGTAAATAGGAGAAACCAGAAGTACAGTAAAATAATAATAGGATAGATATAATAATATGTAATACAGAATTGTGTGACAATTTTGTTATTTTTTATTATGTTTAAAAAAAAAAAAGAAAACCCTCATGGGCAAATCTCTTGGAATTTAAATGCCTGCTTCACCGCATATCTTTAACACCACATCTCTGTGAACAGACTTGTTTACTTCCAAGTGCCTCAATTTCCTTTACTGTAAAGTAAATATAATATCATTACTCATATCTATGAATGTGATATTAATCACTCTAAAGCATAAAATTGTTATGAACATTAAATGAGCTGATTAACATACCTCTTTAGAAAAATGACTGACATAGAGTAACCATTCAATACATGTTGACTATTATTTAGATAATACAAGAATGGTTCTGAATTTTTAAATTTATTAATATATTTCACTTAGTAAACAGATTAAAAGAAAAACACATATGCCTTTTCCCCCAGATGCTGACAAGGATACATAATAGAATACTATTCATTTGAAATATCTAATTAAGTAGGATTATTTGAATTACTGTACATTTAAACATGTGTATATTTCAAGAAAAGTCTATTACTGTGTTTTATAAAGGGATATAAGAAATACTCTCACTAAATAAAATACCAAAAGAAAATATTTGCTATAATCCTTACTGTTTAACTTTGTACATTAACTTTATCACCAAAGAGACTGAATTAAAAACATAAGAATTGGAAAGAAGAGATCAAACTGTAATCATTTCTAGATTATATAATAAAATGCTTGGTAAATTTAAAGAATTCAATGAAAAATTATTACAGTAATTAAAATAATTTTAAAAAATTCCATAATATATCTGGGTTCAAATTAATGGTTATCTTAGGAACACATAAATAAAAACCAATTGACAATATGATAGAAAATACATCACTTTCAATGGCAAAATTATAAGACATAGTAAAGAATAAATTTAAGGAATATGTCTGTACTGTTCTTTTGCTATTTTGTAAAAGGTTGTCTGTCTGTTAATGTTTCCTTCCTTTTATTTTTAAAATAAAGAAAAGAAAGACTTGTACAAAAAACGTTTCTGGGACAGCTGAGATGTATAGACTTATTTCTCCCTATAGGCCCCATTCAATAGAGTGAAAAGCCCTGGAAATAAACAAAAGGCAACCAAAAAATTCTGAGATGAGGTACAAAGACCCACCTGTTTGTGGTGTCAGAACTGGAGAGACAGCACAGTGGCAGGGCTCTCATATTCCCCTACCCAACAGAAGAAGAGGCCCAGGCCAGTGCTTGCTGACCTACAGTTTTAACCTAGTTGGGCTCATTCCACCAGGATCACACAGGAATCCTTCCCACAAGACCAACTGAGCCAGTACCACCGGACCAGGAGGAACTCATCTCAGTGCCTTGCCAAGAATAAAATGCCAAGGAAAACATTTGTTCCTCACAAGACTTGTCATTTTTTCTCTCTGTGGAGAGATACCCGGGCACCTGGGTAGCATCTACACAAAAAACCTGGTCCAGGAAATCCTTTTGTCTCTAGGCTGAGGATTCCTCTGGCTTACCAGAAACATAGGCAACTGAATAGTACAAGCAGGAGAGACCCCGCCAATGAACCCTGCTCTAGAAGCCTCATTGAGCTGTGAGACTGACACTAACCCCACCAAATGGCTGCCTAGAGACACAGACACAAGATGAGAGCGAATGGGGTGGGGTGTGGGTAGGGAGAGTGCCACAGAAACACTTAAATGCTCTCTATGTCCCCAAAGGTAGAGGCTTATGATCCTATCAAGCACTTGGCCTGAGAAACATCTCTGTTCTTCCAGGCTGAGTGTCCCCTCTGGGTCAGCGTGGGGAAGTCCTTTTTATTCCCTGAAACAGCACCAGCAGGGAGCAGTGGAAGTCCCCAAAGCACCAGAAAATCCAAGCTGACCAAAATAACATTGAAAATGCTGCAAAAATTAGACTGTGCTGGAACCACAACTTACAAAAGTAGGCCAAGCAAACTGGGTGACTATTTGCTAAAATTAAAGATTCAAGTAGATTCTAACATAATATACAAAAATCTGGGATACAACATGTAAAGTCAGTAGCAGAAATACATCAGAAAATCTTCTAAAAACATGAAAATTAAGCAATATATTCCTAAAAAGTCCACGGGTCAAAGACAAACTCTCAAAAAAACCACTTTTTCAATACATAGAAAGGAATGAAAATGAATATACAACATGTATGAATAATATACTGAAAATAATGTTAAAATAAACCTATAGCAATAATGAGTATATTAGCAGGAAATAGATCAAATTAATAATTCAAATTCCTACCTGAAGAAACTAGAAATAAAGTAGAAAAGAAAGTAGAAAAGACGGAAAAAGGGTGAGAGCAGGAATCAAAGAAACTGAGAATAGGAAAATAGTAAAAAAAAAAAAATCAATCAGTAATAAGGCAATACAACAGGTTGCATAAACACAATAAAATAAATATCTAACAAGACTGATAACAAACAACACAAATAACTAATGTCAGAAACGAAATAGGAAATATACCTACAGGTAATGCAACTGTTTAAAAATATGGAATTAGTATGATTAACTTTTTATTCATAAGTTCAACAACTTGAAAGAAACTGCCTAATTCCTCAAGAATTCAAACTATCAAAACTCAGTCAAATAGCCAGAATAATGCTGTGATTATTAGATGGGTAATAATAAGACTAGTCCCACAACCATTTAAAAATCTATTTCATAATCTGAAAGGTCCTGAAAAAGAAATCTCTAGGCCCTGATAATCTATCAACTAATTTTATGAGACAAATACTACCTTTATACCGGAAATAGACAAAGGCAAAGCAAACCACAAACTGATATTTGTATTGACTTACATGGAAAGGATCTTCAATGAAAATATTAGCAAAAAATTTTCCAAAGCCAACAGTGCATAGGAAGATTCATATGCAATGACCAAGTTGGATATATTCCAAGAATGCAAAGCTAAATCAACACTCAGAAATGAAGCAATCATATTCACCATATTAACAGATTGAATAAAAAGACTTTATATCAATAAATATGGAGAAAACATTTAAGAAAACCAACACTTAAGAGAAAAATGTCAGTTAGTTAAGAATATATGGGAATTACCTCAATTTGACAAAGAACATATTTTTAAGAACCTATAGCTAGCATTGCACTTATTTAACACATTACTAGATATTCTAGGCACCAGAATAAAGCAATGAAAGTAAGCAAACAACCTACAGATTAGAAAGAAGAAATGAAGCTGCCCCTATTTGCAAGTGATAGGATTACCTACACAGAAAATTCTAAGGCTATCTACAAAAGTAAAATACAAACTTCCAGAATAAGTGAGTTAAATGAGGTTTGAGCATATGACAAAAATCAATTACATTTCTACAGATCAAAAATAAGTATGAGGAAACCTAAATTAAAAACTTGAAAACACAGTATTATTTATAATTTCTCCAAGGAAAATGAAATACTTGGGTACATACTTAACAAAACAAGTACAAGATTTGTGTTTTGAAAATTATAGCATGCTGATAAAAATCAAAGCAAATCTAAATAAATTGAGTTGTATTCATAGACTGGAAGATTCAAAGTAGTAAAGATGTTAATTTTTCTTAAACTGATCTGTCGATCTAATGTAATTCCTACTTGTATGCCAGAAAGAGGTTTTGTAGACATAGATGACCTTAATCTAAAATTTATACAAAAAAGCCTAGAATAATTAAAACAATTTTGATGATGATTAAAGAAGTATAAATTGAGAGGAATCACCCCACTTAATCCTTACTATGCATTTTAAAAGTACAATTGATGGAAAAATAATACTAAAATCACTGGAATAAAACAGAAAATTCAGAAATTGATCCACAGAAACACTCTCATGACATTTGGCAAAAGTGCACATGATAATCAATAGAGGAGGAGTCTTTAAGAAAGAGTAGCCTGAAGCAATTGAACATCTAAAGGCCAAAATTTAAACTATGACATAAATTTCACATTTTACTCAAAACTAATTCAGAGCGTATCATGGACTTCAGCATCAAAAATACAACAGTAAAATATTTTAATTTTTCGTGAAAAATTAACAATTGTTGATTCAAAAAGAAGCTTAGACCAATGGAAAATAACACTGTTTTTTAATTAAGGCAATTCAAAAATATTAAGATGTCCAATTTCCATAAATCCATTTATAAAGGATAAACTCAAAAGACTCCAGAAAAAAAGTCCATTGAATTTCAAAAGACTAAAACAAACTCATAACTGAAGCATTTGTATTGAAGGCTGAAATAATTTTTAAATTTAGCAAACTTTTCTACGAAGTGTTTCTCAGTTTATAAAGAATGGTTTTGAATATCAAAAGCCTCAGCACTAAAACATCCTGTATGTGAAATATAAGATTTGAGCTATAAAATTGTGAAAAATTTAGGATTATTTTTCTGCCAAAATAAAATAAAGGCATTCAGCCTTTGTAAAATACAGCATCATAGTGCAACACTGTAGAAAGCCTAGTCTTGCTCCTGATCCAGTTAAACTCTGCAGTAGCAGAGGAAGGAACTGATAAAGGCAGAGGAGGCATGCCCCTCACTTCCAAAGGAGTCTCTTAAAAAGACTTGAATTCTTTTGGAGCAGAAGTATGTGAGGAGGGATGGTTGGATGACACCACACTGAGTCCTGTTCACTCCCTTACAAGACCAAGGGGGCAATGGAACATCTGGCTTCCCTTAAGAAGTAGCTGACTGAGGACCTAGGGAGGCCTCAAAGGGGTCACAAGCAAGATGTGAAGTGCAGGGACCACACTGATTAAAAAAGATGAAAACACCAGAGCCCTCTCAATAGACTGTAAAAAGAATGGATATTAGGCCATGTATCTCCATGGACTCCAACAAGCATGGGTAAAGGTTATATAGATCATGTGCCCTTATCCTCAGAATAAGAAAGTAAAAATGAAGCCTTGACCAGAATTTGATTCATTCCAAGCATAATGGGGGAAGGGAAATGTAAAGAGGTGGAATTTTATACTTTTCACTCACTTCTTGTCTTACTAATCATTAATTGCCTGAGTTTACACAAGGAAATCCAGGTGATTTTTTCTTCTCTGTCTTAGGAACTCAGAATTACAGAGTACACGGGGGGAACTTTCTCAGATTTTATGCACCTTCATACACAGCCTATATAATGCACAAATATTTTACATATTTTATTTAACTTTTCTGTGTTTGGGAAATATTTTACAAGGAGAATTTTATGTACTTCATGTGTTTCTTATGCATCTTTTAATAAATCTCTCAGTATAATAATTTTGATTTGGTCAATAATTACAGCTGCTAACTGCTATATTTCTATTCAGCATTCATTTTGTCTCACAAATTAAGTTTAAAATTTACTATCATTCTTTTCATTTTTTGAGAAGGGGAACAGTAAATAGGTCCTTATAAATTCACTTGTTAATCAGTTGATTTCATTTTATAGAAGTTTTCATATCAAAATCCCTTACTATGTACTTTGTTCAATTTTTCAAGAGTAACAAAATTATCTACTTTGTCAGAGAGATGTTGTTTTTCATTGTAAAAATAAAGGAGGAAAACATTAACAGACAGACAACCTTTTACAAAATAGTAAAAGAACAGTACAGACAATATGGAGTTACAAACAAAGTGGTAGGAAATTAACAATGCTTC
>NW_004955468.1:11123075-11144832 GCF_000276665.1 Chinchilla lanigera | reverse complement strand
TGGCAGATTACAAGGCAGAGTGGCACATGGCACAGGGCTACCACTCATGTCTGCAGAACACAGCAAAGCAACAAGCACAAAAGCCAGGAAATGGCCGCAAGAGCCTCTTGCTCTCCCTTACATATGCAAACTATCCACCCCAAGGAGGGTGCAGCTCTCACACCCATAATCAATCAAACTCTAAAAGCCTGCCCCATGGCCACATGAGGCTTTGGGGGAACACGCAGACACAAACCATAACATTCCACCCCTCGCTCCCCAAAGACTCATGCCCATTCTTTTATACAAGCAGCATTTAGTCCACCTGCAAGAGTTGCCAATGTCCTAACAGTTTCAGCACTGCTGAAAAGTCCAAGGCACAAGTCTCCTCCGAGATGTAAGGCAAACTCTTAGCTGTGAGCCCCTGTACAAATGAAAAGTTAAACACTTCCAACATTCAATGGCACAAAATAAGCAGTACCATTCCAAAAGGTACAAATGGGGACACAGAGCACTGGGACCAAAGCAAGTCCAAAATCCAGCAGGGCTAACATTATGTCCTGTGTTTCCATGACCAGCATCTGAAGCAAACTGTGGCACATTGTGAGCTCCAAAGGGCTTGCATGAGCCCACCCCTGTGGCACTTCTGGTGGTTACAGCTTCCATGACTTCTCTCTTAGGCCCGCTTTGCTCCCTCCTTACAGCTTTCCTTAGACAATCCACTGTCCTGGCTTTTCTAAACTCCTGAGGTCTCCAGGGCACCTTTTGCTTCACACTCACAGCCTCACACTCTGCCCTCTCAGGGGCACACTGCCTGGCCTCCCAGGTCTTCTGAAATCTGGGTGGAAGCCTCTTTCACCTCAGTACTCTTGCATTCTCCATATACCTAAAGCCAGGGCCACGTGGATGATGCCAAAGTTTGCTGCCACCTGGAGCAGTAGCCAAGCTTTCCTCTCTCTTGGCCACAGGGGTCGAGTGCCTGGATCACTGGGCACTCTGAATCCAATTCTGAAGAACAGATCCTCTATGCTGTTGCCATTCTGGAACCTGGTGCAGCCACTGCTGCCATTCTAGAACATGGCGCTCAGCAGCTTTTTTCTCAAAGCAAGGTCTTTCACCTTTGCAGTTTTGAGGCTGCAAAGGGTGGAGACTTGCGGCTTCTTGTGATGCCCTCAGGCCATCTCTTCTATTCTCCTGTTCCTTCTCAGCAATAAAGATCTCCTCAGCCTTATCTTTTCAGTCCACAGCATTACTGGAGCTTCCTTTCTGGCCAAACTCACTACATTTTAAATCATCCTGCTGGGTTCTTTGTTCTTGATTCTCAATATAAATCTGGCTAAAAGCCCCCAACAATAGCCATGCCACTGCCCCAACGTTTGACTGCCTTGATATTTCGTTTGCCAGATTAATCAGTCCACTGCCACCCTTAATCTCAGTCTTAGGCAAAGTGTCTGGACCTGAGCAAAATGCAGACAAACTTTCTGCCAAGCCATAGCACACATCATCTGGAGTCCAACAACCAGTGCAGTCCTTCTTCCCAGCAGAAACCTCCTGAACCTGGTCTTTATCGGCACGGTTTCTATCAACCTTCTGGGCTTCTGAGCTCTGACTAGAATCTCACAGGCAGAACAGCTGAAGGTGTTCTAGTGCTTCTCTTTCATTTAACAACTCTAAACCTTTCCAAACACTCCCCACAAGCCATTTCCAAAGGCTCTTGAACCACATGGTCAGATATAGTCACAGCAATGGCCCCACTCCTCTGGTACCAAATTCTGTCTTGGTTACTTTTTTCTTGCTGCTGGGACAAAATACCTGATGCCCAAAATTAAGGAAGGAAAGGTTTATTTCGCTTACAGTTCGTGGAAGTTTTAATCCGTACTTGGCAGGTTACAAGGCAGAGTGGCACATGGCACAGGGCTACCACTCATGTCTACAGAACACAGCAAAGCAACAAGCACAAAAGCCAGGAAATGGCCACAAGAGCCTCTTGCTCTCCCTTACATATGCAAACTATCCACCCCAGGGTGGGTGTAGCTCTCACGCTCATAATCAATCAAACTCTAAAAGCCTGCCCCATGGCCACACGAAGCTTTGGGGGGACACCCAGACACAAACCATAACAGGGATTTTCCAGCAGTTGTTGATTTGTATGTAGTTATCCCAGGTCACAGACGTGGGCATTGGTGTCAGCTGATGGTAGACTGTCTGATCCAGCATCCCCTTGCAGTTTAGGGCATGTACACAGCCCAGATTCTGGTTGCACTGGTATGACAATCCTGGTCCAGTGGACCTATGTCCCCATCAGTTCAGCGTACAGGCAAAACCCAGACACAAACTGCAGGGTCGACAGTTTGTGAACCACCTAATTCTGTGTCTCAAGTCAGTTCAGGACACATACAGGAACCAGATGCAGGCTAGATGGACTGCAGTCACAGACTGCCCATGCCTGCGACCCTCTAGGGGGTCCAGGTGCAAGTAAAACATGGACTCGAAGTGCCATACCAACAGAACTTGCTCACTTGGTACAGGGACCGTGCATGGAGGGCCTGCACGGGAACCCCAGTGACAATAGTCCCCGGGGCTTCTAAGTGAGGGATTCTTTTCTGGCTCTCTCTGCAAGTTTCAGCTGGGAACCGTGGTGGTGGGGGAAAAGCATGGACTTGCACCACAGGACCAGCAGCACTTGGAGCACTCGCTCACTAAGCACAGGGTGCGCACAGGGAGGGCCCCCACGCAAACAGTGAGATCAGTCCCCGGGGCTTCTGAGTGAGGACCTCCTGTCTGCCATGGGTGCATGGAGGGCAGAGACTCAGATTGTAATGGTGGCAGCGTCCTGGGTTGCCAGCTCTGCCCCAAGGAAGTAGATGGAAAATACCTGGCTCTCTCCGTGAGTTTCAGCTGGGAACCGTGGCAGTGGGAGTAAAGGACAGACTCTATCCGCAGGATCAGCAGGTCTTGGAGCACTTGCTCACTCAACGCAGGGTGTGCACAGGGAGGGCCCACATGTGAACCCCAGTGAGAGCAGTCCCCGGGGCTTCTGAGTGAGGATCTCCTGTCTGCAGTGGGTGCACGGAGGGCCAGAAGGATGTTTGGTGGGCTCTTATTTCCATTTAATTGTTTTGCTTGTCTTTTTGACTTGGGAAGGTGAGGATCCAATTAAAAACCCTCTCTAAATTCTAGCTTCTCTTGACTCTTACCTTGTCCTTCTGTCTTCCCCTACTTGCCTAGCACTGAAAACTGCAATTTGAACTTGTGTCTGTTTTTTCCTTGTTAACCAATTTCATAGCATTTTCCATCAGTCTTCTCTGAGCAGTCACCCTTTCCTCTCTTGAGCCTATTGTTTATCTTCTCCATGGGGCAGGCTTTTCTTCAACCCACAAAGCCTTCTTCATATTGCTTATCTTCAGCCAGAAGAAGCAGAGTCAGCCCGAGTCACTTGAGTTCTGTTCACATGGCCCGAGCTGCAAGGCTGTCATATGCCGATCAGGAGACTTCTCTACTCAGCTTCCCCTTTACTCCCAACTCCACCTCCAAGTTCTCTTTTATTTGAAAGTCCACATGTGGCCAAGAGAGAATTTACAGTGGATTGCTTGGAAATATTCCCCCTGGAAAGTTTTTGGCTCATTCTAAATCTGTTTCTTAAAAGATGACTCTATTTTTTCCATGTTTATCTTATTAAAACATAAGGCAATTGGATTTCTGGACCTATCTTTCTTTGTAACCACTGTTCAAGCATACAATTTATGTTAACAGAATATTCCATTAGGTAATGTTTTTAATGTGGTTTATATTTCAGGAGAGTGGATGGATCTCTTTAAATTTAAGCTTGAAATGAACCTAAAATGACAGAAAGTGTTTTGACCTTGACTTTGTAATAATCTTCTGGAATAGGGCCAATGGTTGTCTGTGTACAGGTCTGGCAAGTATCCTGTGTTTTTGTTAAGACAACAAAAAGGCTGGAAGAAGTGAGACTTCTTTGTTAGAGGCTAACTCTCAGCTTCACTTGTGCCTTGGCTGTAATGTATTAGACTTCACTAATCACATGAAATCCTGGCTGTATAACTTTAGCTCTAAGCTTCCATCTAGAAAACAGACACTGTTGTTTGAATAGAGATTATCATTTTAAGAAAGGGTTTTCCTAACCACTACTCTATACAGAGCATCCTGAACTTCTTTATTTCTCAGACTGTACACAACAGGGTTTAGTAAAGGTGTTATGATGGTATAGGTCACTGAGATCAGCTGATCTTGATCTTTGGTATTCTCTGATTTAGGCTTGAAGTAGGCAATGGAAGCACAGCCATAATGGACAATAACCACAGTGAGATGAGAGGCACAGGTAATGAAGGTCTTCTTTCGGCCTTCAGCTGAGGCAATCTTGAGAATGGTGGAAATAATGAGGACATAAGAGATGAAAAGGAAGGTGGCAGGTGCTGTGATGGCCAGGAGACTGATAATTAAGGTCAGAATATCATTAATAAGGGGGGTAGCACAGGCCAGATCCAAAATAGGTTGAACATCACAGAAGAAATGCTCAATCAATGAACTGCAAAAGGGCAGCCTGAAAATCGCTACAGCCTGCACCAAGGACAGCAAGAACCCTAGGGCACACACTAAAGATGCCAGCATGCCACAGACCCTCCAATTCATTATGATGGAGTAGCGAAGAGGGTTGCAGATGGCCACATAGCGGTCAAACCCCATGACTGCCAGCAAGAGACAGTTGGTGATACCAAAGCCAAGGAAGAAAAAGAGCTGGGTCCCACAGCATTCCAGGGAGATGGATTGACTCAGACCTACAAGGCTGGAAAGCATGCGTGGGATAATGACCAGGGAGTAGAAGGTCTCTGAGGTAGAGAGACCACTTAAGAAGAAGTACATGGGGGTGTGGAGGTGGTGGTCAATGTGGATAATGGTCACAATGATGATATTGCCAGCCAGAGTTAGGATGTACAGGGCAAGAAAGACAATAAAGAGTGTGAGCTGGTGTTCTTGAAAATTGGAGAAACCTTGAAAAACAAACTCTTTTACCTCTGTGCAATTGGCTCTCTTCATTGAGTTCTTCAGATCTGAAAGATAAAGACAAGTCAGCACTCTCTTCCCGTCAGAGATTGCCCTGACTTTGAGTGCGCTGCTCAGACAGCAAAGATGCAATACAACAAAGACCCAGTTCAAAGCATAGCAAATCAACTCCCCATTTTTAGGGACATGACAGACTAGACGTTTGGACTAGAAATAAAAATACACAAACTTAAAGCACCATTACTTGAAAATTTGATGTAGAATATTCTTTTCAAGTGTATTTGAATGGTTTTTAAAAATTGGTCATATATGGCTCATAAAGTAAGTCTCAAAATTTTTAAATTTATACTTTCTTAAAAGATAACCACATTCCATATCTCACCATAATGTGATTAAATCAGAAATTTTTCCAAAAAATGGTAATTTGAAAAGTTGTATATTTTGGAAATTTATTCCATGGTCCATGAAAAGAGACGCTCACAGTGATATTAGAATATATTTAGAATCAAACCAAAATAAAAGAATTGTATACCAAAACATGCATAATGCATATGGGCCCTGAGAGTTAAAATCACAGTTTGAAATAATTGTTTTTTAGAAGAGGCTAAAGTTAATGATTTGAGATTCCAACCTAAGAAGTTAAAAACAAAACCAAAATGAAAGTAGAAGGAAGAAAATGATGAAATAGATTTTATAAATGTAAAAGACAGATAAAATAGAGATCTACAAAAGTAGATTTATAAATTTTAGACCAATTAGTGAAATTTAGCAAGAAAAACAAATGAAGATATAAATAAACCTTAATGCAAATTAATAAGTAAATATGATTACAGAAGTTTTAAACACAAAAAGATGAAAAATAACATCATGAACAACTTTATCTTAATGTATTTTTAGTAATGAAATAGATGTGTTTGTGGGAGAAATACTTAACAATATTGAATCAGGAATTAAGAAAACTTGAAAATCCCTGTAACTATTTTAAGAAACAAAGAGAGCTGTTAAGAGTGCAAATAAATAAGCCTCCCATCCAAGAAAACTTTACGAAGAAGTGTTACAAAACAGCAAGGATAAACTAATTTTAACATTGCATAAACTCTTTTAGATAATAGAAAAAAGAAGGAATATTCTCTACCTTATTTTTGAAGCTAGAATTATCTTGACATCAAACATATGCAATCTCACTCATAATTATAGAAGTTAAATTATTGTACAAAATATCAGAGACGTTTTATAAAGGGTATGTGACAAACGGCTTTATTTCAGAATTGAAAATTTATTTAAAATTAAAATAATCCAACTTTATTCAAATAAACGTTCAAAAGGAAAAAGTCATATGATTATTTCAATACCTGCCAAAAATGTATTTTTAAAATGTAATGTTTACTTTAAGAAGAACCCTTAGAAATCTGAGAACAAAAGATTTTCTTTAAACTGATAGAGAGCGTGTGTGCGCAATTTGGCAGCCAACATCACACTTCGTGGTAAGATACCAAAGGGTTTTCTTTAAGATTAAGAACAAGATAAGGTCGACTGCTCATCCACTTTTCTTCAGCATTGTATTAAATATTCTATCCAGCCTACTAAAGCAAGCGAAAGGAAATTAAACACATAAAGATTGAGAAGGAAGAAATAAAACTGACATTATTTACAGATTGTGTTCATAGAAAATGCAAAAGAAACTATTGATAAATTATCAGAATATTACAAAAGTCTAGTAAGCTTTCTTATAAAAATCTATTTCATTTCTGTACTTCAGCAAGCTGATAGCAAATTTACTTTAAAGGAGTTATCATTTAAAATAGCTTCAAAAATATAAGGCACCCATGAATAAAGACCTTCATGGAGAAAATTACAAAACCTTAATGAAAAACAGTAAAGAAGGCTGAAATAAATTATTATGTTTATGAATTAGAAGATAATAGCATGAAAATTTCAATTAATCCAGAATTGATCTATGGATTCAATACAGTTTATTCCAAATCCCAAATGGGTTGATTTGATGGTTTGTTGGATTGACAACTAATACTAAAATTTATATAGAAGTTAAAAGCTCTAAGAGTAGTCGAAACACTCTTAGAGAAGAAGCCAAAACAGAAGAGGGTTTGTCTTTCAAATATTACCTATTATAAAGCTGTAGCAATTAAGAAGGTGCAATATTGGCACAGGGAGAAGTAATTGCACCAATCAAAGAAAATAGAGATCCAAAATGTAATGAATACATACTACTTATGCAGTGGAGTGGGGCTTAGTTAGCTTCAGTTGTGTTCTCACCCTCCTTTGAAACTATTTCAGTTCTACCTTTCCATCTGTATATTCCTCTCATCTCAGTTCCTAGGGCATTTCATTTATTAGTTCATAGTGCTTATCCCATCCAACTGAAATTATTTGTCATCTGACCTATCGACTGGATTGTAAGCACTTTGATGACATAGGTCATACTCAATGCCACATCTCCAGAGACCAGCCTAATTTTTGCCATATCTTAAGTTTTTCATAAGTATGAATTATATGCACTAATGAATGAAGGAATGCTTCTGAGCCTAAAGGAAGAGACTCATGACCCTGCCAGATGTACACAGAGGCACCGTATCAGGCACACGGGGCATCACTTAAGTGAGAATCTAGACTTTAAAGCTGCAAGGCAGTGAGAGGAAGAGAATGTGGTTTCTTTCTTCCAGGATCCTTCAGGCATATATATGAAGCATATGAAGCACCCAAGTAAGGGAAAGAAAACCAGGCATAACTGCCAGCCCAGGGTAATGTCTGTAGGGCTCATTAAGTTGCAAAGGTTGAAACACTGCCAGAGAGGAGGCATAGAAGGATAGTTAGGAAAAGATGGATAGATGAACTAAATGTTGGCAAGCCATTAGCATTCAGAACGGACGTACGCAATTAATCTTCAGTTTTCCAACGTTCATTCTATGTTTGGGTAAACAGCTCTTTTGTCTAAAACGAATGACATTTATATGAATTGTTGGGTGTAACAGCTTCCTTTATTTTTCAAAGTAAGAGTAAATCTGCTACTCAAAAATAACTATGTGTTAGAAATGTGAAGAAATTTAATCCCAAATAGGATAAAGGAGTTGCCTAACATCACACACTTAGTTCAGGGCACTGCTAATTCAGAAACCTAGCTTTCTTAATTCTTAACCCTGAGCCATTTGCTGCTGAAAAAAATCTCAGTACTGGAAGAGAAATTCTATTTTGGCTGAGGTGCTGGTAGATGAGACACGGATACAAGGAAATGAATGAACCTTCTTTAGGAAGACATTTAGAAATTTGATGTATCTCATCTGGGATTGGTCTTCATGTCTCTGTGAAGACACAAGGACATGGACTTGGTAAGTGCAGCCAGATTTCTTTCTAGTTCCTAACTTAGCTACTAACATCTGGGGAGGGGGAAAGCAAAGCTCAGGGAAGAGTACTATTCCCCTTTTAATTTTCTTCTTCTGTAAGTATAGCATCTACCTAGAGTCCTTAGCCTCAATACAATTCATATCGTTCTGTCTGTCTGTCTGTCTGTCTGTCTCTCTCTCTCATACACACACACACACACACACACACACACACACACACATACACACACACAATCTAAAAAATGTCAAGCATATATTTTAGGATATACCAATCTGAATGCCCCTATGTTACATTTCTGAAAAAAAGTCAGGACAACTCATCTAACCCAGGACTGAGCATAACAACCATGGGGAAAAGAACATACAGACACAGAAAACATAGTACAGTGAAGCTGACCCTTAAACTCTACATGGATGGAAGTAGTTAGAAAACTAACACCTGGTTAAAATATAGTGTATACTATCCTATATAGACAGGCTACACAATTTAAAGTTCAGTAACTACTCTGCAAGGAAATAAAATTTGCCTATGCTATTACTGGGGATTGTGAGGCTTGGTGGGATTATTGGGAATATTGTTAGACTGCTGTAACTACTAACTGGCAAGGCCAAGTATGAAACACAGGCATGTCTGACTACAAATCCATGCATTTCCACCAACTCAAAATCCTACTGAATGAATATTTAAACACGGTGTTAAAGCTGGAGGTAGAGACAACAGCTGTATGAACAATGCCAAACTCTCAGCCTTATTGATTCAAAAGATACCAGAGACATCACCATAGATGACAATTCTGCAATTATGCAGGTTGTCTTGTGAATTGTCCTCTCCATGACTTTGTGCAGATTCTTCCATCATTTAGAAATAAAGCCTGTGAGAATACTATATTCTACCTTACAAGCACTAGGTCTCAGCCGTTTTGCAAGATATAGGGAAAATATGAAAGTCTAATGCCAAGAAAATCATTAGAAAACCAGAGTAGCAAAAGGAACAAAATGAGAAAATTTTAAATCAATTTTCCTCTCTCTTTTTTTTCTACCAACAACCACTTACTTCTTGCAAAGTTGGCAAAGGAAATAAGAGAAAGTCTCTCAGGAGCTGATGTATCTGAAATTGAAAAAAAGAAGCACAGGGATGAGTTTCTCTTCCAGAGGCCAGTGTGGGAGCAATTGAAAACCCCAGGCCTAGAAAGTTAATACTTCCAAGTGTCAGAAGGGAGCCCATAATGTGGTGGCAGATTCAAGGCTAGAGCTTTGGTACCTCAAACCTACAAGAGTCTTCCCACACAGTTGAAATCTCTGGAACCCCCAAGTCCAATGTATTTATTCCTGAAGGAGATGTATATACATTGGTTCCAGGACATAGAAGACTTCCCCTTGAGAGTTCTTTCTGGGCACAAGGGGCACAAACAATTTGAGACTCCATCCCACAGGCCTCATTAGAAATTTGTGCAATTAATAGAGCAAAACTCTCTGCCTTTGGTTACTGAGTCGCAGGATCAGTTTGCATCTTAGAAACTGGAAAGTGTTTTGTAAACAAAACAACAAATCCCAAAGAAACATGCCAAATAATTATCTATCATTTTGTGTCTGAAGATTAGTCTTTCATTTACTGAATAAACAAATATTAATGAACATCTACTTATGGGTCAGGCAGTATGTTGAGTATTGGGGATCCAGGCACAACAAAATCAGTGTCATAATGTTTACTCTTGTAGAGCTCTGAGAGAGAGGCACACAGAACTGTAGCTAATGCATTAGTACCTGTACAAATATGAAAAAAGGAGTCTCTTGTGGATATATTCAGTCCATGTGCACACTACATGGTGAGCAGGCAGTGTATTCTTGCAATGAATAAAAGGACTTTCCTTCCTCTAACCAAATGAAGCTCTATGCTATGGTCTGCTATGTGGACTATGGACTCGATTTTATCTCTCACTCTCTCTCTCCTTGATTAGGTGTCCTTGTGTAGCATACAGTCTGCTCAACTGGGCAGTTTTTTAAACAAATAATCTCACAAATGCATTATTATAACCAAAAATAAGTGCTACTCAGGAGCAATGAAGGGTTGTCTGAGAACATGTAGCAGATTGGTAAGCTTGTACTAGGCTGAGAATTCCTTAAATAGTGTTCAGTGAATGATAGTTGAGATGGAATGTTTAAAATGATTATAGATCAATTAGATGAGTTGAGGGGGAAATTTTTCAGGTAGAGAAAAAAAGCAAGAGTGAGTGAAAATATGATGAATTTGTGGTACTAATTCAATCCAAGCAGTAAAAGAAAGCCAAATTGTGCACCAGGAACCTGAGGGAGAGATCACATGAGGTGATAGGAAGTGAGGACATCCAGAGCTTTGCATAACTTCAAGCTTATTGTCAAGCTGATGTGGTGCCAGGAAAGCTTTTAAGGAAGAGAATAGCTCAATCAGATGTGCATTTCAAAAGGTTTGGTTGAAATGTGGAAAATGAATTGGAGAAGAGAAAAAAAATTTTGGAAACAGAAAAAGTCAATCAGGGGGGTACCATAGTTCTTCAGCAGCAATATTATGGGAGTTGGAAAGAGGGTGTAGATGAGAGGATCCCACTTTGGCTTGTTGAGACACAAAAACAATTCATGATAGGCATCTTAGGATGCATGTCAAGAGACTTGGCTTTAACAAGCCCAGTGGTGACTCAGGAGTCAATTCTCAGAAAATGTTTATCTAGACAAAGAAAGTGTGGCTTTTTGCAGAAATCTGAATGTTCTGCTCTGTTATCTCCCTGTTGCAGCTTGCAGAATACTGGCTTGATCATAATAACAGACAGTCATGATAGTCTCTTGCCCAATTCTTAGACTAGAATTCTTGCCTCCTTGTCCTTGTAAAGAGATCCTTGACAATGCCTCAAATATATATTACAAACATATACAACTGTGGTCACTATAAAAATGAATTGTTGATTACAATGGATCCACTGGGTTATAAGCCTTCATGGTAGAGCTGCTTACACTGGATCCTGGACTAACTTCAAAACTTTCTCTTGTTCTTGGTCTTACTCATAGCTGACAGCATCATGGGCTACTCAGGAAATCGGTTGAAGTAGCAGATGTGCAGTATATCACCATGTATATATCTCCCATTTGAAAATTGGGAAACAAACAAGAATGTGTTTGGGAATCACTGAGCCCATTATAAAGTCAGGCTGAAGTTCCATCATTTACTTGACCTTCATGAGTGTTTATGCTGAACTATGATTGAGATCCAGGGATAAAAATTCAGAAGCTTTCCCTAGTAATTGCTTCAAAGTGTGTGTAGTCTTTCTTATCTCCCTTCCTCCCTTCTTCTCCTCAAGTTTTTTTTAGAGAAAGCTGGAAAGAAGATTTATAATATATATTTGTGTCATTGTCATAGGAGGTATCCATAGGGGGTACGGCCATTCAGTTCTAGGCTAAGAACTGGCTTTAATCTATTAGGTGAGAGTTCATGATTTTCTACCCTGGTAACTCAAATCAGGATGATGTTTTTCAGTCCTAGAGATTTTAGAAAGATATTATCACTATTGTAAAAATCTATTTTTCACTCATTTCAGTCTCAGGAATATCATGATAGATTAGGTAGCACCAAAGAGCTCTTCAAGAAAACAGTTCTGGCTACTAATGCAATCCATTTCATTAACCATATATTCTCTTTACATTTGATAGGTGTAGTATGGGGTGCCACTTGATTTTTGACTGATTGGGATCTTATTCACCCTGTTGAAATCAGGGAGCCACTGAATGGAAATATTCCATATATTCAAACATATTCTACCAGGAAGAGTCACTATTAAGTTTTCCATCATTGAGTCCATACTTCAGTTCATCAACTGAACAAATGATAAGAGATACTCCAGTCCTCTTGAATAGATACACTAAGCCCAGAACCTCTGGTTAAGCACACCTATTGGTACATGTTGCCTGTCTGAACATTGTGTTTCCTCTTTGTCAGTATCACAAAGTTAGAATCAATTTCTACACACATTTTCCAGGTTCCCAGTGCTATCAATTAGGGATCTTCTGTTGTCTGATGTTAGGTGTGAATTGGAAGGCAATGAAATAAAGTAGATAGAACCTATAATGTTGGCAGGAAAAGCGCAGCAACTTTCTTCCATAAAGTATACTTTTGTACACTTTTATACAAAAGTATAACATTGCACTACATTATGACAAAAAACTATATCAGGATGCTGAAAATTGACCAAAGGCAAACGACAAACTAAGAAATATTTATGCTCAAAAATTAGGGTAGGATCTTTAGTCTGTTTGGAGTTGGCTGCACAAAACAGTAGCTTGAGTGTCAGAGGGGTCAGTCTATATTTCAGAGTGGAAGTTGAGTGAGAACCTAAAGATTTGTGGGCTCCATGTGACAAACTCATACGGGGATGGATGGCAAAAACTCACAGCTCTGTCATTCTGAAGTGTGGTATTGATTCAGGGAAAGCAACAAATAAGACATAAATTGCGCTGGAAGGTCCTGAAAATCTGAGTGCTATGGATCTACTAAGTAAGTCACACACTGCCAGCAGCCCAGAAATAATAAGTGCACAAAGGAGAACTGCAAGAGCCTGGCTAAAAGTGAAAAGTGACTGGAATTTTGAATGCATGTCATACCCTCATGTAGGTAGACCAGCGGGATATGGAGATTTTTAGACTGTGCACAATCTGTGCCCAAACCATCAACTAACACTAAGCTATGTAGCCACAGGGAAAACCCTGGGAAGCTGCCATCATCATCACCATCATCATCATCTGAGAAGCCACAAGCACTCATGTGCAGCACTCACACTGAAGGAACTAACTACAAATGGAAAACACAATGACATTTGGGAATATAAAACAAAGTCCAAAGTTACTACATGTTCAGTTCTTAACCAGACATCACGTCATATAAAGAAACAAACAATTGTGATCAACTCAAGGGGAAAAATTTTGTTCTGAATGGAGCCCTCCATTGGATTTAGCAAACAGACTTGCAAGTAGGTTTTCTAAACATGTCCATAGGGTTAAGGGAAGCTAAGTTCAATGTAAAGACCGCAGGAAAAAAAAAAAAAACATTTAATTTATATTCCTTGGGGCTGGGGATTTAGCTCAGCAGCAAAGTGCCTGCCTAGCAAGTGCAAGGTCGTGAGTTCAATTCCTGGTACTGGAAGAAAACACAAAAACCAAAAAACAAAAACAAAAAAAATTATATCCCTTATGGCTTTCTTTATTGTATATTTTAATTCTAAAAATATTTTAAAATCCACAAAACAGTATAGCATTATGTGTGTGCAATAAATTGTCAATTATACCTGCTTATGATTTTATACCTAATGTTATTTTAGTGAATTTTTCTTTAATTAATTAATTAAATTTTGCTACCAGGAATTGAACTCAGGACCTCCTATTTGCTAGGCAGGTGCTTGTGCTGCTGAGCTATATCTCCAGCCCCATTTATTTGTTTCCATTAAAGATAAATTTTCCATCTATATAACACCCCCCTGTCTTTCTCTCTCTCTTTCTCTCCTTTTCCTATCTGAAAGTGTCATTATTTTGCTTCCCTTTTTAAATGTCATCTTTTCCTGAATATAGAATTCTCCTTTGGCTGTTATTTTCTTTTAGCACTTTGAAGATGTCAGTCTATTGATTACTATTTTCTATTATTGCTATAGGTAAATGGATGCAACTCAAGACCATACTCATAAGTGAAATAAATCAGGCTCATATGTGTAAGCACTGTATTGTCTCACTAGTGTGAGACACTGAGTGACTAAATAAGATCCAAAATATATATTGTGAATTTGAAAGAAATGGTTCAAAAGAAAAGACAAACTGTGATGGGAGAAAGGGGAAAGGAAGAAAGGGAAAAAGAAAAAATATATTTATACACAAGATAGTTAAGATAGTTGTATAGCTAGTTTCTCATATGTTTTGAAAAGAAAGTTTTATGCTAATATTGTTTGGATAAGGTATCACATCTATATCTTTACTCTGAATAACTATTATGAAGACAACAATACACAATGTATTAATTACTGCAACACTCCTATTAACCTGCTTTGCAACTCTTTTTTTGTTTTTATTTTTTTCTTTAAAATAAATAATATACTTTTCCCATACCATTGTTTTTAAAATTTTCTTTTCATTTTTAGCTGTTTTCTTAGATATGCCAATATACATTTTGAGTGGGGTGTGATCAAAAATACAGTTACTGTTAAAATTTTTAATAATAAATTTATTAGGCTAAAAACACATTGCCGTTAATCCACACCAAAAAACTTCCTCTTTGCTTTGAACATGCTTATCCTGTTTATCTTGCTACTTCCTGAAGCAGTTCTGGAAGTTCTTTCATATCTTTGGTTACAATGTCCTTACTACCTTTGTATCCTGAATCCATTCATAATGTTTACCTTTCATGGTTATATTGATGTGGAGAAGAGCCTGAAGTTGCACAGTACCAGATTAAGTGAATAAACTGGATGAGGATACATCATAATGTTTTTACAAGCCTGCCTTTTCTGGTGGATGGCACTTGGCAGCAGCATTCGTTATATTTTTCTAATCACACCACTGTCACCATTCTTATTCAATAGAGTTCTGGAAACATTAGCCAGAGCAATAAGACAAGAGAAAGAAATAAAGGAATAAGATAGGAAAGAAAGAAGTTAAATTATCATTATTTCCAGATGACATGATACTCTATATAGAAGACTCCAAAAACTCCACCAAAAGACTTCTAGATTTAATAACCAGATTCGTTGGTGTAGTTGGATACAAAGTCAACACTTAAAAATCAATAGCCTTCCTGTACATGAATAACAAACTCACTGAGAGGCAAATTGGGGAAACAACACTCTCATAAGAACATTGAAAAAAATGAACTATCTAGGAATCAATGTAAGGAAGGAAGTAAAAGACCTCCATGCTGAAAATTACAGTACCTGAAAAAGGAGATCAAAAAGCATATCAGAAATTGGAAATATATCTCTTACTCTTAGGTAGGAAGAACCAATACAGCAAAATGGCCATACTTCCAAAATTATTATACAGATTTACTGTAATCCTGATCAAAATTCCAATAGCATATCTCACCAAATTAGAGAAAACAATCCTAAAATTCATTTGGAACCAGAATAGACCTAGAACAGCAAAGGCAATTCTGGGCAACAAAAGCAAGGCAGGAGACACCACAATCCCTCACTTGAAATTATGCTACAAAGCTGCTACAAAAAGAACAGCATGGTACTAGCAAAAAAGCAGACTTGGGAATTAATGGAACAGATTAGAAGGTGCAGAAACAACTCTAGGCATACCTCATAATGACACCCTTGAAAGAGGACTTCCTGAAGTGCTTCAGAAAATGATAAGAATAATGTGATAAGTGTGTTAAAAATGAGGGGAAGTATTTTAAGAGGGATTAATGGCAATGCATCTTTTACTGTAATAAATTTGTAAATTTAAGTATTCATTGTATATTTTGGTTACATCTCATATATGTGTATATGTATTTATGTTTCTTATAACTTAGGGTAATTCCTGAGTCTGTATTTTGTTATTTTCTCATGCTTGGGAAGCTAATGACTGTTTATTCATATATTGTTTCTGATACAACCTATCTTTCCTATTAATTGCATATAAGCTAGGTCTTTATATAGGATTCCTTATGCTTCCTTGTATTCTTTTACATATGTCACATTCTTTTTTTCTTGTGTGCTTTTGACTGGCTGCTGAAGAATACAGTTCCTTGTGGTGATAGGACAGAGATAATTTTCTCTTTCTGGCTATTAATTGTGACTCCCCTCAGTTCTTACTGATTACTCATATGTTTTGCTGTGTGGCCATCTTTCAAAGCCTCTTTTAAAATGTAGCTAGCTGGGAGGACTAGTGTACCCTCATGCCGAAACTCTAAGAGGTGGAGGTAGGAGGACTGCAAGTTTGGGCCCAGCCTTGACAATTTAGAGACTTGTCTCAAAATAAAAAATAAGAAAGAAAGGGAGTTAGGGATGTAGCTCAATGAGAAATTCTTGGGTTCAATGTCCAGTATCACTAGACAGACAGATAGATATAGATAGATAATAAATAATCTAAAAATAAATAAAACGTGCAGTTTAGTTCTTCAAAGGAAGCACAGAAATGAGTGGTGACACCCATTACCTTTGTCACATTCTGTTCAATAGCAGTAAGCCACAGCTCTAGTCACATTCAAAAGATGGGTTTATTTATTTATTTATTATTTTTATCTTCTTGAGGCAGGGTCTTGCTATGCAGTTCAAGCTGTCCTTCAACTCACTTTCTAGCCTAGTCTGGCCTTGAACTTGCAGTGATCCTCTTGCCTCAGGCTCTCAAGTGCTGGATTACAGTCATGAGCCACCATGCCCAGCTAAAAGAAGGGTTTATATACGGATGTGATTCTTTGTTATTCAACCATATGAAGAATCTGCCACAGTTATAGTTATCTTAAATTCATACCTTAGAAAATTAATAAAGGTTTTATGGGTCTATTTCTACTTAGTGTTTTATTAATTGTTTGATTTTAGTCCACTGGTCATTTCTCCTGTATTTCTGGATCATATTTGTTGCATCCTAAAATCTTTACATCAGAAATCCTCAAATCGATCTCCAAAAGGGCCATTAAGTAAATAATTTAGGTTTATTGGACCATAATCTCTGCTACATGTACTGAATTCTACCAGTAGCATGAAAACAACCATAGATAATATGTAAATGAAGAAATATGATTGTGGCTTAAAAAATCATGTTCTAAATTTGAATTTTGTCTGTTTTTCACATCACAGAAAACTGTTGTTCTTTTCATTTGTTGTCAGTCAATTAGAAATGCAAAAACTTCTGTAAAGTTTTTAGGCTGTACAAAACCAGGTTATAGGCTCTTGAACTAATGTCTATAGTTGGCCTATCCTTGCTCTAAATCAAAAAATTACTAAGACAAAGAGAGACCATACATTATATCATCTTACAGTACTGAGATTTTATTTTACTTCCTGGCAGATAGTTGACTAGGGACAAGATTACATTTACCTGACAAAAAAAATAAGCTAATTTGAGGCTATTTTCAGTCTTTGGGAGGGCTAATATATTTCCATATTCCCTTTCAAGGGGTGGTGCTTCAACATATGGAGTCTGCCAGACGATTTGTTCAGTTAGTTCTTTAGACCAAAGAGGACAAACAACAAACTACAGTTCCTTAAGGAAACTGCAAAGAAGTGAATGTCTGGCTAACATATCTGCACATGTCTTCTTGACTCTTGGCTCTTCAACTCTTTACTGTCTGAGTAGATAAATTCACATCTTGTAGTCATTTCTTAATTCTTCTAGGAATGGGGGAAAACTAATTCTATCCTTCATTTTTACAGCAGTATGAAGAGAAGCAGGATGGAAAAAACCTTGGTTAGAACTCAGTCTAATTCTATGACCTGACCTCAGTTTGTTCATTTGTAATGAAAGAGTAATATTTAGATAGATAGATAATAGGTAGAAAGATAGATAGATAGATGACAGATAGATCTACTTCACCATTTTATTGTGAGATGACACAATGGGAGGCAAAGGTCAAACTATCACCATCACCCTCAGTGTCATTCTTTCCACTGCCATATTATCATATCATTGCTCTCAAATAAATAAGGACCAAATTAGAGAAATGTTCACTGAAGTACTCACAAGTTCGTGGCAAGTATAAGAGCAAATTGTAAGTATCACTAGTTTAATACTTTTTTCGACAATGCTAAAGTATATTCATAGTTTGTTATAATTAGAAGTAACCCAATAAAACCCAATTTCAAGTTACATTGCATCTGAGATAGTGAAACTAAAGAGGATAAGTATCCTGGGTTTAATCTAGATTTACAATCTATCATTTCAGTGTGCTTAAAAAACAACAGAAATTATGCTATCATGAATTTACTACTAGGATAAAATGATTGAATGTATGTAGGCTACCTCGCTTTGTCTTAGGGTATAAGCACATGTAATAAATATTAGCAATTATTCTCTAGAAGAACCACTTCTTGGGGTACCAAGAGAACAAAAAGTGTATTTAAAAGAGTCTGGACCTAAAAGTATTAAAAACTGAATCAGGAATATAAGATCAATGAAAAGAAATGATTAAAGAGGTAAATATATGTGACAGTTGGGTGGCAACTTTTACATATTTTGAGACTATAGACACATGTGAGAATCTATTTGGGCTATGGATAATGTGAATGGGTTCAGTATTTGGAGGATGATCTTTCAGAGCTAGAATCAAGAACCAACCTGAATGAGGGGTATTCTCTCTCAGCAGAAGAGAGAGAATAAATACTAGCTTAATCTTATAAAAGTTCATAAAGTAGAATTTAGGAATAGAATTGATGATTCTACTTTGAGACATTAAACTTGCTTCACATGTCAGAGTACCTCAAGGTCGTTTCTGTGTGTGACTGGCAACAAGGATCCCTGATTAAACCCCTCTTGGAAGTTGTTCCTTCTCCTCTCTCATATAAGAAGAGTTATACCATAAGGCATTAAACTCCCACTCCTTGTCACTGGAGAAATGCATAGAAAATATGACATAGATACTAGCAAGGCCAAGAGCCACCCTAAGACAGAAAGTTAGGCTTTTCACCCCAGAGATGTTACTAATAGCTTAGTCAACTCAACTCTGTTTTCCCAAGTGTTGTCCTCACTATGGGCCATCAGCAGGGAAAGGTAGTGAGTTACCTTGGTAATGAGGTCTCCAGGCACTCTGTTGTTTGGATTATGTCTTCTGCTTTTGATCACTTGAGAATAATGCCTGCATTTTAGATAGAAACTCAGCTTTTGAGACAGAGATTTGGTACCTTATTAAGAACCCCCAATCCAGAGTTTCTTCTTCATGATCCAAAGAAGAGTTTTTTTGCAGTGACTGGGACCAGAAAAATCTGGAGGAATTTCATGTGACTTTTCCTGTCCTTACTGTATTCTCAGACACAGGAGAACTGAGACAGATATCCTTTCCTGCTCTATATACTTGTTTTAGGCATAATATTCTGGGTGGTGTCTAGAGATTTGACACCAAAAGGAGAATTCCTGTTAAAAAATAACACTACCCTGCAAGGAGGACACTGACAGGCTGTTCAGTAAAATAGCGTAGTTCCACACAGTGACCTGCAGATAAATAACCAGCAAGTTTTGAATTGTTTTGCAAAGAACATTGACAAACATCTCGAGAAATTTGATAAGTATTGATACAAATTTATAATCTATTATTTTTGCAGTCAAATTTCCACAGAGGTGGATGTGCCTTGGGCATGAGCATAACTCTACAATTCCCAGAAACAGTTTACCAGGTGAGTAACTGCTAGGCTGGGGAGTGTGTGTCAGTGCATGTATTCAATTATCACAGAGCGAATGCCAATCTGCACAAGAATTGGAACATGTGTCTCCTCAGAAAGAATATGATGTCACAGAAATTTGAAACATAAATGAGTAGTCCAATGGGGAACAGAGATAAAACCAGGCTTTTCATTGGGTCATATCCCAGAGGCTGTGCAAGAGCCTAAGGTCCAAGAGAGCCACAGTCACCTTACTCTTCTATCTTTTCCAAGGTCTAGCAGAACACTTGTGCACGTGACCACCGAACACAGTGAACTGGTGAGCAAATGGTTTTGCCTGTTGAAATCAAGATAAATTATGTCCTAAGTGAACCAAAATTAACATGAATTGTTTAAATTTCAGAAAAGAGTAGGATACATTCCATTTTCTGTTGAAAAATGATAAGCAGTGTATTTATCTAGCACTGGATGGCATTCATTTTTGTGTCATTTATTTAAAAGAAAGAAAAGTAACTATAAACCACCACTTTCAAATATATTATCTGAATTTTGTGACATCATTTGTGCCTTCCCTCCATTTTCTTCTTATCTTTCACTCCTCATTTCCATCTCCTAGACCCAGGATGAGTAATTGTATTCTTGACAGTGCTTCAAATGTATCCTCCACACCTTGTACCCCTTTACTAAGTATTCTACCCCTTAGGCTTTCTGAACTATTGGTGCTGGGACAGAGTTTTTCTTTTAGTGCTATTAACTTAGAGCAGACTACTAGTCTGGAGGAGGAAGGAAAGATAAATATTCCAGGCCATTGTCTTAAGTAAAGTCTCCTATTCAATAAATTGAATTAAGTTATAAGAATAATGTGTGTGAATTTCACTATATACAAGTATAAGGGAAACTGAGTTAACATTGATTGGCTCCAAAGCTTCAACGTTAACACAGAATAAATATCACATTAGATTTTTCTAGGCATATTAGTTGGATGGACTTTCTGATACAGGTGAGAGTTAAAACTTTTGGGCATTATCAGGGGGATATTAGAGGTGAAATTTAAAATTGTATTCTGCTTATTGCATATCTATGTGAGGACAGCACATGCAGCTGTGTATTACTCCGATTAGTGAACCTTCAGAAACATTTTTAAGGAGCATGAGAAAATCTATATAAGTAAATGAAAGAAGAATGATAAAATTTTAAAAAACAAGGCTGGGGTAATCAAAAGATTGTTTACCATCCAGAAATATTGGAATGAATTCTCCACCTCCATTTGTACTCTGTGCCTCTTCTAAATTTAAACTGATTCATTTGAGAAAAATAAAAGAATAACCACTAATAAAACTACTACTTAACAAGAGCTTTCTGTGTGTCAGTTGCGAGGTTAAACCTTTAAATACACTCACCTATTTAACTTTCAACTCTGTCTTACATTAATATAATCAACTTGTAAATGGGCTTGAATATTGTTCTTAAAAATTTGAGGAGTTTTTGAATGCATTTACTTAGGGAAGGTCTAGGAACAGCTTTTGAAAGACCATAATGACCAGAGTTGGTAGAAAGATGTAGATTAAGGACACTGAAAAAGGAGATGAGTTAGAAGACTTGCAGGGATCACAGGCAATGACAATGGTAACCAGAAGTTAGGAGTTGGTAGAAAGCACAGAGGAAGGTATAGAGGAATTGCAGGAGGAACTGCATTTGGGCTGGGCAGAACAGGGAAGGAACAGTGGACTTAAGGGTTAAACCTGGCTGAAGGGTAGAGATAACTGTGCCTGAGTACAGTCCCTAGTACTGCATTCATTGGGGTAAGACAATGTGAAAGGGCCAGCTCATTTGCATCCCTACCACAGCATGGAGAGGAATGGGCAAAGCTCATTTTCTATTTGAAGAGACATCATCAGTTTTTTTTTTTTTTTTCTCTTTCTAGTTCTATAACCAGAATTCAAGGAGCCAAACTATCTACAGTGGTTTATAAAGTTACGTCTTGTGATCTGACAGGATATTTGTTGCAGATTCTATGGGAAATAGTAGCCAGGGGGCTGGGGATTTAGCTCAGCGGCAAAAGCGCCTGCCTGGCAAGCGCAAGGTCGTGAGTTC
>NW_004955468.1:11113650-11122975 GCF_000276665.1 Chinchilla lanigera | reverse complement strand
AAAAAAAAAAAAAAAAAAAAAAAAAAAAAGAAATAGTAGCCAGGAGACTGCTCTGTTCTGTATTATTTAAAAATCACAGGGGATGATTGGGGCAGGGCTTAAGAACATGAAGGCTGGGATTAGCGTAGGACTCTGAAGAGGAGAAGCCATTGCAAGGACCGAGAAGGGCATTTGGCATTGAATGCTGCTGACAGTGTTGGAAGGAAATCAGTCTCAGACCTCTTTTGTCTTTCACTAGGTCACTGCTCATTGAAAACTCCAGGGACTACATCAAGATGAACTGAGCAGAAGTGAAGACTTGGGCATATTCGGTGTTTCACTGTTTCTCTACTGGTCAGACCCAACCCTCCAATGGCCAAGCATTGGCCAAGCATGTTTCTTTCTTTCTTTAAACATTTTGACTGAGCATAATTGATGCCAAATAAGCCAAATGTACCAAATGTATAAATCTCATGAGCTTGAACACAGGTATATCCTTATCAAAACATTACCTGGGGAAATACACATCCATTACTTTCAAAATTTTCCTTGGGTCTTTGTTTCATTTTGTTTTGTAGTGAGACACTTATGAGATCAACCCTACTAACAAATTTTAAAATTTATATCACAGTGTGACTGACTACATATAGTATGTAGAATAGCAAAGCTCAAAAATGAATTCATGTTGCATAGTTGAAACTTTATAGCAGTGGGATAACAGCTCATCAATTACCTTTATCCTGCTCCCTCATAGATACTGTACTACTCTCTGTTTTGATCCATTAGGCTATACTAAGTACTTCATATACTTAAATCATGCACTACTGGCATTTCTGTGGCTAGCTTATTTCATTTAATATCATATCTTCTAGGTTTATTTATGTCACTGCAAATTGTCAGTATGCTTCTTTTTAAAGGTAAATAATATTCCATCCCCTATACCATATTTTCCTTAATCATTCATTTGCCTATGAATATTTGGGTCATTTTGATAACTTGTTTACAGTACATAACATTGCAACAAATGCTAGCTATACAAATATCTCTTTGGGATCTAATTCTAACAGATATATGAAAAGGTGATCAATAGCAGTAATTTATCAGGGAAATGCAAATGAAAACCACAGTGAGATATCACCTCCCAATAGTAAGAAGAGATATTATTGTTTTAATCTATTAACAGCAGATAGTAACTGTCTGAAAGGATTTGGAGAAAACAAACCTTTGTACTTCCTTGGAAATGTAGAATAGTGAAGCTGCTATGGAAAATAGTAGAGAAACTCCTCAAATATTTAAAAACAGAATCACCATACGACCCCACGATTCCATATCTAGGAATATAAATGAGAACTTCAAATCAGCTATCTGTTTCTATAAATCTCCATTAATGAGGCTCTATTTCACCCATCTCTGTTTCTGCCTCAATCCTAGGAGTTCAGAAGCACCTTTTCACAGTATCAATTAAGAAGCTGGCAAAGAAGAAGACTGAGGAATTGGCCACTAACTGAATGCTGATGCCCTCTGGGATCTGGAGCAATGCTCAGGGGCTGGACACTCTCTGGACTGAACACCTTGGTCTAGGATGCTGGGTTTCATGCTTGACCCATCGTAACTTTCTTTCCTTTGCCCAGCTCTTTCAAACCTAGACCAGCTGCAATGCCAGTGGCAGGACCAAACTCAACTTTTGTGACTGAGTTTCTCTTTGAAGGTTTCTCCAGTTTTGGGTGGCAGCACAGGCTTGTCTTCTTTGTTGTTTTTCTAACACTGTACCTGCTGACTCTGTCTGGCAATGTGGTTATTGTGACCGTTATTCGCCTGGACCGTCACCTTCATACTCCCATGTACTTCTTCCTCAGCATGCTCTCCATCTCTGAGACCTGCTACACTGTGGCCATCATTCCCTGTATGCTTTCTGGTCTCCTGAATCCTCAGAAGACTATTTCTTTTCAAGACTGTGCCACCCAGCTCTTCTTCTATCTAACTTTTGGCATCAATAACTGCTTTCTACTTACAGCCATGGGATATGACCGCTACGTGGCCATCTGCAACCCTCTAAGGTATTCAGTTATCATGGGCAAGAGGGCTTGTGTCCAGCTGGTATGTGGGTCACTGGGCATTGGCTTGAGCATGGCCATTGTCCAGGTAACATCTGTATTTGGTTTGCCTTTCTGTGATGGCTTTGTCATCTCCCACTTCTTCTGTGATGTGAGACCCCTGCTGAAGCTGGCCTGCACAAATACCACTGTCAATGAGATCATCAACTTTGTTGTGAGTGTCTTTGTCCTTGTTCTACCAATGGCCCTGGTCTTCATCTCCTATGTCCTCATTATTGCTACAATCCTCAAGATTGCTTCAGCAGAGGGTAGGAAGAAGGCCTTTGCCACCTGTGCCTCCCACCTCACAGTGGTCATCATCCACTATGGCTGTGCCTCGATCATCTACCTCAAGCCTAAGTCCCAGAGTTCCCTGGGGCAGGACAGACTCATCTCAGTGACTTACACTGTCATCACGCCCCTGCTGAACCCTGTTGTGTACAGCCTGAGGAACAAGGAGGTCAAAGAGGCTCTGTGCAGAGCACTGTGAAGAAAGCCAATCTGGATAGTTTATGAGGATCTTTGTTTTTTTAATGTACAGATATGTATTAATTATTACACCATTTCAACACATGAGATCAGGAATAGTGGACTAAGTAGAACTGAGTGCTAATTGTGGTAGCTGTGCTTTTCTGTGTTCTTCTCTAGAGAAGTAAGAAAAAGTCTTGGCATAGGAAATGGTGTAGTACAAAGGTTTTAAATGCCCATGTCACTGACACCCAGGAACACTCACACTTACACATAGGTACACACATTGTGAGAATATTTTTGGCTACTTATATTAGCTAATGCACAAAATCCAACAGGGTACTGATAAACGGTTTGAAAACCACTTCGGAGAGATTGTTTGCTATTGGTAAGAATGCTGAGAGAGTTTGTGTGGCCATTGTGACATGTAAGTGAGGAAACATACATGAACATAGAGTGGTATGTTTTCTTATGTTGTCTTTGCTACTGACTTCCTAGCATGGCAGGCATCACAACTTGGAGAATCCTCAAAAGGCCAGTGGGACACCTTCCACATGGATGCCACTTACCTAACAGAGCTGGAAATAGGGAGCACAATATAAGGTACCAAAAAGCACTAGCCACAGAGAACAGAGGTGGGTTGTCCATGGTCCCGACATGTCCAGAAGAGAAAGCTCAGCTTGAAAAGGAAAGTAGACTAAAAGCTTCAACCCTTTTTGTACTTTCTTTTTTTTTTTGGTTTTTCTCCGGTTCCGGGAACTGAACTCACGACCTTGCACTTGCCAGGCAGGCGCTTTTGCCGCTGAGCTAAATCCCCAGCCCCCCTTTTTGTACTTTCAACACAGGACTAATGAGGATACCATTTGAGAGGTTTCCCAGGATGGGCTTAAATTCTCTGAAATAGTGTTATAAACATAAGCACTTTAGGCAACATATTAAGCAGCATTTATTAATGAACAGCAACCTAAAACTCAGTTAAAAATTGTACAAGAAGCTTGTAAACTTGCTGTGGTGAACTTTTAGAAGTCTCTTGGATCCCATCATCTTTTAAATTGTGTGCTAAACAGCATTTCATGTCTAAGCATCACAGAAAGTAAAAGTGGATGCTGTGGGTTAAGCAAGGACCCCTGTCTCATCCTTCCACCTAACTCTGGCCTTCTGTGGAGTAGATAGTGACACTCTTGAGTTTGAGACACAGCATGGCATCCAGAATCCATCAGATCCAGTGACATGACTCCATGAAGGTAGGACATCATTTGTGGAAGTGCCACCAAATCTCAGCTGCTGAGGATAGGAGGAGCCAGTGGAAACAAACAAATCCTTTGACTCAAGTTAATATGGTCACTTGGCAAAAAATCAAGGCCTGGAAAGTCTGGCTCAAGATTCTGGCTGGGGATAAAATATTTTTTGCCTTAGTGTCCAGATTTCCAGAAATGGTAACCGGTTCATTTCTGTGCTGTTGGTTAATATACAATTAAAATATTTTGCATAATAATTCTGTTTCACCTGGCTCAAAATTGCTGGGTAAATGTCTGATCAATTTAACACCATTTCTTTGCTGAAGATAGATTTATTGGCTATTATAGTATACACACCCATGTTGTACCACTCAGGACCCACACGTGCATTCCCCAATGCTGGAAAATATGTGCGTCCCTCTTATGGAACCGTCCTTGCTATGGAGCTGCTTCCTCCCAGTTCTTACTATACTTTGGAAGACTTATGTCTATTTCAGAAATCTGACTGTCATTAAGATAATTATGAAGAGATTTCCTTAATCCAGAGCACTCATCTGTGAGACAGGCTTAGACGTTTGTTTGACTGCACCACATTTCCATTTATCTGCCTGTTCTACCCTGCTACCTTCAGCCCTTCACAGTGTAGAGGCAGAGAGTACTCCTTAATGAAATTCTTGCATTAAAGTCTCTGTCTCAGAGTCTGTTTCCATGGGTTCCAAGTCTGTAAAACTTCAGGAAAGCAGTTTCTAGAAAAGCAATTATCATGAGGTGAGGGTTCAAATTTTTAGTTGTGATATGGTCTAGTGAAGGCAGAAGATCAGTAGCTCCTAGATTTGCATTTTTTAAAAAACGATTTCATTGTGTTTATGGAGCTACACTTACTGTGATTCAATTTAGTTGTCAGCAGTACAGCACTGTCTGCTTGGAGACTGGTTAAAAATAAACATCTGAATTTTTCTCAGAATTCACAAGAAGTCATTTTTTTTTTACCTCCAAAAATTCTCTTTGAGTGATTGCAAGTTCATGGCAGCCAGGCACTACAACCTTGCAGGGAGATTGCTGACCATTCTTAGTGTTATGCTGAAATTCAACCTTCACAGGAAATACTGAAAGTGGGGCTATGACTTTCCAGTTGGGGGAGGGGAAGAGGGTTGGGGCTGTTGGTTATGTAAACAAGTGAACTTGATAATGATTCACAGTACAATTGAGGAGTAAATGGTATTTGGAGGAATCTTGTAAGAGTTGATAAGGTACTAAATGGGGACAGGGACTTTGACATAACTGTCCAGAGTTGGGTAGATATCTAAGGTTGATAGTCTTATGTACTAAAATAAAAATCTCTTTAGAAATGATACATTCTGGGGGCTGAAAAATCCTCAAATCCTAACTTTGTTCTACATTCTTTCTTGAATAGGCTATGAATAACCATCTAAGAGATAGCAGGAGGAAAGAAATAGCAGACATGGGTCTGAATGAACACAGAATTTAGGTACACGAGAGAGTACAGGAAAGGAAGAAGGACCAATGTGTGAAGCATGATGAGAATTCACCCTGCAGCTCCCTGAAAATGACTTCTGAGCTGCTCTATGCCTGCATAATCACACATGGCAATTGAGTGACAGAGGAATAAATGACACGTGTCTGGGCTGGAGGGACCCAACGGAACACTTTGTCCAAACCCCTCATTTTATCAAGAGGAAAGAGAATCTCAGAGACTGGCAAGGAACTGGCCCAACCCCTCAGCTAGTTAGTGGTAGCTTGAATCTCCATATCTGTTCTCTATGCATAGCCCTCCAAGCTTGGGCTGAGGACAAGAGGAGAGGCAAATGTGACATGCAAGAATACAGAAACTCTCAGGACATGTACCCCAAGATGATCAGGACTTGACTTTCTACGCACATTAAGTAGCTCTCACCTCTTAACTCCAAATCATTTGGCTTCAGATTCATGTCTACACAGAGAGACAACTTGCTCTCTAGCCTGATATTTGTGATGCTGACTTCTGTAGAGGTCACTGGGGCAATGTGTCCTAATGCATGTGCTGACCTCAAGGATATGAAGTGAAGCACGAGGTAGTGGGGTGAGCGGATCCTGGACCACCAGGGAACCTTCTAGGGGGACTTTTCCTGACCTGTTTCAGGCTTTCTGAATTCTCTTCACTCAACAGCTCTTGTGACGTCAAGCTAAACAACATGCTGTTCCCTGAGAATCTGGCTATTTTTCTTTTTACCTCTCTGAACTGTAAAATCAACCAATCAACCAATCTATCTATCAGTCAAACAATCAAAAAAGACATCTTTGCAAGAGATTAATAATACAGCCCTATATGAATACATTTTTAAAATCTCTATGTAGGGAGAATGAAAACAGAAAAGAAAAGGAGACAGAGAATGAAAAGGTTAATGCCAGTAATTTCTCTTTCATTTGAGGCCAAAAGTCTTTCTTGCAGATCTAATGGATATTTGTGAAGCTGTGCTCGGGTCCCCTTCATCAAGGCATCAGTTGTTGTAGAATGTGGGTAAACTAGGTGCCCTCCTCTCACTGCCTGCCTTCGACTCTTGGGCAGCATTGGAAATATGTACCTTTCTTCCTCACAGCTTTCTAAAAGCCTCCAGTGTAACCACCTCCATGCTCCTGCTGGAGGGTCAGAGGACAGCTTAGTGGGGGATCTCATACTGGTGCTAAAAGTACCTACATCTTTGTCTACAAATCTTTGCAGCTTAAAAAATTGCACTCATGGTTACAGCCTCTTACTTGATTCTGAGCACAGCCCAAAAAGATAGACAGAAAGACTTTTTTTCAGTACCAGGAATCAAACTCATGACCTCAGCCTTGCCAGGCAAGTGCTTAAGCCACGGAGCTATACCCCTGACCCTTGAAAGACTATTATCATGACTATTTCAAGCATAAAATATGCATAAAATATATGCATATTTTATATGCATAAAATATACATATGCATAAAATATCATGACTATTTCAAGCATAAAAACTCCACAGAAGTAGAGAAGATTCTATCCAACTACAAACCTAGACAACAAGTAACAGGATTTGCATTCATGTCTTCTCTTGTATGATTTATGCTCTTCCTAATGGATGGCTTTTTAAAAGGCAGAAAGTTAATTTCATTCAGTGCATATAGATGTCCTGGTGAATGTCTTTGATGAATGTTGTGAGGACATAAAACAAAAGGGAAAATAAACAAAATGGTCTGTTTCCTTTGCTGAGAACTTATTGAGTCCTAGATTCTTTTCAGAGGTAAGGGCTCTTGTTACTATTATTTGCTGGACTTTTTCAAAATACTTAATTAAATTATACTATAGAGACACAAAAAACCAGTTCAACAAATAAGTTTTGGGGGTTAATTTTCCATCCTAGTGGATATTTTCCCCAGGTTTACAATCCCAGTTTGGCAGTTATTTTCTTTCAGCACTTTGAAAATTTCATTTCATTGATTTCTGTTTCCCATCATTGTTGCTAAAAGAACAGTTAATGGCCTTATTCTCTTATTTTCATTTTCTTACATGTCAGTAATGATTGTAGTAGGTTTCCATTGCTGCATAATAAATACCACAAATTTGGAGCCTAAAAAACACACACTTGTTATACTGCAATTTCTTCAATCAAGTGACTGGTATGGTGAGCTGATCTGCTCAAGGGCTCACAATCTTATCTGATGGTCAGTGGATCTGTAATCTTTCCCACAGTTTGGCATTCACTTCAAACTATGTGGTTGTTGAAAGAATTAAGTTCCTTGTAGTTATAGGACTGAGGCTGATACTTCCTTATGACTAGCACTTGTAACTTCCTGTAATTCCTAGAGATTGCGTACATTTTTTGAACAAGAACCTCTCCAAAGCTGTGTATAACAGAGCACTTCACTTCTTCAGTGACATCACAGAAATAACTTTTGTTGCAGTCTGCTTAGGTATATTTTTCTTTCAGTTTTTATTATTTTAATTATATATGTTATTGGGATGACTATGATACTTCTATACATGTATGCAATGTACAGTAATCAAATGGATGCTTATATAATGTATTTTACACATCCTATCATCTTTGCTATATTCCACTGGGTAGAAGTAAGTCAAGTTCTGTCAATCTTAAAAGAAAGGTATTTATATTTGGCTATCTCCCATAGTGGATTACCTTAGGAATACTCTACCATGGTTATAGGTATCTTAAACTAGTATTTTATAAATTCAAAATAGTTACTTTTTGGATATGTTTCTGCCAAGTGTTTGTGTTTACCTCTTGACTTTAGCCATTTGGTCTTGTCTTCTGGTATACCTGGTGCACTTCTGCTGCATTCTAAACACTCTATCAGGAATCTACTAATTTTTGTGAAGAAAGTTGAATAGTAAATAATTTAGATTTCTTGGACATAATCTCTGCTGCATTAAATTCTGCCATAGTAACCCAAAGGAAACCATAGATAATACATTAATGAATGAGTGTGCTTGTGGTTCAAAAAAACTTTGTTTGATTAGTAAAAATATATAATTTTCATGTGTCACAAAACACTGTTTTCCTTTTGATTTGTTTTGATCATTTAAAGTATAAAAATTGGTATACATCTTACAGTCTGTGCCAACAAGTGCTGGTCATATTGGTTGGCGGGGCGTAGTTACCTATCCCTGTTCTATGTGAATAAATTATGAAGACTAATTAAGGATTTATAATACTTTACTTTCTCCGTAAAGATTCCCGGGAGGTGGTTAGACTAGGGGCAAATTCATATTTAACTAACAAGAGATGAAACTAATTTAAAGTGAGTTTCAGTCTTTTGAGGGTTAGCTTAATTCCACCTACACATTCCTGTAAATCATATGGAGATGGCCAAATGAACTCTATTTCTAAGTTCTTTTGACCAAAGAGTACAAATAACAAACTATAATTCCTCAAGGAAATTACAGAGAATTGAATATCAGGATAATATTACTGCACACCTTTCCTTTCTAGATCTTGGCTTCTCAAATATTCACTGATGAATGAATATGGCAGCAGTATCTACTTCATCTAATCATTATAGCATCATTTTCAAGATCTTGGAGATTCTGTCCTTCAGTGACAGAAAGACATGAAGAGTAGCACCATAAAAGAACTTTGGTAAAAGAGTCATTTATTCTCAGTTATGTGGCTTGACCTCAGATTCTTAATTTGTGAAATTCAGATAGCAGTACTTACATACATACATGTACTTATTATCATTCCTAGATCATAGTACCATATCACTTAAAAATGAATAAAGGTCCAAATAATAACTAATATTTGCTTAGTTAACAGCAAACATGTAATTATACCATTTGCAAATTGACTTGCTAGTCTGACATTTTATTCACCTTTACTAAGGTACCTTCTTAGGTTGTTACCATCATCATTTAAATAAATTCAAATTAGTTTAATTCAACTGATATTATACAACGTATGAGGCCTGCCTTTAACGCTAGTTTTCCATTTATCATTTCACTGTACTACAAAAAAAAGAATATGGGGGCTGGGGATTTAGCTCAGTGGCTAAAAGCGCCTGCCTGGCAAGCGCAA
>NW_004955468.1:11079012-11112289 GCF_000276665.1 Chinchilla lanigera | reverse complement strand
TTTTTTAATTCTTTATATATATATATTAAGACTATAGACACATGTGAAAATCTATTTGGGCTATAGATAATGAGATAAATTTAATATATGGAGGATGATCTGCCAGAGTTGGGGCCAGGGGCCAAATTGAGCGAAAGATTCCAAAATGAATTTAGGTCCTCTGAAAAGCACAGAAGAGATAACAAATACCAGTTTAATAGTGTAAAGTTCATACAACGGAACTTAGGGACAGAATTGATGATTCTATCAGAAATATCAAACTGGCTTCATGTGTCAGAGTACCTGAAGGTCATCACTGTGTGTTTCTGGCAGCAAATGTCTCTGCTTAAACCCCTCTTGGAAACTGTTATTTTTCCTTTCTCATAGATGAAGAGTTATTCTATAAGTTGTTAAGTGCCCCTTCCTTGCGACTGGAAAAAGGCACAGAAAATGCGGCATGGATCCTAGCATGACAAAATCCACCCCAAAATAGAAAATTAGGCTTTTCATCCACAGAGATGCTCCTAACAGCTTAGCTCACTCTGTCCTCCCAAGTGTTCTACCATTATGGGTTTGGGGATGGGGTAATGAGCTGACTTGATAATGAGGTCTCCAGGTACTCAGCTGTTTGGATTGTGTTTTTGCCTTTGATCATTTGGGAATATCAGCTGCATTTCAGAGAGAGAGATCCAGCATTTGAGACAAGGGATTGGTACTTTATTAAGAACCCCCAATCCAGAATGTACACTTCTTTCATCATATGGGACCTAGGAAAATCTGAAGGAATTTAACGTGACTTTTCCTCTCCTTGCTGCAACCTCTGAGACAGACATCATTTCCTTCTTCATTGTGTATTGTTTTTAGGTGTAACATTCTGGGGGGTGTCTAGAGATTTATTACCAAATAAGGAATTCCTGTTAAACCATAGAGCTGCTCGATAAGACTTCACTGACCCTCTGATTAAGAAACTCACCAACTATTCATATAATAGCATATTTCCACAAAGTTATCTAGAGGTAAACAACTGTTGTTTTTTTTTTTATTTTACAGAGAACAATGACAAACATCTTAGAAATATTTCATAAGAATTAGTACATTAGAATTAGTACATTAGAATTAGTACATTAGAACAGTGGATTAGAATCCACTGTTTCACACAGTCAAATTTCCAGAGTGGTGGATGTGCTGTAGTCAGGAGCACAACTTTCCAGAAGACCATAGAAATGATGTACCAGGTGAGTATTGCTTTTTTTATCTGCTGGGTTGGTGAGTGTGTGTTAGAGCCTGTACTCAGTCATCACATAGCCAGTGGCAGTCTACACAAGAAGCAAAACATGTGTCTGAGAGTGAAGAATATGAGAATTTGTACATGTAAATCAATAGTTTAATGTAGAAAAGGGCAACATAAAACACTTGAAAGGCCTTTCACTGGAGTTTATCCCAAGGCTCTTTATCAATCTAAAGTCTGCAGGAGCCAAGTCCACCTTGATAATCTGTCTCTTCCTGGCTTTATTTATTTATTTATTTTTAAATTTTTGGTACTGGGAATTGAACTCAGGACCTTGCACTTGCCAGGCAGGTGCTGTGCTGCTGAACTATATCTCTGGCCCTCTTTGCCAGGCTTTAACACAACACTTACAGCTGTGACTACTGAGCACATTGGGTTGATGAAGACATGGTTATTCCTGGTAAGATTAAGACAAATTAAGCGTTAAGCAAACCCAAGTTCTCAGAAGGTTATTAAAACTCCAGGAAATGATCTGGTGAATATGTTCCTTTCTCTACAAAAAAATGAACTAGTATATAGTATAGTCATCTTGAATTGGGTTAGGGACAAGTCTTCTATCACTTGCCTTGTCACTTATTTGAAAGAGAGGAAAGGCAATAAAAACCTCAAACTCAAAAACATTAACTGAATTCTGTGGTTTCCGTCCATCTGTACACACCCTATTTTATTATCTCTCATCTTTTCTTCTCTACCTCCATTTCTAGATTCTAGATGAGTAATCCTACTCCTACCTATGTTTTAAATTTTACCTAGTTCTCCCTGTACCTCTATACTGATTGTTCTGTTAAGAGTCTCCCACATAATAGTACTGAGAAAGAGGGTTTTTTTTAGGGTGTTATTAATTTAGAGCTGACAAATAGTCTGGAGGAGAAAAGAAATTGAATCTAAGCCAAAGGCATAAGTAAGGCTTTTTTGGTTAAGAGAATTAAGTTATAAGAATAAAATGTATGAATTTCAACATATCCAAATGGAATGCACACTAAACATATGGTAATGGGCTCCAAATTATCAGTTATATACCAGACAGGATCTGGATAGTCCCAGTTATATTAGCGTTTTCCTAGTTACATTAGTTGCAGAAGCTATAGTGACCCAAGGGAGAATAAAATGTTGAGCATTATCAACAGGGTATTAGAGGCAGAGAGGAATATTGTGCTCTATCTAATTCTACCTATATTAGGGTAGTAGCCATAGCAGTGCATGAATCTGCTCAAAGCACCTTCAGAAAGATTTCAGTGAAGCATGAAAAAGTCTATGTGAGCAAATGGATGAGAAATGATAAAATTTATACAATCAAGACTAGGGTAATCAAAAGATGGTTTACTACTACGAATGTTAGAATGAATCCCACTGCTCCACTGCTATGCTACTCCTGCTATAAATTTAAAGTGATTCATTTGAGCACTCTGGGAGGCTGAGACAGAAGATTACAAGTACAAACTCAGCCCAAGCAGCTTAGCAAGACTGTCTCAAAACAAAACATTTAAAAAGAGGATGGGGTGGCTGGTGATGTAGCTCAGTGGGTTCAATCCCTACTACTGCAAATATATTTAAAATGAAAATCTGACATTTTATGAAAAATAAAAAGGAATAACTACCCCTAAAATTATTTAATAAGGGTTTTGTGTCAAGTACCAGTTCAAATTCTTCAAATATGTCAACCCTCATAGTAACTGTGTTATATTGCTGTAAACAACTTACAAATGAGTTTGAATATTGTGCTTCAAATTTTGAAGAACTATTGAAAGAATTTATGATGAAATGTTAAACAAGTAGCTGTTTGAAAAGAACACAATGACGGTATTCAGCAGAAGACATAGACTAAGACCAAAGGAAAGAGGGTGATTAGGTAGATCATTTCAGTGATCAGAGGCAATGATGTTTGTTAGAAGCTGGGTGTTGGTAGAAAGTATAAGGAAGTGAGAGAGAGAGCAGCATGTTTTACGAGGCACTGGTATTGTGTTGGGTGGAACAGGGAAGAGGTAAGTAGGTCCACTTTCAGCTTTCATTTATTTTCCCTTCCTTCCTGTGGCCCGAATTCAAGGAGACAAGCTAAAAACCTATGGCAGTGACATAGGAAAACATTTCTCATGATCTTACAGGGTATCTGTCTAGATGAGGGTCCTGGGTAGGAAAAGCCATTGCAGAGACCTTGCAGAGGACTTGGTATTGAATGCTACTGGCAGCGTTGGTAGGGTATCAGTCTCACCGGACCACTGGGGAAATAATTCAAGATGTGTTGAGGAGGAGCTAAAGACCTGGGCACTTTCAGTATTTCACCTGTTTCTCCCTGATCTAAACCCAGCTCTCCAACGGCCAAGTAGTTCTTTCTTTAAATAATTTTCCTGAGGTATAATCACTATCTAACAACCTGAATATGGTTAACATATACATTTGATGAGTTTGAACATAAGCCTATGAAAGACACGCCTATCTCCTTCAAAATGTCCTTGTAGCTTCATCTTCTGCTTTGTTGTTTGAGGCTGAGGCCTATATTCTGAAATTTTTTAAAATTTAAAATGTAGTATTGTTGGATTAATTATCATGCTGCATAGCAAATTTCAAGAACCGAATCATGTTGCATACCAGAAATTTTTTTTTTTTGCAGAGCAAGATCTATCCATTTCCCCCACTTTTGTGGTTGATAACCATTAGTTGAATATTTTAACTAACTCTTATGGACGTAATTATGCAATAATTGTCTTTGCATTCCTAATTTATATTACTTAGCACAATACCTACCAGGTTTGTCCATATTGTTGTGAACATGGCAGAATTTTCTTTTTTACAACTGAATTCCATTCAGATATATGCCACATTTTTATTTATTCAGTTGGCAATGGACATATCAGATGATTCCATAATTTTCTGCTATGTATGCATGGTGCCACAATGAACATGAATGTACAAGTATGTCTTTAAGGTCATGATTGCAATTTTCAATTCAGTTACATGAAAGGATGCTCTCATTAGTGAAATGCAAATGTGAATCACAATATCACCTCCCAATAGGATGAAATACTATATATATATATATATATATATATATATATATATATATATATATGGACAACAAGTGCTAGATAGTGTTTGGAGAGAAGGAGCACTTATACACAGTTGGTGTAAATGTAAAGTGGTGCAGCCCCATGGAAAACAGTAAGAAAGTAGCTCTTATAATTAATAATAGAGGGGCTGGGGATTTAGCTCAGTGGCACACCGCTTGCCTGGCAAGTGTGAGGTTGTGAGTTCGGTTCCCGGTACCGGAAAAAAAAACTAACTAACTAACTAAATAATTAATAATAGAAGTACCATATGCCAGCAATTCCATTTCTGGAAATATAAACAAGAACTTATAATCAGCTAGCTTTTTCCACAAATTTCTTCTAATGTATTTCTTTTCTCCCTCTTATTGATGCCCATGCCCTCAGTGGTAACATCCTGGGTGCACACTCCTACAGTATCAAAGAAGAGGGTGGGCAAAGAAGACTGAGAACAACTAGCTGACCGCCAATGAACCCCAGGGTCTGCAGCAGTGCTCCAGGCTGGACACTCTCTGGACTGACCATGCTGGTCCAGGCTGATGTGCTTCATGTTTGACTCATCCTATTTTTCCTTTCTGTTCTCATCTCCTTCAAACCTGGACCAGCTACAATGCTGATGCCACAGCCTAATTACACTTTTGTTACCAAATTCCTCTTTGAAGGTTTCTCCAGTTTTGGGTGGCAGCACAGGCTTGTCCTTTTTGTTGTTTTTCTACTGTTGTACCTGGTGACACTGTCTGGCAATGTGATTATTGTGACCATTATTCTCCTGGACCGTCACCTTCATACTCCCATGTACTTTTTCCTGAGCATACTGTCGATCTCTGACACTTGCTACACTGTGGTCATCATTCCTCGTATGCTTTATGGTCTTCTGTGTCCTCAGAAAATGATTTCCTTTGAAGACTGTGCCACCCAGCTCTTCTTCTATCTAACTTTTGGCATCAACAACTGCTTCTTACTTATGGCCATGGGATATGACCGCTATGTGGCCATCTGCAATCCCTTAAGGTATTCACTTATCATGGGCAAGAGGGCTTGTGTCCAGCTGGCTTTGGGATCACTGGGAATTGGCTTGAGCATGGCCATTGTCCAGGTAATGTCTGTGTTTAGTTTGCCCTTTTGTGATGGCTTTGTCATCTCCCACTTCTTCTGTGATGTGAGACCCCTGCTGAAACTGGCCTGCACAAATACCACTGTCAATGAGATCATCAACTTTGTTGTCAGTGTCTTTGTCCTTATTCTACCCATGTGTGTGGTTTTCATCTCCTACGTCCTCATTATCTCCACCATTCTTAAGATTGCTTCAACAGAGGGTAGGAAGAAGGCCTTTGCCACATGTGCCTCCCACCTCACAGTGGTCACCATCCACTATGGCTGCACGTCAATCATCTACCTCCAGCCCAAGTCCCAGAGTTTCCTGGGGCAGGACAGACTCATCTCAGTGACCTACACTGTCATCACACCCCTGTTGAACCCTTTGGTGTACAGCCTGAGAAACAAGGAGGTCAAAGATGCTCTGCGCAAAGCTTTGCGAAGAAAGCCAATCTCCACTTAGGAAAAGTTAGGAAGGCCTCTCCTTTTAGTGTAGAGATATGTATCTTTTAAAGCTATTTTAATAACACCTTCATGTGTGAGATCACAAACAGCAGAATGAGATTCACTAGATGCTAATCTAGAGAATTCCTTTGGTCCAGTCATTGTTTTCTGTACCCAGCCCCAGAGTTATTGGAAAATTAATTCCCTACACTTATGAATGTAGAGGGAAAATTAATATACTGGGATCAAACAAGCCCAGAAGATGGACACACATTTTTTTTGAAGATCTTGATCCAATCTACTTGTTTCCTATGTAACTTTTCACAACTTTCCATTCTTCGCTCAACTCTTTCAAATCTAGACCCGCCTTAGTGCCAAAGCCAAACTTTATACGTACTTTTATTCACATCCACACAGCTACAACTATGAGAATGTTTTGAGATGCAACAATGCATTACATAGTAAGGTTTCAATCAATGATAGTGTATGCAGTGGTATATGCTATATAAGTGAGGCAGATGTGAGACTATCTATGTTCATACCAGTGCACTCTTTGATACTCATACTAATGAAATTGCCTAAGAATATATCTATCAGAACGGATCTCTGTCATCAGAAAACTAGGGGCCATAGTCATACCATTCCAGTAAGACATCAAAGGTAACAAAGTTTTAAAGCTGATAAGAATTAGATTTGGAGCCATTTCAGAAAGATTTCTTTGTTATTGGTAGGGATGCTGGAGTAATTTGTGTATCCACTGTAACATGTAAGTGAGGAGACACAAATATATATGCCCCTCTGTGATAGGCTTTCTTATGCTGTTTTATTATGTATTAATGTGGTATCACAACCTGTGGAATCTTCAAAAACCAGGCAACACACGCTTCAAGTGGATGGAACTGCCCTGACCCAAGAATAAGGAGTATAATGTAAGACAGCAAAAAGCGTCAGCCCCAGAGAACACAGCATGGGCTGTCCACAGTCCTGACATGTCCAGATGAGAAAAGTCAGATTGAGAAGGAAACCAGGCCAAAACATTGAACCCTTTTCACACTTTGAACACAGAACTAAATAGGGTCATGTTTGAGAATTTCCTTTGCTAGGAGAGATCTAAACTCTCTGAATTAGTATTATAATCATAAACATGTTAGCTACAATCTTGGACAATATTTATTAATCAACAGAAGCCCAAATCTTGATTTAAAGTTTTTGCAGAAGCTCTTAAAGCTACTGTGGTTACTTTCTGTAAGTTTTTTTTTTTAGATCCCACCAACTTTTCTTATGAGTTCAAAACAGGATTTCGTTTCCGAGCATCGCAGAAGATGAAAGTGGGCATGCTGGGATAAGGAAGCAGCTCTGTCTCAATTTCTCACTCCACTGTAGCCTTCTGTACAATGACACTGTCACACCCTAAATTCACATGGTTTACTTAGCATGCAGAATCCATCTGATCCAGTGACATGAACCCATAAAAGCAAGGCATCACTTCTGGGAGTGCCATCAAAACTCCAGCTGCTGAGATTGAGAGGTGTCAGTGGAAATGAAACAATCCTTAACTTAAGATAACATATGTCATTTGAGAAAAAAAACTCTGGCTTGTGAAGTCTGGCTGGGGATAAAAGATATTTTTGCCTTAGTTTCCAGATTTCTAGAGATGATAGCCAGTTCATTTCTGTACTGTTTGTCAAAACACAATTCAAAAATGTTTTGCATAATGGTGGTTTAAGCTGGTTCAAAGCAGTCCATAAAGGTCTGGTGATCAATTTGACAGCATCTTTTTTCTGAAGATGAATTTGTGGGATATTATAATTCAACGCCAAGTTAGCACTACTCAGAACTTACATATGCATTCCCCCAGTGCTGGGAGAAACAGGCTGAGAGCTCTCAGCGCGTTCCACTTCAGGAGTGGTCCTCCCGGTGGAGCTTCTTCCTCTGAGTTCATTCTGCCTTCTCAGGGATATACTGCCTGCAGTGCTTTGTCTACTTCAGGGAACTGTCTGTAAGATAAGTAGCAAGGGCTCTCCCCAATCTGGAGCTCTCCTCTGTGAGCTGGGCTGAGGTGTTTGCTGTCACTGCTTCACACTTCAACGTCTGTGTTTGTTCCACCCTGTTTCCTTCAGTCGTGCACAGGAGCAGAGACTGAGATCACTCTGAATACAGATCCTGCATTGAAATTTGTGTCTTAGAGTCTGTTTTCTGGGGATGAAAACAGGCAACATTTTAAAAAATCCCATTTCTAGAACAGTTGGCATAAGCTGAGAACCCAGTTTTAGCATCCCATTTCTAGAAAAATTGGCATAAGTAAAGATGGCAATTTCTAGTCTTAACATATTTTAGTAAGGGTAGATAAATGGCTTTTACATTTTAATTTGTAAAAATATTTATATTCTATTTATTGAGTTATATTTACTGTGAATCAAATTAGATGGCAGTTGTGTAGTGTTATCTTTTTGGAAACTGGTGAGAAAATAAAAATCTGAATTTTTTTCCCCTGTCAATTCACAGAGGGTAATTTCAGCTTCATTGCAGCCATGTACCCTGACATTGCAGAAAGATTACTGACCACTCTGAGTTATGCTGAAATTCAAAAATCACAGGAAATACAGAAAGTGGGGCTGTGACTTTCCAGTTTTCAGGAGGGGATGTATGCAGGTGCTATCAATTATGTAAGCAAGTGAACTTGATCATGATCCTGGGTACATCTGTATAGTGTAAAAGGCTTTTGATGAGAATTTTGTGGAGGTTGAGGATGAATCAAATGAGGATGTGGACTTGGACACAACTGTTCATAACTGGACAAATAATCTAAGTCTGGAAAACAACTCTACTCTCTGATGTCATCTAAGGACCTGAACAGTCCCCAGTTATCCTCAGGTGTCTCAGACATCCACAATAAGAATTTCGTCTCTAGGTTCAGAAAGATGCTTTTGCTCTTTTCATTTTCCACTTGGTGGGAAGAAGGAAGAGCCTAGCTTTTCCTGAATTCTCAGTTCCCCAGATTACTAAATGTCTTCTGACTGAGTGTCCACACTGGAGATATCCTGGGAAACTTCTATTCTATTGGGCACAAATAGGGAACTGTGCCTTGATTTACAGAAACCATTACTTAGGGGAACTCCTGAGGATTTGTGGCGGCCTGTTATGGGAGAGCAAAAGCTGCTCTGTGGTCTGGGGTAGACCCATCAGTTAAGAAACCAGAGGTGACAGAGGGGCCACAAGGGTGAACTTGGAATGGATTTTTCTAGTCATCTGTATACCATACACTTTTTCTGGTATCAATAGAAAATATTTTATATGTATTGAAGTAAAAAGACCCCTTTAGACATGGTCCACTCTGAAGGCTACAAAATCCTCAATTCCTGACTCTGTTCTACATTGTTTCTTGAACAGGCTATGAATAACCATCTAGAAGATAGCAGGAGGAAAGAAATGGCAGACATGGGTCTGAATGAACACAGAATTTAGGTACACGAGAGCACAGGAAAAGAAGAAGGACCAATGTGTGAAGCATGATGAGAATTCACCCTGCAGCTTCCTGAAAATGACTTCTGAGCCACTCAGTGCCTGGATAATCTCAAAGTGGCAACTAAGTGACAGAGGAATGAATGACACATGTCTGGGCTGGAGGGACCTAACAGAACACTTTGTCCAAACCCCTCATTTTACCAAGAGGAAGGAGAATCTCAGAGACTGGCAAGGAACTGGCCCAACCCCTCAGCTAGTTAGTGGTAGCTTGAACCTCCATATCTGTTCTCTATGCATAGCCCACCAAGCTTGGACTGAGGACAAGAGGCGAGGCAAATGTGACATGCAAGAATACAGAAACTCTCAGGACATATACCTTAAGCTGATCAAGACTGGACTTTCTACATACATTAAGTAGCTTTTAGGTCTTAACTCTGAGTCATTTGGCTTCAGACCCACGTCTGACACAAAGTCTGAACAATTTGCTCTCCATGTGATGCTAACTCCTGTAACGGTCACTGGAGGAAGGTGTCCTAAATGCATGTGTTGACCTCAAGGCTATGAGCCAAAGTAGGCATTGGAGTGCCAGCAGGGATCCTTTCCTAGAATACCAGGGAGCCTCCTAGGGGGACTTCTGGCCCATTGTTTCAGGAGGCATCTCCTTTTCACTCACCAGTCCTTGTTACATGAAACCAGTGACAGGCTGTTCAATGGGAATCTGACCATTTCTTACCTCTTTATAATGAGTAAAGAAAAACCAAAAGGAAGGACTCTGTGAAAATAGTTCATACCTGATACATGTCTAGAAGAAGGGATAAAGCTAAAGAAAAAGAAAGGTTCACATAATTTCTTTCTTGTATCTACTCCAGAAACATTGCTTTTAACATGGCACTTGTAGGTCTAATAGATACTACTTATAAATTTCCCTCCCAGATACCTGTCCTCTACTAATTGTTGTAGAGCCTTAGTGAACTAGAGGCTCAGTCTAACCATGTTCATGGATAGTTGGACAAGAAGAGTGACAGATTGGATGACTATTACGATCCATATTTTATCAGTGGAATACTATGACCAATGGTGGTATAAGAAGCTCTTCCAAAATCACAAACCTAGAAAGCAGAAGAGTCAAGATCTTTGAAGTCATGTCTTCTCCTCTATGGTTTTGTCTCTTTCCAATGAATAGATTTTTAGGTGGAAATTTAATTACATTCATTCTGTGTGATAGACTGGGCCTTAGATGGTGGCATTAAAAGTAAAAATAAACACATCAAGACTATTTCTTTTGTTTGACAAATTATTCAATACAAACTATTGTCAGAGATAAAGGTTTTGATTATTATTATTATTTGCTTTTTCCAAAGTGATTGTTTAACATGTTCATAAAGATAAAACATATGAATTTAAGGTATAATTTTGGAATACATTAGAGGAGTAAAATAATAACAGAATTCTTAGACTGAACTTCATTTTCAGGATCAATTCCTTAAGGTAAGATTCAGCCAAAAATAAGAAGCTTTTATATATATATATATATATATATATATATATATATATATAAGTTGGAGACAGAATAAACATTATCGACCTCAACTGCTTCCTACCATGTTGCCTCATTTCTACCTCATAACAGTCATGAGATGAAATTTTAAATCTAGATCTTCATAGTTTTTGCTTTTAGAGCTAAAAAAAAACCCAAATAAATGAGCCTTGAATATTCAGAAGCATCATGTTACATGGTCTCATACTTATTTTATTCAAATTCTTCTCCCTTTTGCAAAGGCTAATAATAAATGAATCTATTCATTGTCACACTTATTCAACCAATTTTTATTGAGCCCTTAGTATCACATGTCACATAACCAGTTACATTTCGCTTAATGAGGCAGTTCTATAAGTCCTTGATCACAGATTTTTCTATGTATTTTGAGAGCTGTGTTTGATAAATGAAAAGCAATTCCTTACACTGTTAAAAAAAATTGCTATTGCAAACTGATTCTTAAGCAACAACATCGTTCCTTTAGGCTTCTGCCACAGGATGTAGGTTCTGAAGTTTGTTGCCTTCCCCAGTCATTTTCATCTTCAAGAAAGATTTGAACTGTTCATTGGTTGAGACATATAACCAGGTATCTACAAGAAGCAGAGTCATCACCAACAGAGGGAAAGTGAGTTGTAGCCAGATGTATTTGCTTTGTTGAGCTAGAGTGGAACACAGATGCAACAAGAAACATGAGTCATTAGAAATTGAAGAGTGAGATTCAGAGCTTCATCTTCCTTAAGGGAAGGACTAAGCATGATCTTCCATTTTTAGCGTGACATGGCCTCCAGGAACAGCGAAGAAACACTCAGGAGACTAGGTTACTCAGTCTATGCTCCCTGGAGGCGTAAGGAAGACTACTTCTCAGTAACTCCTGTCCAAAATCTTTCCTCCAGTCAATGTGCTCAAGAGGAAAGTCATAGGAAAAATGACTCTTTTCTTGAAGCTTACATGACCACTGTCTGCAATTTGGAGGTTAAAAGGAGACAGAGTGAAGTCAAGGGGTCGCCAGTGTCTTATTTGTAATTAATCAACCATCGTTTCTTGCACAACTATAGTGACATAAAGTACTGGAGTATTTATGTTACCTTCCAGTTCTACCATTTTGTGACACTGTTACTTTGATTACACAGTAATTACACAGATTTTGCTAGAATTATAAAGCTCCCGACTGTCAGAGAGAAATCACTGAAGGACCAGAGTTTCTTAACAGTGTCCATACATGACCATCACTTTTTTGGGGGATAGGTACTGGGAATTGAACTCAGGACCTTGAACGTGCCGTATAGGTACCATGGCATTGAGCTGTATCCCTGGTCCACATGATCATCACTTGAAAGACCCTCTAAAAGTATTGATGCCTAAGCCTCACACCAAACCAATTAAATAAGAATCTAAGGAGATGAGACATGGATAGCATATCTTTTTAAGTTCCTTCGGTGATTCCAGTGGAGGAGTCTAGGCCAAACCTTCTATTTTACACATGGGAAATCCAGAAACAAATAACACATTGGTCTTGAATTAACAGAACTATCAGCAATGCTTAATTCTGACTTTTGGTCTCATGTTTTTTAGATATAATTATCAATATACCTAGAAAATACATTTCTCTGCTTCCTTGCAAGGGAACTATTTCAAAGGTTCTTCCTGTTGTATACAAGGTTGGGGAAGAGCAGTTTTTCATATGGGCCATAAAGGTAGTCCACCTGCCTATCCACCCCACATCAAGCCTGTTTCCTCATCCCACAAGATGCAGGAACATGGCTTACTGACAGATTAGTTTCCTTTTCTAGCCCTCCTACACTATAATAGACTCTTCTCACTCTTCACAACCTTTGTTCCTTCAACTTTGGAACTCCCTTTCAATTTGATGAATACAAATACTTCCCTCAGGAGAAACAGATGAATTTGAGATTTAAAAAAAAAAATCCAGTCTCTTATACCTATACAGCGCTTAACAGTTTACAAATTTGTATGATAAATATTAGCACACTAATCTTAATAAAAACTCCATAGTGTGAGCAGGTATTATATTTTTTGAGGAAGTATTATTATTACCACTTAACAAAAAGGACTTGAGGATTGAGATTGTAATTAATCAACCATCGTTTCTTGCACAACTATAGTGACATAAAGTACTGGAGTATACTATAGCTTTGGTTACCTCATTGCACATCTAGTAATCTTTCTAAGTTATCGTAGTTCCCCTTATTCTACAGACTGGAAACACTTCAGGCTCAGATAACCTTTCTTTCTCCTCCTGCTATGGATTACTAATTTTTTCCTTTACAAACTCACCTTTTATGACAGTAATGTTGAGGTACTCAGAGAAACATCTATCCTCCTCTTCCCAATGCTTGGGACTAAAAAAGCCAGAGCAGTAATAGGCACCGCTGCCATTAGCTACTGTAGGCATAATGGTAATGGTCACATTGTTCTCATAATGGTACTTGAAAGCTTTCTTATCCTTGTAGTAGATTGGTTTGAAGACGGTCCAATCCTTCCAACCATGGCACCTGAGTGAGAGGGACTCACCCTCCAACACCTCCTTAGCAGAGGTCTGAAGGAGCAGCCAGTCTGAAGAGCAGTCAATTTGTTATTCATTTAGCAACAAATACAGGGATAGGAGAACAGGGGTATGGGGAAGAAGGAAGGGGAAGATTATAAATAGGTAGATTATAGATAGAACATCAATAGAGAGGTGACAGCATAGATTATAGATAAGTTTGTAACTACATTATTAATAGAGAAATTATATATAGATAAGTAGGCAGATATATCATCAGTAGATAGATAACAGATAGATGATAGATGATAGGTAGATAGATAGGTAGATAGATAGACAGATAGACAGATCGGTAGATGATAGATAGATAGATAGATAGATAGATAGATAGATAGATAGATCCTAGATAGTTAGATAAGGTCACAAGTAGAATGTGGGTCAAAACACCACAGATTGTCATTAACCCAATTCTTGACTCATAAAATAAATGAACAGTAAACACAAAATAATGCTTATAGTTTGACTTCTATACTGGTAAATACTTTCTCCTAAAAGTCAGTATGGGGCCATAAAGTCACCCCTGTCTTTCTACTGAACTCATACATGGAAGTCCTGAAATCCAGAATTCCCTTCAGAACTATTTCAGCTAGATCCAGCCACTACTGAGAAAATAAACAGGAAATGATAGCTTAGGAAAACCCATTTTGCTCTTAATTTATTCAAGTTTCCTAACTCTACAGTTAATCATAGTTGGCCTCAAAACTTCTTTAAAACATGTGCAGCAGTTTTAATTATTTGTGGAAATCTTACTCTAATGTGCTCATTCCCAGCTAGTTCTATGTTTCATGAAGTTAGGAGATTTCTCTCATTCTATGTGTTATCTCTGATGCCTAACAGAATGCTTAGGAATTGGTAGGTACTCAAAAAACACTTGTGAACCACAAGTCAGTAAAGGATGAGAAACTGTTGTCATTGTAATAATTGAAAAGCACTGATGAAAGAAAATTTTCAAATGGGAAGATGGCTGACTTGTGCAAGCATATTTTATTTAGGAGAAATCTTTAAGGACTTCCTTATTATCTACTACAAGGAAGTAAAGATGCTTTCCTATGGGGATTTAGTTCATAAATGGAATTTACACACAGATGTTAAAATATTTACTTGCATTGGAGAGAAAAGTGTAACACTTATCCATCCAAATGAAATCATTAGTTTGTTCATTCAGCATTTACTAATCAACCTCCATGTGCAAGTATGTCGTGCTACTGCTTGGCAGGAGGAGAGTGAAACAAACTTAACTGTTTCTGAGTAACAATAAATGGCATGAAGAACATACACAGATACCCCTCATAATTAAGCTAATATTTAAGTCATGACACATGGATTATTTAGAGTAAATTTTTACATCAAGACAGCTTTGCAATGTTCATAAATCCATTGCACCATTTTTTTTTGTCTTTTTGAGACAGGGTCTCACTATGTAGTTCAGACTGGCCATGAGTTCACTTTGCAGCCCAGGCTGGTCTTGAACTCAAAACAATCTTCCTGCTTCAGCCTCCCAAGTGCTGGGATTACAGGCGTGCACCACCACACCCAGTCTCATTGTTCCACTTGATCACATAACGTACACCTGTGTCTAGGCAAAAAAGATAGAGAAAAATGGAGAATAGGCATAATACTGAGAGGTGGCCAGAATATTGAGAGGATGAAAAGGTAGACATAAGGGGGTAGGTATAGGACACGGATGGAAAAGTCTTGACGGAAAGCCCTGAGTCTTACCCTGATACTCACCCCCACAATAACTTACTATGCCCCATCTTCCAATGGGCCATTTCCCATATCCCTAGAACTTACCCTTGAACACTTCCAGGTGTACAGGTTTACTCCTCAGCAAATTTTGGTTCTGACATTCATATTTCCCACTGTGTTGAGTGCTGGCATTCACAATGTTATAGTTTGAAGTGTTTGTTGGTAAGTTGATGTCATTGTGAAACCACTGAGTAGGGCTGTCTTCAGTGGGATTGTTCTTGTTACATGTAAGAGTCACATTCTCTCCTTCAAATATTCTACTCCATGGCGGGCTCAGGGAGATTACAGATTTCCGAGGGGCTTCAAGAAATTAAATTATGGAAAGAAAAATACAAGGAAGAAATTGTCAAAAGCCACAAAGATGCCCAGAGTCAATAATGACTAGTTTACCCTTGTACTGCTTGTATTCTGTCCTAATTCCTAAGGGAAGCATTGGAGGATGGGGAAGCAGGGCTGTGACTCAGAAACCTCCCAACATAGGAAGATAAGAGACAAATACAGCAGATTTAAGAACAAAGCAATTTACTATGTGAATTGAGATCACTCATTCTAATTCTTTTATTAATTTCAATTTCAGAATCTCTAAATGAGAATTGCAATACTTCTTCAGATACAGACTCCGTCTGTCATACTCAACCCTTGCTCAGCTCAAAGGCTAGTATACAGTAAGTGTTCATTAAATATTTATTAAGCAAATGAATGCAGGAAAATGAGATGGATAAATGTATTGGGCTAGCATCAACAGGTGAATTGAAAAGAAAAATGTGGTATTTGTACAATGAAGCGCTGCTCTGCCATAAAGAAAGATAAATTTGAAGCATTTGTAGGTAAGTGGATGCAACTTGAGACTAATATTAAGTGAAATAAGTTAGACACAAGGCTTAAATAAACATAGAGAGGGAGAGAGAGAGGGAGGGAAAGAGGAAAGAGAAGATAGATAAATATAAAGTAGAAAGGAGAGAACAGAGGAAAAGAAAATGGAAAATGATGAAAATAGAGCATCGCAAAGGGGGAGGGTACATAGTTGGAAGAAGCATGGTAGGAGGAGGGTAGGGGTGAAAAAAAGAGAAAAAAGAATTGCTGTAGTGTGTACATATACCAACTTCTCATGATAAATGTAATCATTAGGTACTGTAAACATATACTAGTAAAAAATGCAATGATTGGGCCTGATGTAATATAGTCTTTCCAAGATCTAAATTTTATGACTATTTAATTGTAGGTGTATATAAAGTGAAAACCATATGTCAATTTTGCAAGGAAGTGAAACACACCAAGACAGTCAGTCTCTAGCAGCTCTCAGGGGAAAAGGGATGTGGTGCAAATTTGAACAGAGCCCAAGAAAGTGGCTAGATGGTAATGACAAAAAGGTGCTATAGACAAAGGAGAACTGGACTTACACACAGAGGACTTGGGCTGCAATCCATTTTTTTTTTGTTGTTGTTGTTCTGAGGTGTGTAACTCCAGCAAGTAACTTAATCGGAGTCTCAGCATTCTCAACCACAAAATAATACAAACTGAGTGGAAAGAAGCAAAAACCCTGGAAGAGAGGCTGGGCCATGTAGATGGGCACTAGACACGGTGTTTGGCTTAAACAGAGGAGGAGATGACTTGAGAATATGGAATGGCATAGGAGAAGCTTTTGAACAAGGGAAAGGAGGAAAATATAAAGTTGAGATGGAAAGTGGGCTGGCCAGGGAGGAGTAGACTCATTCTCATCAGAAAATGGATGTGAGGGGTTGCAGGCAAACTGTGAAGGGAGAGGAATGCCCAGACCCTCAGAAATGCTGAGGAGAAAAGGAGAGGAGAACTTACCCATTAACATCCCATGTGGAGCTGCAAAAGTCCAGAGACAATAAATTAGCATCTCTCTCCCAGCCCCTGGGACTTTGGGTATGGCATTGAGATCCATGTCCACTGAGCTTTCAGGCCCAAACATCTTCTCAGGAATCTGACCCAGCTGGACCATGAGCTTCTCTCTTCCCTCTACCCTCCCATCCTCGTTATGAATCTTGCACTACAGCAGGTGCCAAGGTGGTGGTAAGGAATCAGACTGTCAGTCTGCTTTCCCCTTAGCTGCTGCTCAACCCAGTTTCCTCTACTTTCCAGTTATTTCTAATAGAGTCCCAAGGAGAAAGCCCACCATTTGAACATGTCTTACAAAGAGTCATCACTAAAACAGCCAAAGTTCCTAGGCCTGCTGCTCCCCCAGATCCTTTGCTGCCCCTCAAAGAGATTAACCGACCCTCTACTTACAAAAGAGAAGCAGAGCTAACCAGAGCAGGGCAGACCCATCCACAGCTGCAGCCATCTTCTCTTTGCCTCCAGGTACCAACTGGGCAGAATCTGTAGCCTCAGAAACAGGCTTGAAACCAAAAAGGAGAAGGAAATACTGTATGTGTCATATCTGGTTAACTCAGCTATGCCTGGGCTTGCTTCTTTCTCAGAGATAATATTCAGAGCAATTTTATCTTTATCCCTTTATTCTACTCTCCACCATACCTCTACACACACCTAAAACGTGGGGGAGTACGGTTGGCGTACGTCTAGGCACAGTCTCAGGAGTCCCTTAAACTGTCAATCCCTGCATAATTACTCAGTCTGCAACTTAGGAAACTGAGATGCAGGGGAGAGCAAAATAATAATTAATCCCAAATATCTTATTTGATGCCAAGCACTATGCTAAATATCTCATATTTCTTCATTTCTTGCAAAACTCCTCTGAATAAGGTGCTATCAGAATCTACACTTTGTAGATAGGAAAACTGGATCTTAGGAAAGCTTAGGGTACCACCTAGTAAGTGGCTATCATGGGGCTCAAAGACATAAAATACAAACCCAGAGTTGAACTCTCATCCGTTAGGATACACTGTGAGTGTGTGTTCCACTGTACAACCAGTAATCGCTGAAATTTTTTTGAGGTTCATCTGAGCTGCCAGCCATCTTGTTACTTAATTTCCTGCTGATGTACTCAAGTACAAATCAACATAATTTCACCTGATTCATGGGTGATCTACTCTCTGGCTGGCCAAACTGGAGAGATTTTTAGAGACTCCTCATCTATTGGGTCCAGATGTTAACCATCCCTTAAACAAGCATCTAAGTGCTTTAAGCTATGTGATTTTATTTCCCAGCTTTGATCAATTTTTAATTTTATAATCATCCATCACAATCACTCTTTCTCCTTACATAGACTCACTCTTCATCTTTTTAGCACCAGGTCAGTGTTGATTATGACAGTGAAACTGGTAATGCCCTAAATACCTATAACAGGGTGCCATTCACTAAGTTTTTCTTTTTAAATATGCAGTATTAACTTAATATTTGCTGAAATTCTGGGGTAGGAAGGAACCCCTTTCACAGCTGAAGCAACTGAGGTACTCACTATGCCATCCTGCTTTGTTCTTCCTCAGACTCTTGAATGAAATGAGATTAGGTCTATTGAATTAAACTCAAAGCCACTCCTCAGCAAGCGCTATCTAAAACTTCCAACTTTCTATGAGACGAGAGAATAGAGGGCTAAAATGACTTGTAAGTAGAAACTTTTAGATAAGAATGATTAGTGACTGATTTCTGCTGCATGACAGATCTCAAATGGAGTAGCAAGTTATTCTGAAAAGTGTAAGGTACATGTTTTGGTTTGGTTTGGTGTGAGTGCATTCATACATGTGTACACGTATGTGAGTTTAGAGACTTGAATTCAAATACTCCTAATGTCTATTGTTTGAGGTTTACTTGTAAAATAGGGACAATAACTGTGTCTAAATCATGGCTTTATCAAGAGATTAATAAGGTAATAAACAGGTATGGTCCATCATAAGCATCTGACATGTAAAACATTTTTAATAAATATATCTTCTTCCTTCATTGCCCTTACTTATTAAATACTCTTAGAAGAAATATGAATGTTGACTGAGTTGAAGCAATCAGAAGCCTACATAGGACGCTCTGGTCAATAACCAGTACATATGCTAGTATGATTTATCTAACCAATCTCACTCTTCTCCATGGTCACAAAGAAGAATATAGGGTTAGGAAACACTAGAACTCAGGTTTGAGCAGGTTTGAAGAGACAAAGGAGAAGTTCACAAATATACAGATTTGAGGAACTGTCCAGTAGCAACATTTGAATCTCTGGACCCTGAAAATGACAGGAACAGATCCTACTTTATCCTTTATTGAGAATTTGTCCATTTCTTTCTTTCTTTTTTTTTTTTTTTGCTTCCCTTTATTCTATGGTGGTAGTCCTATAATAAAGTTATCCATTAGATATGGTCACTTTCTGTGACTCTGTTTATTTAAAGGGAGTCTCTGAGTCTACACACTATCCAAATATCTCCTCGTTAGCTGAACTGGGATGAGCCAATAGAGAACTACTATTCCTAGTTTGAAGAGTATAGGATTTAAAATTAGACTACTTTCATCTGACTCACCATTCTAAAGCTTTTGTATAAGTCTCCAGCACTGAAAGAAAGCATTTTGGTAGCAGTGACAGGAGGTTCAACAAAAACAGTTTATTAAAACTTGAAAAACAAACCGCATCAGTTTCTTGCCCAACTTTAGAAATATAAGTACAAAACAAGATCAACCGACAACATGAATATAAGAATGACCAAAGCATATTCTAATTCCCAAAGCATGTGAGCACAGGTACCCAAAGAACCAAGCCATGAATTCTGAAGAAGCACATATACACTAAGACTAGACAAAAGTTCTACCCTACCCTGGCTGAACCAGTTGATGCATCAGTTTATTTCCATAAATTTAAGAATTTTATACATTGACATAATGTCCTCCAAAATTTATATCCACCATCCAGGTGGAGAAGGCTGCTAATTTCTTCTACCCAGCCATCCACATTAAGAACATGATGAAATCAATATGTTTTATTGTTGTTTCTTACCATAGGCTTCTGAATCTGAGCACCCATATACTCAGTACATACCAGCATCCCCCTACACAAATTTTGACTTGACATTGGTTTGCAAGAGCATTAATCTATATTACATTTTGTAGCAATGACTGAGAAAAAAAAGTCAAGCAGCCAAGCATAAATGATAGGGCCTATGGAATTTGAGGTGTCCGTGCAGCTGGATTCTGGGGGAGAAGCTTTTGACAAGAATTTTGCAGATATGGCTGGCAGAGAAAGCATCAGAGCTTGGTGCCTTTGTCTTTGTGTTCTCCAAAATTGGGAGGCAGAAAGGCAAATCTACTGTCTTGTATCTTAGATTCTATGAAACCAGGGTCCATATAATATTGAATATGAAGTGACAACAAAGCAAAATACCTGTCTGCTCATGGTGTGCACATACCTAATAAATATTAGCTTCAAGTAAGCTTGCAACATGTCTTACCTACTTTATTCTTCCTACTAATTCTATATAGTTAAGTATGAGAACACTAAGTCATAAAGATGCTAAGTGCTTGTTGAAGGATTTTTTATCACTAAGTGAGGACTTGGGTTTTGGACCCAAATCATCTGACTGAAGAGTTTGCACTCATAACAGTTAGAAAGATAGGCAGTTAGATACATGTATTAGTCAGTTTCCTATTGCTGGGAAAAAAATACTTGACCTACAACTTAAAGGGAAAAATATTTAATTAGGTTCAGTTTCAGAGGTTTTAATTCATTGTCACTTGGCTCCAAGATGGATACAGCATGGTGGGGGAAAGCTGCTAATTTCAGGAGAGCAAGGAAGCAGAGAGAGAGATGAAGAGAACTAGAGAGAGAGAGAGAGGAAGAGAGAGAGAGAAGAAGGGTCTAGAGAAATGACTATCCTTCAAAGGCACACCTTCAGAGATCTACTTCCTCCAACTATACACTACTTCCAAATAAGCTCATTTACCTATGAACTCAGTAAAATCCATTGATGAGGTGAGTAGCTTCATTAGTACCAGTTACCTCTCTACCTCCACTGACAACATTGTTGCTTTGGGGATAAAGGCCTCAGCACATGAGTCTTAGGGAGATGCTTCAATATTATGTCATAAGCACAGATGGTAGGCAGACAGATAGATCTTCATTCAGTCTATATATTATGACTGAAGTGAATGTAGATTCATAGTACTCATGCAAAAACTCCTTGGATTCCCAAGAATCCATAACTCACAAATAAAAAAATCATTGTTCTAGTCAGTTCAACTTCCTGTTCTACAATTTCCTTTCCTCAATTTAGGGAATGACTTCTCAACCCATAGCCACACAATGTTTTTGGCACTGGTGGCATATTAACTGTGCATTTCATGCACATTTCTAAAAGAATGATGGAAAACAGAAAAATCGTTGCCTTTGTCCTATAGATTGTTAGGTCCCAGAGGGAATCGACTCTATCTCCTTCCTTCTGCGACTGTGAACAGGTGCCAGCTTAGGAAAGAACACTCAATAATAGGTGCCAGCTGTCTTGTGGATTTTCTCATTAAAATCAGTGGTTTTATAGTTTTTACTTCTTGTCTTGATCTGAACAGTTACCTACTTTGGGCCCTACACACACACACACACACACATATACACACATGTATATAAAAGAAATAAATAGAAGCTCCCAGGACTGCCAAAGTAAATGCCACTCAGAAAGAAATGAAGACAAGGATTATACAAGCTGAAGCTTTAGGTGCAGGTAGAGATTTTCCCCCCAAGGAAAAGAAAAATGAAACTTCAAGGAATAACACCAAAGATGGTGCTTTCCCTCTCCCACCTTTTTTGCAGATTAATTTATCTCTAATATGGAATGGAGAACTGGGGGAAATATTTCACAGGTAGTATTTGAATGGAGATTAGCTACGAAGTATATTAGCAGCAATTGATTTTAATAACAAAGCTTTCATTCAAAATTTAAAGTTACTGTACTTGGAACATGCAGATTTATATACCTGGAGCTAATATAGTGCTGACTATTTATAGGCAAGTCCTATCGCTTCTCGGCCTTTTGGCTAAGATCAAGTGTAGTATAAGCAATTCCTACTAAATGTACAAATTGAAAGTTAATGGAAGCTGAGAGGTTAAAGGTTCAGGTTCATGGTCACTTTTTGATTGGATATGAAAACTCAATGGAATGAGGAAAGATTTCCTAACTGGTGTTAGAATTTGTAAGTATGCCCTAAATTATAACATAACAGAAAATCTGTCTCTATGTTTCCTAAAATTTTTCAGAGATGGCCATTGTCTTAGGGCAATCTATTTTATGCCATAATCTGTTTTATAGTGCGTAAGTGTGGGCATCTATGACATCAAGATGTCTGCTTCAGGATGGACAGTCAGTCACTCACACTTTGAAGATGATACTTCTGTGTGGTATCTTCTAGTTAAAGGGGGAGTCTGAGCCACAGATGCACTCATGAGCACACAGTGTGATTTTGTCTGTTAACACGGTGTTCCAGCCAAGAGATGCAAAGGGTTTCAGGTTTGCCTTCATGTCTTGCAACAGATATAAACATTTAAGGAGATGGTTTTTCCCTTAGAATGGGGAAAAGGTATTAAGCCTGCTGAGGAAGCATCTCAAGGGACATAGTAGTGGAAGACAAAGTTTTTCAGTGTCAGAATATTATCTTAAAGTTTAAAAATTACAAGAAAATGTTAATGATTAACCATGCATGTTTCAAAGAAATTAAGTGCAGGATTAATTAAGGGTCCAAGGTGTGAACAGGTTCTTCAGTTTGAGCCTTAGCTCAGAGCACTAACTGTCTACTTATGACTTTTTTTTTTTGAGGCAGTATAGTTCAGACTGGTTTTGAGTTCACTATGTAGCTCAGGCTGGCCTTGCACTTGCAGTGATCTTCCTGCCTCACCCTCCAGAGTGCTGGGTTATAGGGGTGTGCCACCATGCAGGGCTGACCACTTTTCTCTTGCACATGACTAAATCTATCTTTCCTTCAGGTTCCTGACCCATAAGATAGAGGTAGTGTGAGTACCTTATTTAAGGGTGGTACTTAAGTAATAAGTGAGTCTTAAATGAGTTAATATGGTGTGCTTAAAACACAGCATAGCTGACAGGACATGCTGAATATATTAGCTCTTACTGGTATGCTCATTATTTTGTAAGAAGCCATTTCTTAGGCTCTTATAAGTAGCAAAAAAACAACCAAACAAACACACATTCCTTCCCTATCTTTCTGCCAATAAGATTTACTCCCTCACATATAACATAGGCTTGCAGAGATGGGGGTAGGGAGCACAAAGATCATTTCTAGGTGTGGCTCTAGACAGAGAAATTCTGGTTTTGCAGAGTCAGCCCTTTAGGCAAATGTAGTGTAGGCCAGGTTTATTTTATGCTTCCTTACAGAATTACACAGTTAAAAAATGGAAACAGCTTTTTCTTAAAGGGATCCCTTTAGGCTGTTAGCGGATAAGGACACGAGAGGTCTTAGCCCAGCCTGAAGCATTTGCATTTTAATAGGTAACTTGTGAAGCCCTAATCTTTCAGGACCCTGGCTAAACATACTGTGACTGCTGTGTTTCTAGGGGGTGAAAGTGGGTATGAGTGGAGATTGGGGAAATGGAGAGAGGCTGGGAGTCCTTCTGAGTCTTTTTCATCATGATCCTAGTACTCCTTACAAGTGTTATCTCCCACAGAAGGCCTTGAGGAGAAGTGTGTGTGCGTGCGTGCATGCGTGCATGTGTGTGTGTGTGTGTGCGTGTGTGTGTGTGTGTGTGTGTAAGGGAATGTTTGTCTCAGTGATCGATATGCAGGAGACATTTTTAACAACATTAAGCAAACAAATGCCCTATACTAACCAGGGCATCTTTGCAAGCTAAAAAATTGCCTTTCAGCAATCACTGTCAGGGATAGTAATATACTGCAAGCTGTCCTACCAAAACTCCTGCATTAAAGAGCTAGCTCTCCTCGCTTCACGAAAATAAAGTGGATGGCAAAGGTCATGCTCTGGCATGAACTTATCGTCTGCTTCTATACATCCTGCCCTGTCCAGTTAGATATTTTGTATAGTTCAGCCTTGAACCTGACATTGACAAATAAGTACAAAAGCACTTTTTCACATATTCCAGACTTTACCGGAAACAAACGCTCAAGTATATTGAGGGAAGATTGTTCTTTGCTTAGAACAGCATCCTTGAATTCTTCACTGTCGCAGAAAATCAGATCACCAAGAACTACATTGCTTATATCTGTGTTATCTGTGTAGCATTTACTTATCGTGGACTTTTTTATTATAAAATTTTCTCATTTTATTACTTCTTTATATGAAAGCTGAGAATTGTACTGATTTAAAGAATATATTTCAGTGTAGGTAACTCAGGGAAATAGTCTAGTTTCAGGGACCCCAAATTTAAACAATTTAGGGAGCCTTTCTTAAAAATTTAAGTAGAAAATTTTGAATAAAATTTGAGGTACTAGAAAGGCTGCCTATTTAGAACAAGCAAATAAATCACAACAAATTAAAAAGGCTGAAAACTGACAAACTATATGAGCATTACAAAAACCAGAAAAAATAACAATTAATTTTCCATTAATGTTTGTTTCTTTTACATATTTTTGCTACATACTATTTGATCTCCTTTTTATCAGACAGTTACATTGTAATGTAATTTTTATAAAGAAACTAGAAATATAATTCACTCCTCTAGCATTATTGATCAATATTTATTTTCTATTATTGATAGCTGGGATGCATAGGAAATGCAATTTCTCATGCCATATTCTCATTGTAGTCCTTCTACAGGCTTTTGCCTCACAAACACAGGCACTCTGATAAATTCCACAGTGCTTGAGTCACATCACAAAAGGCAAAAACACTGTGATGTATTTGTAATTTTGTATTCTGCACTATTGAGTAGGTTTCTGATAGGAGGCAATTTCCCTTTTCATTAGACATGGGGAAAAAAGTAAAACCTCTGCTAACAATTTTGCACATACCTGATGCTGGGCAAAAAAGTTTTTATAAGATTGTCTTCTGACTCCAATTACTTCAGCTTTGGTTTTCTTTTACTTCCCACCAACTTCCAATGACCAACAAAGAGGATACGTTCATGCTAGAGCATGACCTTTGCCATTCCACTTTATTTTCATGAAGTGAGGAGAGCTAGCTCTTTAATGCAGGAGTTTGGGCAGGACAGCTTGCAGTATATTGCTATACCTGACAGTGACTGCAAGCCATATACTTCTGTTCCACTAAACCAGGACTAAACTGATCTTCAACAAAAGTCTTTAACTGAATCTTAAAAACTGCCTGAAGGTTCATTGCCTCTTGGGCATGAGCAGTCATCAGTCACACCTGTGCAGCCCGGCATAACTGGGTGTGGGGAGACCCAGAGAAAAAGTGGCCCAGAGATTTGGACACCTGAGCTCTCACTCCCAAAAAGTAGCTGGCAGGACAGATTAACTATAAGATACTTAAACCTATAGAGGAAGTATATTTTACAGAAACCTTTGATAGTAGGAAGTTGGCTGGGTGGGTCTCACCAGCGACAGAAAGCTGACTAATATGAAAAGCAAAGAAAGATGATATAGATGCTGAGGTTTATATATATGATGCCTAAAACCAGCCTCTTCAGTTGTGATATCCTAAAGGAGGAGCAGCCTCTTCTCAAGGAAGATGAGAAATAGAAAAGCTGAAAGAAAACCACATACCTGATGACAGAGGTTTGGTCTTGAAATCTAGAGCAAAATATCATGCAATATCAGCTATAGTAGCAAAACCCTTCATATCTGCTGATAAACCTTTCATATTTCAGTAAAAAAAAAAAAAAAAAAGGAAAAAACTGCCTGAAGCAGCTCTGTTGTTCCCAGTGGGGAAGGAAATGTGATGGAGAAAAGTGTGAAAGGGTTGGTGTGACTCAGATAAGTATCTCCTGAGGGCCGTGTGGTAAGGGCTGAATGTCCAGCCTGTGGTGCTGTCTGGAAGTTTCTACAACCATTAAGATGTGGGGCTGTGTTGGAGGTTTTAGGACCCTGGAGACATGACTTGAGGGGGCTTTCAGGATTCCAGCCCTTTTTCTTTCTCTCTTTGTTTCCTAGATGTAGCCATTAGGAGTGAAGCAGCTTCCTCCAACATGTACTCTCCCACCATGATGTGCTGCTGGCTACAGGCCCAAAGGCAACAGGGCCAACCCAACGTGCACTAAAACCTCCAAAAACTTGAGCCAAAATAAAGCTTTCTTTTTTAAGTTGACTATCTTAGGTATTTTGTTACAGTGACAGAAAGCTGACGAATATGAACATCTTAGCTTTATAACCTTTACAAAATTAGAGGCTTTATTGAGTGATTCAGAGGGGCCCATATGAGTAAAAGAACATGAAGCCCAACCTTCATTCACCTTAACATAACTTTCTCTGCTAGGCCCATTCACAATCTATCAGAGTAGGAAAGACAGTGCTGTAAAACCTGTGGTATCAAATGGAGTGTGGCAACATTGGAGAATACTTGTCTAGATTTTGAAGAAGAGAAAAGGAACAGAAAAAGGTAGAGCATGGTCCTGAACATAGTCCCAGGGATATTCCAACATAACTTTTCCTTTTCCTCCTCCAAAACAGGCAATATTTGTCAAGTACTAGAGGTTCAAATAAGTACTGAGGATCTAAACAAAATCAAAATTCATAGTCTGACATCTGACCTAAACTTTGGACTGGATATTAGAAATAGATGTATTATCAGAGAATTCCAGGCATGTTAGTGCTCATTTTGTAGAAGACTGTTTCTTGTAATCAGGGATTTGTGAATTTTTTCATGAGAAAATCAATACCTTTTCATTGGTAATAAAAATTAACCAGTATAAATGTTATGGGTTATTCAGATGAGTATTTTATAACCAGATATTGCCACTTGGTTTCAGTACCTACATTTGCAGATTTTTGTTTATAATTCCAGTTGCATCTACTGACTGTCGAATTTTCTTGTTATACCTGTGAATATAGGGTTTAGGTTGTTCCAACAGAGAAAAGTGGAAAGGAGAGTAAACCAACATAAATGCTGCCGTATAATAGGTTGCCAACCACAATTCAATCTTCTTTATTGTACTTCATAACATGTCGCAGAAATCAATATGAAGAAAACTCTCTCTTTATATGACCCAACAATTAATTAGAATGAATGTATAACACTAAGTATAAAATAATATTTTAGACATTAAATTCCTAAATTAAATGTATAGCAATTTACTATGTAGTTCAACAATATCATAATGCTAATCTTACTGTAAGAGAAAAAAAAGAACTACACATATTATCAAGAGGTACCTCATTAAACATATCACTTAAACTTATCTCATTGGTAAAATTATGATTAATTATATACTTTTCCCAAAACGAGCAAATTAAATCTTGAAGTTCATTAATACAATTTTTTTTACAATATATTTTCCCAACAGGCAATCCTGAGCTTGAATTATTATGGTGAACTATATGGCTTCAATAGAGATGCAAAACTGATACTTAATTTTTCACTCATTAAACCCAACACAACCATTTACTTTCTGTACAAGAACATTATTAATCATATTCTCATTATTTTATTTCATAAACATTTATGTGTCAAATATCCTTTTATTTGCCTTTGATGTAAAAAAATAAGCAGGCAAAATATTATCCAGTATAGAATAAGTTAAGCTTTCTGTTGGAGAAGTTAAACAATAATCAAGCAGACAAATAAAACAGCAAAAGCTTGTAACAAACATTTGTAGAAAATAAATAATGTTCCTATGCAGAATTACAAAGGTAATCTATTTTAGACAGGTGACCTTTCAATAAAAATGACATCTCAAGGAAGAATTTAAAGCCCAGGTTAGAATGGACCATGCCAAAAGCTGGAATAAGAATTCAAGTAATGGAAAGTTGAAAGTCCTCATAACAAGAAAGCCTTTGGAGAGTTCTCAGGAATTAAGAGTAAAACTGTAAGATTGATGCAAAGGGAACAAGGGAGACAAGGGCATAAAGTGAGATTGGAAAGTATGTGGAGGTCAGATCATGAGGACCTGGTACAACATGGTCAAATGCCAGTATTTTATTTGAAAGGTAATGAAAAGTTAGTAAACTGTTTTAAGCAAGAAAACACACACATACACATATGGGCACATATATATCAACACAGATATAACTTCTCTTGCTTAAAACAGTTGGAAAGCTTTTCATGTGGATGAATATTACATGTGTATGCAAACACATGCATATGTATGTAGACTGTGTGTGTATATATATATACTACATATACATATACACATATAGTCATGTAAAATATAGATTTTTTTAACATGAAGATTGAGAGATGGATAAAATATAATTTTACTGACCATAAATATTATGATAGGTTGACTACAGGAGGTCAGAGTACAGATTATGAAAGTTGATGGGTTTAATGCCTATATAGGAGATGATAATAGCAGAATTTATTGACGAGTTTGAAAGTAAAGAAACCATAAACTAAGGTTCCTAATTATCTGTCTAAGTAAAATATGAGACCATGTATTACATGGTGAACACTGGCGAAGTATATTTAGGGGGTGGGCCTGAGTTAAGGAGGAAAATCAAATATTCCAATTTGGAGACATTTTAGTTTGATATGTCTTTACTGTATCTCAGTGCTTAACCTAAATAGGCAGTTGTACAAGTCTGGAGGCCGGAAGAAATAACTGAACTAGAGACATAAATTTGAAAATCATTGGCATATGTTTAAAGTCACAGAACAAGATGAGGTCAGCTAAAGAGAGAAAAAGTGTAGCTAAAGAACAGAGTAAAATCTGAGACAGAACCCTACAGAATTCCAATATTTTGAAGATAGGAAAAGGGGGAGAGATGGAAACAAGAATAGTAAAAAACAGATGGTAAGACAGAAAGGGCTCTCAAGAAACTGATTGTGTCCCTAAGGACTCTCAAGAAACTGATTGTATCACTAAAGCTGGGAAGAGGACATACTTCTAGAGGAAACGCTGTATTATATTGAATCTTGTTAAGAGGTGAAGAAAGATGAAAGAATAACATTATACTTGGGATCCAGCAACTTGGAAATCTTTGGGATTTTAACGATAGCAATTTCAGTGGGGTTGTATGTGTAGAAGCCAGACTGAAGGGGGCTGAAAAGTAAATAGAAAGTGATGAGTTGAACGCACACACACAAGTCAGATTTATGGTAAAATAAGGCTAAGAAGAAAATTTGAGGTAAACAGTTACTGCTTAAGGTACTTTACCTTGCTATCTTCCACTGTGAAGTGAAATTTATATTCAGCTGCTGTTCTGTGGTAGTACAAAATATTAACTTGCTAGGAAAATTCTTGTTTACACCAACTTGCATATTATATTGACATTCTTCATTGGTCTGCCAATAATACATAAATGCATTTGCATTTCAGAAATAGACACTGGATCTAAGAAGCTGTAGCGAGTATATTTCTTGATGTGTGAAGCAGTTGCTATGTGCATAGCAATATACTGAGCACTATGTTAGATATGAAGATGCACAGAAAGGGAACTGCTTCTAAATATATTGACTGTAAAAACTTCATTCCCATTGGCAGACAATGGAGAAAATGAAGGTTACTGATAAAAATAATAAACAGTGTAGAAAAAATAATAGTTGTCCATACTTAGTGAACCCTAACTGTATATGAGACATTGTTATTTTATTGTTATTTAATACTTACAAGAATCTTGTGAATTAGGTACTACTAACACCACTGATCTTCATGAGGCACAAAAAGTTTGATTATACAACAAGTGTCAGGTTTAAAGCTCAGAGGTCTGACTGGCCAGGATCTGAAACATAAGGAAGAGAGACATTCTGTTCTGTATGGTCCCCAATTCTATTGGCACAGCATTTAGGGTAATTGAACCATTCACTACCTCTTTAATTAGTTGAGGACTTGTGTCTATTTTTTGCCTTGAGATTCATGAGTTTTATACTGACAGAGCATCTCATGTTGCTGGAGCTTGCAGCGGAAGCAGGAAGGAGGTAATGGACTTCAAACAGAGGGGCTAGGAGTTGGCTTGTACTGCCAACATTTCTAGCATCAGTTGCTCAAGTGTTCCATAGGTGAAGTGTGCATAACAAAAAGTGAATGGCTTAAGTTGTCTTCTCTATTTCTCTCAATAAGGCCACTCTTAGCCAGGCATGGAAGTGCATGCCTATAAGCCTATGACTGAGGGAGGCTGGGGTAGGAGAATCACTGGTTCGAGTCCTACCAGGGCAACTTAGCAAGACCTGTCTCAAAATAAAAAAAATAAAGAAGGCTAAAAATGCAGCACAGTGACAGTACTCCTAGGTTTAATTTCTACTACCACACACACAAGAAAAAAAACAACAACTAGAAAAAGACACTTGGGTGATGAGAACTCTGATAACAAGAGACTTTAGAATGGCTGCATATAATGAGGGTTGATAAAAGCATAAATTGATTGAGCCTGAGATGCACAGGTCATTTTTATACCTGTGCAGATGTACAAGACTTAGGTCCCTATGAAAACCTTATAATATACTTACTTTTGAATAACTGACAAATGTGAAGGAACAATCAATGAAGTGGGAAAATGGTGACAAGTAACACAAAGAAGACACCATCACACGCTTACCTCCACTTACAGGGTGGTATTCGAATACAGCAATAGAAGTTACAACAAAATAAGGAGCCGATAGCTAATCACTATGGAGAGTTGCTTTTTTCTGCATCATCTCTTCTCTTTGCTCAAACAAGTAGAAGGTGACAGAATTGTGTTTATTAACCATGATGAGACTATTTTAACAACACAAAGTGATTAAGAAGTTCTAAAATTAGTCCAAGATGTCACTAAGGAAGCCTGTTGCCCAAGAAAAATGGAGCAGTGGTAGTAGTCATTGAAAATGTTAATGATTTCATGTTTGCACCTCATAAGTTCAGACACCTTTCAAAGCAGTTGTGCCTATGGAATGAAAAGGTTGGGCTACATGTGTTGTAAGGTCTGCAGCAAGACTAACATCTAAGTGTTGTCTGGCAATTAGGAGCATAAGAGTTCAAGAGGATCACAGTTACTTACTTGGACAATATGGCCCCGTGGTGGTTCCCAAAGGGCTGTGACTCCAGCTGTCTGGTAGATGAACTCTTATTCTCCAGTCTGGTCTGCCAGGTTGACAGTTCAGGATAGAGAGCAACCTTCCCTTCTGTGCTTCTATCTCAGAGCTGGCAGAGGTGAAAAGAAAAAGCAGCAGGAGGTAGTGATAGATTCAAAAGAAGAAGTTAGAGCAAGAAAAGCATTAAAAGTAGAATAGTGGAAGGGTGGTAGGACTGATGTTACCGTGAGACATTTGTTAAAGATGACTTGAGGGAGAGAGATGCTATTTCGAGTTTCCCAGTTTTTATGGTAAGTCCTAAAGGAGGAAGATATCATAAATTTTGAAAATAGAAAAGGACCTTAGAAAATCAGTTTAAAGTCCTGCATTTTAGGGACTGAGAAGCCTGAACCCCACTGAATGGTTTAATATGAGTATACGTCCAAACAGTTAACGAGTGGTGAATACTGAACTGAATTTTGAGGCTCCTTGTGGTGGTGGTGCTGGTGGTCATTTTGGTTGCCACTCTGGTTGAAGATTTAACATTGAAAAAAAGATGGGGGCCAAGTGCTCTTAAGACTATATAGTCCAGTGTGGAAAGAAAGACACTGAAGGAGTGAACAGATGAGTGAACAAAGCACACCAGATAGTAACAAGAAGGAAATTAAATGAGAGTCATAAGATAAACAGTGAGTAGTTAATTTAGATATGTAGGCTAAGCATATATTGAAATAATAGTGCAAAGAATCACTCTGGACAATTCCACTCACCAGACTAAATGACCCTCACCATTCCCTCTGCAAAACAGACTGACGTGTTCACTGTGTATCAAATAACCATAGCTGGTAATCTCTCCAGCACAAACACCGGGAGATAACAGTGTCACACTATACAGAGAGTGATGAACTATGCTGAATACATCAGTGATCAAGTAGGAAAAGAACCAAGAACAGCATGAGGTATCTGGTAGTTACAAAAAAGCTTAGGGCAGGCTTTATAATCTGGGATCTGTCTTTATTCTGCATGGCTCAGATCACAATGGCAAATGACCAGTGTCTGAGACATTAATCAAATTCTGAATAACTCAGAATGCTAATACATCCATTTTTATTGGCAGATATACTAGATCTCTCAGTCCATGGCTTTTACTTTCTGCTTGGTATAAGCCATTAGTAGACCAAAATGCATGCCAAAAGGTTACTCATTATTTCTGTACTATTAGTTCATTCTTACCTTATTATACTATGTATCATAGTACATGGAAATTGCGTTTTCTTTTGTATAGCTCTTCATCACATACCCATTGAAATCAATGACTATAAGTGTTTGATTCGCTGCTCTTTACCTGATGCTTAGCACCCTGCAGGGCATGTTTAGATCTTCAATAAATATTTATTAGAGGGGTAAATGAGCAATTAACTCATTGATTATTCTATCAAGATGTTGCAATCTAATAAATCATCCTTCCCTTCCTTAGAGACAAGTATTTCTAAAATTATGTATAAACGTTGAAGGAGACTACAGAGTGTTGGACAATTCTTTATCGCTAATTTTTCTTTGTGGGAACTATCCATTTTATCTTTGCATCTGTGCTTAGGAAAACCTTCCCCCTAGGACATACTATTTAATTAATGCTGCCGGTATTTAGTATCAGAATTTCTCTCTTTACTGCGGATGGCCTGCCTGACAGTCTACTTTAGAAACTATAAAACATGGGAGAGATATATAGCTTTGTGTTCTTTTTCCCACTGTTCTACCATTGGGTATTTACTTATCAATTTAATTACTGGAAATACAGCATAAAATGTCAACAGATAAAAAGGAAGATGAAATTCCTTGTGTGCTGCCAAATTTCAATCCTGAGATACTCTTCACTCCAATCACTTGGCTGAAGAATTTCTGTGTAAGCAGTAGAGACCCGTGCCTGTAATCTCAGCCACTTGGAAAGCTGAGGCAGAAGGACTGCAATTCAAGGTCAGCCTGGGAAAATAGGGAAATTAGTGAGACCCTATCTCAAAAAGGAAGTGGGACAGGGGAGGAAGCTCAATGATACAGCACCCTTAGGACCCATTTTCAGTACAGGAGTGGAGGAAGGACAGAAGAGAAGAGAGGGACAGGAAGAGGGAGAGGGAGAGGGAGAGGGAGAGGGAGAG
>NW_004955468.1:11054920-11078912 GCF_000276665.1 Chinchilla lanigera | reverse complement strand
AGAAAGAGAGGGAGAGGGAGAGGGAGAGGGAGAGGGAGAGGGAGAGGGAGAGAGTAAGCAAGGGAGAGAAAGGAGACTCGCATTGGTTTGTCTTTTACAGTATGTGCATAAACAAAAACTCTAGTTCTCAAAAAAAAACCTAAGCAATTTGATTCTTTAATTAATTAATAATGGCACACCTATGACTATGACAGTGTACTTTGGCTGCAAAGTTTATTTTGAAATGTGTTACTCAGAATGTGTGACCAAAATGAAAGGAAACTGTAAATGCTTTCATCATGTAAATGCTTTTCTCTTCTAGGCACCGTCATTCAAAAGTCATTTTCAGAAATTTTTTTTCTGCTTAAAAAATCACTTATATGCCCCTCCTGCTCTATGGGGTAGTCCCGTCCCACTGTCTCACATCTCTGTTGACTATAAAGCATATATTGGCTGAACTTTTTATAATCAGATATTGTTAACAAATAAAAGATGAATGGTTTTTATCCTATGGGATGGGACTGAATGCACACTAGACTCAGAAGATCCAGGTTTGAGGTCCAATTCTACTTATTCCTAGTTTCCACCCCAGAGACCAGATTGATGAAAGAACCTTCTATAACAAAGAATTCTATTGAATAATTGTAGAAAATCCCATAATTTAAAAAGCAACATTTTGTAAACTTCAATAAAAATTGATTTACACAAGAAGTTATCAGCAGATTAAATAAATGATAAGAAGTTGATTAGATCAATTTGTGTGAAAGATTGGGTAATGCCACTTGAAATGCTAATCAGATTTTGTATGTATTTGAATTTTATTTTTTAAACTGACAATAATTGTTTGTATTTAGGGGATACAATGTGATATTTCAAAATTAGTTTGTTTAGAGTAGAATTTAAACAAGCCAGACAATATATGCCTGTTTTTAAACTCTCAGCTATATTGACTTTTTAAATTATGTACTTTTTTATTAGTACATGTCTACAGTACATGATGTTTATGTTATCTTGGGGGATTTATACATGTCCATAGAACATCTTAAATCCTTTTTATCCCTTCCTCTTCCTATCCCTCCCTCTTCGTATCCCTCCCTGCTCCCTCTAACTTTGGATCTCCTCTCTATGTGAAAAAAAAGCTCTATTTCCATTTTTTCTTTGATTATCTTTTTAAATCCTTTTCCTTTTCTTCCCTCCCTCTCATCTCCCATTCTCCTTTCCATTTGAAAAAGATCTCCCTACTTCCTATTACCTATCTTTTATTTTCTTCTTTATTTATATTTTGGGTTTCTCACATAAGAGAAATCATGTAGTGTGTTTAAACCATGTGATGTCTGATTTATTTCACTTACATTATGGTCTCAAGGTGCAACTATTTACCTATGAATGCCTCAAGATTATCCTTTGTTATGGTACAATCATGCTCCATTGTATATACATATCACCTTTTTTTTATCCATTCACTTGTTGATGGACATATAAGCTGTTTCCAATATTTAGCGATTATAAATTGATGCTTCTTATTCAGATTTGATGGAAAAAATACAAGGAGCCTACTTAAATTTGGATTTCATATAAGTAATATATTATTAGTAGTATAAGTATGATCTATTTGATATTTTGAGGTATACTTACAAAATTAGTTTTTATTTATTTAAATTGAAATGTAACTAGGTAGTCTACATTTTTATCTGTTAAATCTGATAACCTAACTTGGTTGTAAGGTTTATAATTGATATATATATGCCAAATTTTATGTGCCTATGAATTGTTTAAAGACAGAGATACATTCAGAGAGATGTGTCATTAGACAATTTTGTCTTTGTGCAAGCATCATAGAGTACTTATATAAACCAAGAGGGCTATGGGTTACTAGGTAACATAATTGCATGGGACCACTAGTCTATATGCAACCTGTCTAACTACCAGATATGTAGGGAGCACAGGACAGTGTATATTCTTATTATTGGTTTAACATAGTTCACAGTTTAATATACTATAATACAATTTATAGCATGGCTAATGTAACATTTAAGTTTAATTTCAATTAAGTAGTTAGAATTAACTTGTAAGTTCTAAGAAGTACAGGAGCTAGAACAGATTTAATGATACAACACATAAATGACAGATAGACTTTGAGATTCCAATTTGGTTTCTTAACATCTCAATGAAATAAGAAAAAATGGAAGGATGGTAGAATGCTCTTGACACCACCACCACCCCCCTTAGGAAATATCTAATACTATTTGGAGACATTTTTAATTTCTCCAATGTAGTGGGAGAAAGTAGGATTCTACTGACATCTGACATCTACTGACATCTAGGGCCATGGATATTGTGACAGCCAGGACAACTTCTTCTTCTCACCACTTCCCCATGTACACACACGACAAAAAATGATTGGTCCTAAAATATCAACTGCACTACTGCTGAAAAACCCTGAGGGTAAACTAAAGAGACTTTAAAGACTTAACAGTTCAATGCGATGTGTGGTGATTGTTTGAATCCCTATTCAAACAGACCATACTGTAACAAAGAGTATTCTGATAATAGAAGGCAAACCAACTACTTAAAATTATAATGTAGAAAAGGTTTATTGATATGGGAATGTTTCACAATATGCTAAGAGAAAAATCAGACTGGATATGAAGCATTTGGATAGCATGATCTCATATTAAGAAGGAGAGAAGCTACTGTTTTAAGTCCGTTTTTCTGTTGCTATAACAACATATCACAGGCTGAATAATTTATAAGGAAAAAAGATTTATTTAGTTGATGGTGCTAGAGGCTGGGACGTCTAAGAGTATGGCACTAACATAAGGTGAGCATCAGTCTAAGAGGATAGCATCTGTATCATAACGTGGCAAAGAGCACTAGATGATGAGACAGAGTAAGCATGCTAGCCCAGGTCCCTCTGCCTCTTCATAGAAAACCACCAGTACCACCACGGGGTCCCTACTGTCATGATCGAAGCTAATGCCAGTTATCTCCCAAAGGTCTTATATCTAAAAATTCATCAATAGGTAGATTTGGGGATTAAATTTCTAACAGTTGAAATCTGAGGGAGACATCCATAGTATAGCAGCTACATAAATAACAACCATCCCAATGAACATAAATATATGTGCTTATGAACAGAAATGCATACATGAATACATAAAATTATTTAAATTATTCACCAAAATGTTAATGATGTCTATTCTAAATTAGGGATCAGAAGTCATTTATGTGATCTTATTTTTCATTTTTTGTGTTCTCTGTGGTGAAGGTGCATAGTTTTTCTAATCAGAGGGGAAACATGGTCATGCCAGAACTGAAGTTGTTAGTCTGGATTGAAAAGCTTCACAGCAAACCCCGTTTAAAGAGTAGGGTTGAAATGGCTGCTTTCACTTTCCCAGTGCATATGGAAGTCATCTGATGGGGAACCAGAAAATAAATTTCTTGAAGATCCCCTAAAGTACTATTCTTTCTCCGGGAATGTCACAGAATGGACCACACGCAGGGACTCTGGCCGTGCCTTCTGTGCTTTTCAGTGAGGGTTATGGATCTCTCTCATAGGACTTCCCTCAGACAGGACTATGAGACAGTCAATCTGAGATGTTTATCACTAAAATTTGAGACTATCTATAAGATGAAGATGAGCCAGAAAAGCCTTGGCCGCTATATGCCCTTTGGTGCCATTATTTTATATATCTGAATAAGTTGCTTAAAGCTGGATGCTTTCTAATGCTGATAAACTGAATTTAGGGTTTTCCCACTGTAAGTTTATTTCATATTCATGTGGTTTACTTGACTAGAGCTCAATGCAGTTTTAGTATCTGAAACCCAAACAATGCCCCAAACTAGTAAACAAATAAAAATATGTTCATCAGCTACCAAAGTTCCTAATGAAACCCTTGAGACCAGCTCCCAGCTTCCATCTTCCTCACCCTGTATTATCCCAGAGGAATTCTCAAAAGAGTGGTCCTAGGAGACTTGGGGCAGAGGGATTCACTCTTTTGTGGAGAAAATAAACATTTGAAACTCTTTAAATCTGCAGTTTATTAGGCTATTTTCCCTCTAGGTCATGTCCTAGGCCAAAGGAACCAGTGCCCCAGCCTCAAGGGACAGAGCAATAATTTGAGATTCAGTTTGATACTACAGAGAGAGCTGGATTTTTCTCACCTTGTGGGTTTTAGCTTCCATTGTAAATGACTTTTGAAAGTAATTTTTTTCACTTGCATCCTTGAGGCAATTCAGACACTTTTCACTCTCTGGAAAGCACTTCTCTCTCCTTCCTATTGTCAAGGTCAAAAGCAGTAAGTGGCCACTGGAAGGAGTAAGTGAAAATGGAATACCATGTACACTTTTAAAAAATCTTGCTGTTCTCTCTCTATGGTTTTCTGTTTTCAGCTGATTATATTGAATTTCGTGTCTATTTATGTTATATTATGGCATGCTCATCTGGCTAGGGCAATGGCTTCAAGGACATGGAATTGAGCAGTAACATGATAATAACCTTCAATATTTGAAAAACTACTATATTGAGAAATAGGAGGTGGAATGATGTGGGAGGAGGTAAGCAACAAGAAGATAGATATCAAGTCAGTAGAAATTAACATCTAATAAGAATTAAAGATAATAAAAATGGAACTACTTGTAGGACATCCATATGGATATATATAGTAGAACAGTATGTACCACAGGAAATGATAAGAGAGGCAGATGTACAATACTGTCATGGAAAGTATCAAAGATACAATCTTCAATGGAAAATTCCAGAAGTGAACTGGTATGTGCAACTTAATTCTATTTGTATAAAATTGAAATGATATAGAAAATGCATGGTTATACAGTAAAAAATTAATAGAAATAACAGCAAAATAAGAAGCATAAATACCTCTAGAACAGAGAATGTGAGGAAAGAAAAATTTAACTTTTCTGTTTATACCCTTCTATACAGCGGGCTTCTCCCTGCCATGAGAATTTCTACAATTTAAAAAGCCAAGTTTTATTTTTCTAAGTAAACCTAGTACCTTACCAAAAAAGGAGGATGCTAATTTATAAGAGAATGAGTTTCCAATCACTGAATCACTGAAGTAAAATTTGGGGGACTATTTGTGAGGAATGCTATGCTTTGCACATTGCCTCCTAACTCTGGGGTTATATTTGACAGACTCAGAACTACTGAGCGTGAGTTTTTTTCCAGATTGCTTCCAAATGTAAAGACTTAAATAATGCAACAAACAAGATTAACCTTTTGCTCAGAATCTGTTGTCAGGTCCAGGCAGAAAGTAATTTCTACAGAAAAAAATTCTTTAGTTATAGAGAAAAATTTTGGTCAAACAACCAGAATCTATTGGAAAAGACATTGGGGTGAAATGTGTTTCTCCGTAACTCAGGGACTGAAAATCCCCAGAAAGGGAACTGATATTCTTTTTCTGGCTGTCATTGCCCTACTATCCCACCATCGTTTTAGTCTCTTCATCTGGATGAATCATTTTCCTGAGGGATGATGAGAGGGGGAATAGAAGTTGGGAATGTTGTGTTCAGTTTAATATTTTCTCCACCAGAACCTAATGCATTTATTTATTGTTTTATTCCCCTTAGTGTGACTAGGACTGACTTTCTGGCTGGACAAATATTTGCTTTACTTTGTTTAATACATCATGAATTCCAGCTACACAGCAATGGTTAAGGATTATCCTACCCCTACATTGCTAAGGAAAACAAGCACATATTGGGCTTTATATTTATCTTGATGTTTTGAAATTTATTTTTCTCCCTTTCAAAACCTTTAGTAAGGAACTTCCAAAATCTGCATTTAGTCAATTACTTGCATGCTGCTTCAGCAATAGCATCAAGTACGCCTTATGATATTTGGTCAATAATAAATGTTTGCATTGTTTTTAGCATTGTATTAAAATCTTATTCATCTTTTCCACTGAGTTTTAGTTTGGGGTATTCCCTTACATTTTGTATCTGTAATGTGGGTCTCACCGGCCACATTCTAGTCCCAGCACTGTCTACAAATACTTTTTTTTTTTAGTAATTACAAATTTTAAGTAACTGAAATTAGTTTCCTCTGGATCTGGTTTTTGCATGCTCAAATTTCTACACAATGCTTAGTGAGAGACTTTAAGTTGGTCATACATTATAGTGTCAACATTTTCCCCTCCAAAGTAAATTAACTCATTCTTTTCCCTTTTCCTCCTCAATCCTCTCTAAACTCATAATATATTTCCATTTTAGAGAAGCAGTTAGCTGTTTCATTTTTGGGTTTATGAGAGAATAATTAAGTTTAAAATCTACACTGTGTACAGATCACAGAAGAAAAAGTGATATTAGATTCTTAGCACATTATTAAAAATTTTTTTTTGCATTTTGGAATATTTACTTTTTATGGTATTTGTGCCACTGAATATCTTTCCTTTCTTCTTTCAATTTTTTTGTGTTTCTTTTCTTTTTTATCTTTATAAAATTACAGTCTACCTACCTACCTATCAAGTTTTCATGTCATCAATATTTACATTTGGAATGTCTGCATAGCTGCCATGATAAGGATATATTGTAATTACTTTAATTATTTCTTTCTTTATTTACATTGTTCTGGTCTTCACTATTATAAATAATATGAAAAGTTTTGTGTATATACACTAATAACATCTCCGATCACTTTTAAAATAAATAACTGAAGTAGAAATAGTAAGTCAAGTAAAATGGTTATTGGTATTCACTAATGCCTCAATATTTCCTCAATTAATTTAGGTGAAAAATTCCTAAAAATTTTTGCAGTTGATTTTTCTAGATATTTCCCCAATATAGTCTTATTCCCAAAGTAGAAAAAAATGCATTAATTATCTTCAATAAAGATAACCAAAAAAAGCGTCTTTCCTGTCTTTTTTTTGTCATAATACTTTTTTAGTAGTTGAGGTGTAGTAGAATAAATCACCCTAGTGTTAGAACTGGAAGACTGATTTAATTTGAGCAAATCACATAACCCTAGGTATCGTAGTTTTCTCATCTGCAATGAGAGATAGAGTAACCTAACATAGGTAACTATGCAGGGTGTTATGATATTAAATAATAAATGCAATAACTCTGTAAAAGCAAAAAAGGGTCATCATAATATTTATTATTACTATTATTAAATGTTTTTTGACAATGAGAGCTTTTTGATTCCGAATAAGTCCCCAGAAAATACAAGTAGTTGCTTTTGGCTTCTCCAAAGTTACCTTGCTGAGAAATTAAAAGACACATTTAGTCCAGTGGAGTGACAGACTACCTGTGAAAATTTGCATCTAAATTCAAGCTACAAAATGCATGGAAATGTATAGAGTCCATGGAAACATGTTGCTGGGCAACATTCAGCAGCATGAAGTGCTTGGATGGGAAGGTTGCTTTCAGTCCTGAGAAGACTTTCAGGGGAAGAGGAGGCTTCAGGCAAGCACTGAAGAAAGAGGGGAACAAAATTTTGTTTTTATAAAAATATTTGGAAACTGTCACATTTGAAGGGGTTAAATGATTTGTGAAAAAGACTCATGAAATATACACACAAGTAGAACAGAGAGAAAGCAGAAACTTGGACTAAGTTGGAGCAGAGGACATTGCCAGGTTGGATAACTCAGAAGGGAAGATCTTTAAGAAGATGACCCGAACTCTGGCTTAAACAAATTGCAGGCAACTAAACCTAAACCAATAACCTAAAACAAGATTCCTTTCAAAGTTAACTGTGCATTTTCTATTACTATAGCCTAGTTTCCCCCTAGCACCTGTGTTCTATATCATCAGGAAAACTTGCCCAAACTGGTCACAGATGTCTTTTCCTCCATCCTGCTCCAGCCTTATTTATCTTTCCATACCTTTATGCATAAACAATCCTACACGAAATTGCTTCCTGACTGTACGTTTTTCTATTTTTTATTGACAGGTAAATGATTGTCCCCATTAACTTGGTATGTATCCAAGAACAGAATCCTTATCATCTCCTTCTCCTTGAGGTCTTCCGCTCAAAGCACTGAGTACCGATATGTTTTGACTGATTGATCTAACTCTCCATCTGTTTGATCTTGAATTTATCCATGAAGAGAGAAAACCTCACAGTGGCGTGTTTGAGTGAGTTTGTTTTCCAGGGTTTCTCCAGCTTTCATGAACACAGATTTATCCTCTTTGTGGCCTTTCTTACCTTGTACCTTTTAACCTTGGCTGGCAATGTCGTCATTGTGATAATCATCAGTATTGATCGTTACCTTCACACTCCCATGTACTTCTTCCTTGGTATGCTCTCCACTTCGGAGACTGTGTACACTTTGGTCATTGTGCCACGGATGCTCTCTAGTCTTGTAGGCCTAAGCCAATCAATCTCTTTGGCAGGCTGTGCCACCCAGATGTTCTTTTTTATCACTCTGGCCATCAACAACTGCTTTCTGCTCACAGCAATGGGGTATGACCGCTATGTAGCCATCTGTAACCCCTTGAGGTACTCAGTCATCATGAACAAAAAAGTATGTGCCCAACTGGTCTGGGGGGCCTGCAGCATTGGGCTGCTTGTGGCCATAATCCAGATTTCATCTGTGTTCAGGCTGCCTTTTTGTGATAGAGAGGTGGCCCATTATTTCTGTGACATCCGCCCAGTTATGAAACTCTCCTGTGCTGATACCACTGTACATGACATAATTAATTTTATCATCAGCTCAGTGGTTATTGTGGTGCCCATGGGTTTGGTCTTCATCTCCTATATCCTCATCATCTCCACCATCCTCAAGATTGCCTCTTCTGAGGGCCGGAAGAAAGCTTTTGCAACCTGTGCCTCCCACCTTACTGTGGTCATTGTCCACTACGGCTGTGCCTCTATTGCCTACCTCAAGCCCAAGTCTGAGAACACCAGAGATGAAGACCAGTTGATTTCAGTGACTTATACCATTTTTACTCCACTCCTTAACCCTGTAGTGTACACTTTGAGGAACAAGGAGGTCAAGGACGCCCTTTACCGTGCTATTGCTAAAAAACGTCTTGCCTAGCATTTTTGGCAGTTTGACATACAGTAGTCCCTCCTTATCTGAAGTTTCAGTGTATTGTGGTAAAATTTGGTTGGAAAATATTAAATGAAGAATTCCAGAAATAAACAATTCATAAGTTTAAATTATGCAGTGCTCTGAGTAACATGATAAAATCTACTGCAGTCCTGCTTCACTCTGTCTGGGACATGAATCATCCCTTTGTCCATTGCATCTGCATAGTACATGAGCACCCACCCATTAGGGTATACAGTACACTAAGACATCTTGTGGGAGAGAAAGAGCTCACAGCCACGTAACTTTTATTATAATGCATTATTATAATTGTTCTGTTTAATCATTAGTTGTTGTTAATCTCTTACTAACTTACAAAATAAATTATATCATAGGTGTAGGTAAATAGGAAACACAGCAGATAATTCAGTACATACTGAGTTACAAACATATGCTGGGATCTTGGAACATGTTCCCCCCAAATAAACGGGGGTGTGCTGTACAGACTGTCATAGTCTGGGTATTTTTGTAAGCTCACAAAATTGATCTTATCATTCATCCTCTACCCCAAGAGACTTGCAAAATTTGGTGGTATGGTTGCATTAGAGAAACAGGAGTGTTCCTAACTTAACTCTTGTTCTTACTGTAAGCTTATTTAGTATTACTTTGCAGTGCTAAAGATTGAACACAAAGCCATGGTTATATGAGGCAAGTGCTCTACTACTGGCATGCACTCCCCACCCTCTCACTTTTATCACCATTCTCCTGGTCCTTGGGTTAGTCTCATGGTTACCACCAGGTTAATGGTCAAATGCTGCTTCCAAGATGTAAAGCTAGGGGAAATCACAAGCCAGTGGACAGCTGATTGTTAGTAGTTGATTGATGGTAGAAAAGTGAGCTGTCAAATTCCCACTTGAAGTGATGGGTGAAAGATCAACCTAAATGTCAAATAGATACTGAACTCTAAAACTTCACAGAGGATGTGGTAGGTGTACAGGATGTGTTAGAAACACAGCCAAGAGTACTTTTTCCACTTATCATCACTTTCTCCTTTGGACAGTGACAAAAGTAACAGACCCTGACACTCTAGAAGCAATGTTATCAGCTCTGAACCTTTTTCACCTGGCTTGGGGACCCATAAATTTTTTTCCCCTAATTTTGTTGAAGTTCACAATAGGATATTTCCTCAGTGAACCTGGATTATCAGTATGTTTAATATGTTTAATATTATTAGCAACTTTGTCACATCTGACCTCTGAATTTTACTACACATATTGTACATGTTTTTTGTGGGAGCAACACCTTTTTTACTGATTTTACAAGGAATATCTGGCAGCCTTTTTTGAAATTTCATTCATTAATGACATCTTTCACCTAAGTCTTGCTATCACAAACCTAGAAATTAACCCATGTTTTTCATTTTTTCTGTGTAGAACATGACATGGTATCTGTGTCTTGTTTCTACCCTCTTCACTGCTACACTGACGGTCTTACTTTCTGTGAATTTTGGGGTATCTGTTTTAAACTATAAATGCTTTTCTAAACAAGAGTCTTGGAGTTTCCAAAGTCCCTTTGTTATTATCTTCTAAAGGGAAGGGTTAGCCTGACTTGTGAGAAAGGTTGAGGATTTTAGAATTATTTGGCCTAGAGAAAAAAAGAGGCAGAATTTTCAAGACGTTGTCTAGTCCAAAAGTGCTGATGTAGTAGAAAGAAAAAAAGAAAAAGAAAGAAAGAAAGAAAAAGAAAGAAAGGAAGAAAAGAAAGTTCTCCCACATACTAGTACTTAAGGGACCCAGTGAAAAATGTATTAAAACTCTACTGTTGTTAAACAAAGAGCCTGGAATCCCTGGTGATAGAAGGCTAAGGAGGGAAATCTGCATGTTTTTGGAGTTGGAAGAATAAAAGATTTGTCTCCTCTGAACACCTACTTAGAAGAGTATACCCAGAGAGCAGGGTGACAAAGAAAGTCTCCAGGACAGTCTATCTTTGTCTTTGTGGGTGTTTCCCTGAGGATGACACAGTCCTTTCTGGGGTAGGTACAGAGGAAACACTTTTCATAATCTTGCTCTCTGAAGTAGCCCATTCTTTAGAGCTCTTCCAGTAAGCACGTTGTTTCCCTAGGTTGCTGAATTTGAGTGTCTGGCATCCCCGTAGGTGTTCTCACAATGGCACAGGGTTTATCAGATTGGTACCCAGTAGTGGAAACAGCATTTTCCCCTGGGTTTCCAGGGTTTAGTCCTACAGCAAATTGTGGTACAGTCACCCAAAGTAATTTTTGCAACAATAAATAACATACATCGGAGGCTTATTCATCTCTTGTTTTTTTTTTTTAATGTAGTTTATACCATCTTAACAGAGCCAGAAATTAATGTCTTTCCTTTCACAGAGGATGTGATTATCTTGAGCACAAATCATGAGGGAAGTGAATAAACCTCAGGCCCACAGACTGGGTTTAGTCACCACATAGCCGTTTTCCTCATACTGCAGGGTCTTCCAGTCAAGGACATTGCCACCATCACAGCAGCCGCACATGTCTTTTAGAGGGAGCACACGGTCCCACAAAGAAAGATCCCATATCTCTCCAACAAAGGATTGTTTGGCATCAAAATTTCCCCCAAAGGAATCTTGCTCTTGTCCCAGGATGATCTTTGCATCAGCCCCCACAGTGTACCCCTTTCGGATGCCCTTTCTCCCCAAGGGCTTCCCATCCACCCAGAATTCAGCGATCCCAGAGGCAGACTCCCAGCTCACACAGATGTGCCTGGGGTTGTAAGGGGAGGAGGGGCCATTGAAACTGACCCTAGAATTCCCAATGTACAGCTGGTATTCTCCTGTCTTTTCAATAAAGAGAAGCAGCTCATTGTCCTGGGAGCGTGTGTTGTAGGAGAAGAGGCTGTAGGGGCGGGTGAGATCCGTGAAGGACTTCAGACACAGCGTGAAGCTCTGCAGGGGCTTCCTCACTGCGGGTATCAGGGAGACATAGGCAGTGGCTGACTCTTGAGGGAAAATAAGCACCTTCCTTTTTACATCTGCAGAGGAAAGACAGTGTGACAAAAGCTCTGTCAACACTCTTGTTTGATTTTCTCTTACCTTAAACTGCCTTATCCTGACAGTGCATCAGGGTTCACAGACTTCCTGTACATGCATTATCTCAGTTTATAGGCTACCATCAATATTAAAAAAGTTTTAGGTCAGCTATTTTGTTATAAATTGAAATTAAAGATATCCTATATTAGTCTGGTATGACTTTACACCTGTAATCTCAGCACTACGGGAGGCTGAGGCAGGAGATCCCAAGTACTAACCCAACCTGGGCAACTTAGGAAGATCCTGTCTCAAAGTAAAAAATAAAAAGCTGGGGATACATCTCAGTGAGAAGGCCTTGGATTCAATACCCAATACTGGAAAAAAAATAGTCATGTATCAACCCCACTTCTGTCTTCCTTGTAGATCACATCTGGATGAAAGAGAAAATATCAGTCACAGAAAATGAAAAGCAACTGACTTGTTGGTTCGCTGACCATAATGGGTAAAGCATGTAGCACTCCATATTTTCCCACCACTGATCAGGTTCTGAGATTTCTCCCATGGGATACTTGTGGCTGAAATTAGATCTGATTTTAATGGCTTATCTTGGCTATGATGGACCAGCACTTGTGGTTAATGCAAAGTCTCAGGAATAGAATAATGTGCAAACCACATGGCCCAGACCATTACTGCACCCCCGGCTCTCCATTCTCTGTGGCAGCTCCTGGGTGCCAGTTCAGGACAGTTTTCCTACTGTTTGCCTGTGGCTGCAACATCAAGATTATGGAATTACTTAGCATTGACTAATTTCCTCTTAAAACCCCCAAGAGAAGAAGAGGGCATAATCATTATAAGAACTAGTATTTTATTGCTCAGGAAAGTAAGTTTAACAAATACTATGGTCTGGAAAATAAATTAAAGAATAATGACTAACTGAATCAAGGGAGACATAGCCTAGAATGTGAAGTCTTGAATTGAGTTAGTTTTGCTTCATAGTGGGAAATGGAAAAACAGCATAAATTCCTCTTTCCTTACATACAAGGGCTGCTTAAGAAGTGCTTATCCTGGACAAAGGATAGGAAACAGAACACTTAGGGAGAGGATGCCAGGGAGAGACTATGTGTGTTTGTTTGGGGAGAGCAGGCAGAGAGAGAGAGAAAGAGAGAGAGAGGGAGAGAGAGAGGGAAGCAGGGAGGGATGGGGAGAGAGAGGGAGAGAGAGAGAGAGGGAGGGAAAGAGAGAGAAGCAGCTAAACTGTCAATACAATGGAAACTAGGAGGATAGGAAAGGAAATCATGCATTTATACTCTGATCTAATTATCTCTGTGCTTGTGATTTGTAATCTTGTCGGCACACAAACCTGGAGCAAAATAACATGGTTAACCAGAGAGTGACATTGTAAAAACTGTATTGCTGATAGTAATACAATAGAGAAATGAATGTATCAAACTTCAGAAGATGAGTTTATCCTTAGTGGCAATAATAGAAAGGTGGAGGTTGGGGGTGTGTGTGCACCAAAAACTGCAGCTTTATTACAGCTAATAAAACAGCTATTGTAACATTTGCCTGTTGCAAAGTACATTTTGCCTTTAACTGTTCTCACCTGTGCTAGGTGGATGTAGTCTTTACTCCCATTCTATAGATGAAGAAACTGAGGCTCAGAGTTTAGCAACTTCACTAAACCTCATTCAACTGTGTGGGAGAAACTGGTTCTCTGATTTAAAGTTCAAGCTACTTCTGAGATTTCCTATTTCCTCTTGTGCTCCTCAGACTAAATGCTTGAGAGAGAGACTTCTCTAGCAGAAATCTTGCAGCTTTTTTCACTCTTTCAGGAGAACAGCAGTGGCGTTCCCATACTATGAACAAAGCCCCTGTTCCTCTTTCTCCAGCTCTGGGATTCATCTGCATCCATGGTAGCTTTAAAAATATGACCTAAAATAATTCTCCTCTTCTTGGGTATGGGCTGACTCACTTGTAACGAATAGAATACAGCAGGAATGAGGTATGCGCTTTCCAAGATTAGATACTGAGAAAGCTGTAGCTTCTGCGCAGGGCACTTTCCCTCTCTGAGTTGGATCACTTGTCAGAGGAAGAGCCAGCTGCGAGCCATGTGTTGTTCTATAGAAAGGCTGGAGCTGTGGCGAGGAATTAACAGGGGCCTCCCACAGTACAGAGTGGGGAACTAAGGCAACACAACATCTAGGGAAGAGCTGAATCCCGACTCTATGTGCACGTGAGGTTGGAAACAGTTCTCTCCTAGCAGAGCCTTCCGAAGGGAGCACAGCTTTGGGTGATCGACTACAACATCAGAATCATCTGCTAAGCCACGCCCCTTTGAAAACCCACAGAACATGTGAGATAGTAAATGTTTGTTGTCTCCCGTGGCTACATTCTTGGATAAATTCTCAGGCAATGATAATAAGTTATACACCACCTTTCATTCACGTCTTCCTAAAAGGAGTAGCAGCAACAACACCAGCAAAAGGTGCTATACCTTGACCCCCTGGGACTCAAATGTCCCTCCCAGTCCAGCTAGGTACCTACCTGACTGGGTCACACTCGCTGAGAGGATGGAGAGGAGCAGGGTACCTAGAAGGAGCTTCTCCATTGTGCTCTTGCTGGTTCTGTAGGAGTAGCGGAAAGAGGAGCAGCAGTGGTCTAGGTACAGAGATGCTCACTGCTTGGCTATTTATCCTGTGCTCATGGAGGTGAAGCCTTTGTTCTGGCAACAGGAGGCAAAGTTATAAATGATAAACATTAACTGAACCAGGATATTGTTTAAAAATTAACCTTATAGGGGGCTGGGGATTTAGCTCAGCGGCAAAGCGCCTGCCTTGCAAGCGCAAGGTCGTGAGTTTGGTTCCCGGTACCAGAGAAAAACCAAAAAAAAAAAAAAAAATTAACCTTATATTTACTTTTAGATCTATTGTTTTCACTTTATGTCTTTCTTTTCCCTTTTAATTATTCTATTTCATCTGAACTGTCCTGTTTATGGGTCCCTCTATCCCTTCACTCCAAGTAAAGCAGCTCAGTGTCCTTTTGAAGGGACACTTATGCCATTGTTTGCTAAGAAAATAATGGCAGTCTGCCTCTTAAGTGTCCCCCACAGGTTCATGTGTTTAAGATTATTCTCCAGGTTGGTGCTACTGGAAGGTGGTGGAGACAATTAAGAATGAGACCTAGTGGGAGGTTTTAAGTCTCTGAGGGTATGTTCTTGAAAGGATTGTGTCATGTCAATCTTTTTGTCTTTTTCTCTCTTTGATTTCTGGCTGCTATGAAGTAAGCAGCTTAATCTGTCCTGTGCTCCCAGCCTGGATGTACTGTTTCCCCATGAGCCCCACAACAATAGTGCCTACCAGCCATGGACTGAAAGCTCTGAAGCTATGAGCCAAAATAGGCCTTTCATCTTTTTCAATTGATTGTCTCAGATATTTTGTTATAGCAACAGAAACCTGATTAATATACTACCTACTGTTAGGACTGGAAGATGAGTATATTTGTGGAATTGCTGGAGGAACCACTCTCCATCTTTTCTTTAAGGGCTGGGGTGTTATCATAAGAGGGCCTGCACTGATTCAGATGGATATGACATTCAACAGAGCTGCAAGATCCCTTGAATGTGACAAGTGGAGATGTGGAGCTTGTGGTCTCAATGATGAAGTTGCCAAGTTCTCTATAAAAGAACTCCTAGGTGTTAAATACTAAGATGGTGCCCTTTACCTGGAACCAGGCCCTCATCAGGAAATTAGGGGTTAATTTGGTACACTGAGCCCATCTCAAGAAGTCATGAAATAATGCTTAGAGTCTGCAAACAATCTATGTCAGTGATACCAAGCCTTTTAGAGATTGAAATGATGCAAACAGCCCACTGTAGCATGTGTGCCCTAGGTTCACCACCACTGATCTATGTTGTGATCTATGTTTCCAGTGTATCAACCTGACTATTTACAGATTGTTTCTTTGTCTCCAATGAAGATTTGGTGGAAGTTGCTTTATTGGTTTCTTCTTTTATTCATCACACAGTATAAAATGTTAAAAACCTAAGGACATGTGGGCCAGGTATGTTTTTCCTACAGTTTAACCTTCTACACTTATCACTATGATTGTACTTATACTAAAAGCTCCAAAACTATTTATGGAATGGCTTGCTCTAGAGTTTCCAGTTCAGTGAGAAGAACTGAAAGAAGCTGTATGAGTTGAGGTTCTCAGTTACAAAGAACAAAAGCCACCAACACTGTGGCAGTCTATTTTTAAATTATGCTGTGCAACAAACTACATTAAAATTCAGTTTACAAAATAACAAACATTTATTTAGTTCATGAGTCTGTGGATTTGTGATTTGGATTTGGTCGTTCCTTTAGTTTCAGCTATTAGAAATAATAGCATATGAGTCAGAAACACAGTGACTGGATGAAAAGATGGTAAGTCTCATCTTCTTTGTTTGATAAAATGTGTCTTGATTTCTCTCTTTTAATTTTAAAAATACATTCATAGTATCATACAACAACAATCCCTAGAGTCTTGAAAATACTTTTTTATGGCATATTTTTGCACAATATAAGATAAGAATGGTACTGTCTTAAAATATGTTACTGATGTCAGTATATTACAGTTAAAGTTTACATTATAACAGTTAAATGGATCAGTCTTTAATAACATCTGTAACACATAGCAAAAAAGACAAACATGACATACATTAAATAAATGTTTCCTATTATTGAATTAACCTTAAATTAATTATGAAATAAAGGACAGAATTTATGGGCAGATTCAAGATGATATTTATACATCACATTTAGCTTGAGGATAAAAATGCATGCATAAAAATGAAGATTGAAATTTAACTACTTTTTGTTGTATAAGTGTCTTAGTTACTTTTCTCATTGCAAAATGAAATTACCAATACCCAGAGTTAAAGGAAAGAAGGAAGGTTTTTTGGTTCCCAGTTTGTAGAGGTTCCAGTGCACAATTGGCTGGATCCAAGGCAGGGTGGCTTGGCAGAGGGGCATAACAGAGGAAAATAGCTCATGACCTCCACAAGACAGCACAAGCAACAAGAGAGAGGAGACAATTCTTTCTGTCCCTTATATTATATGCGGGCTACCCACCCTAGGTTGGGTATAGCATTCACACCCTTAGAGCTATGCCAAGCCAATCAGTGGAGTGATTTACTAATTACACACCCTTAATTCCAGCACCATGCTCTCTGGATTCAGCCACTTCTGAAAAAATTTCTTTTAAAGCTGCATGACGTTTTGTGGGGATATCTAGACACAAATCATAACAATCAGAAATGTGCAAAAATTTCTTTGATTATTCTGACTCTTTTTCTGACATTTAAAGCCTAAAAACCTCCAATCTTTAAAAATAATGTTCAGCTTAATTTCCAAATGCTTACTTTCCAAGGATTTAATTAAGTGCTTAAAAACAGCTTGATGTGTTATAGAATATTTATTAGATTAAGATATTTCTGGCAATCCATATGAATAAATTCCAAAACCAGGATACATCTATAAATTTAAAATAATACCACATATTTATACCAAGATATGTACTAAGGTGCACACATGGAGAGGAATAATCCATATCCATTAAATATAGTGGTCATCCTGAAGATAGAGGAGGTAAGGGGAATGAACGGGAGTAAATTTCCATAAATGCTATTACTTATAAAAAAGTGACAGGAAACCATAGTGACAATATAATATGGTAAATAAATAGTATCTAATGTATAATTTTAAATTTTTTTACAAATTTAAATTCTTCATAATTGTCTCTAACTTGATAATTTTCGTGTGAATTTTCTGAGTGATCATTTTTGCATTTCCCATTAAATTAGATTTTAATATGAATGTTTCTTATACCTCCTAAGTGTGGCCAGTGACATATTAGAGGTATCTATGAAACAAATCCAAGACTAAGAATAAAAACCTTGTAAAATAGTATAGTGACCAAAACTGTAATGTTAAACTCCCAGAGTGGTTGAGTGATGAACAGGTGGTTCTGAGCCCTGATGAGAGACTTGCTCACCTCCTATCCACTTGGAGGTCTCAGGAGGTTCCATTGTCAAGGAACAAGGTGTAGAAGCAGAAGCCTTCCCTTGCTTGCATGTCAAAGCCCACACGAAGCCACACAGTGAAGGGTGTCAATCATCTGATGTGAAAGTGTCCTCCATACTACTGCATTGTTCCAAGCCCTAGAAGCATAGATAAAAGGCATCAGTGCATCTTCATAAAGACACAGAGTCCTTTTCCTGTTCTGACAGGTCATCTCCCTCGGGAGAAAACAGGAAATGGGAAGTTGAAGGAGACAGGATAGGCACACTACCTCAAACAAGTGCTCAAGGAGACAGAAACATTTTTATTCATTTCTCTATACATTCATCATTTAAACTTGTCCCCTGTCAGCTGGAATAAGATTCTGTCCTTGACAGAAGAGTACAAGAAGCCAGGTGGTGAATTTGTAACCTCATTGGGACTGATGCAATCCCTGGGGACCTCTTAACTCTCAGAATTCATTTGGGAGGCTCAGGTAGGTAAGAGTCCAGTAAGGGGGAAGCTCTCAACCTAGAAAAATGATGTAGAGACATTGACAGATTTTTATGGAAGGATATTTTAGGATGCGGTTGGAAAAGGGTGAGAGAAAAATGAGACAAATGACTTTTGAGCAGTAGGGACCCCTAAAATCAGAGAGAAGAGAGCTGGCTTAGCTGCTACATGATAGTAACATTAACCCCTTTCTGACTGTGATCTTCAAGAAGTTATATATTTTCATGAGTTTCAGTTTTCTGTCTCATAAAATGGGAGTTTAAAAAAACAGCTACCTCATAGCATTGTTATAAATACTATATGATATTAATTATGAGATTAGGTATTTTAGATGTTATATAAATACTAGTAGTTAAAAAATAAAAGTTCAGGGCTGTATATGAAAAAGTTCAGGGAATATAGCTCAGTGGCACAAGCACCTGCCTGGCAAGTGCAAGGTCCTGAGTTTGATTCCTGGTACCCCCCTCAAAAAAAAAAAAAATAGAAGTTCAAATTTCTGTATGATCTGGACAGACATGAGCTATTCTCTTTTCTCACAGCTTTCCCAAAATAACAAAGGGAAAGATAGGCGGTAGGAATTAGGGAGATAGATCTTTTGCAAATAGGAAGGGTGCCCAGAGATAGAGGGAGTGAGGAGGGAGAAATGGGAAAAGGAAATAAAAAGAATGAAGATGGGTTAATTTCATAAAGCTTCTATGATAATCTCACATATGTCCATATTCCCCAGGAGGAATATAAACATGTACTGTAAACGTGCACTGATAAAAAAAAAATGTAAGTGATGTTTTATAGCTATCCTTTAAATGTGAGTTCTGGTCAAAGTACAAACTCTCTAGAGAAATAATTAGTGACAGACAAATAATTAGGGTCTTCTGAAAATCCCATTCATCACGATCTAGTTTTAGGAGATAAAAACCTGGTTTCATCTTTATGTAGGTAATGTCGGTAAGGATCATATAATGAATAATATTGGGGAAATCGGATATCTGCATGCAGAAAGATGAAATTTGGCCTTGTCTTACACTATACACAAAGATCAACTCAAAATGGATCAAAGATTTGACAGTATAAAGCTCCTAGGATGATCTCATATATGCATGAAGTCCTAGATTAAAGAATAAGGAAAAACTCCATGATATTGACCTTGACAATGTTTTGTTTTGTTTAGAGTTTTTTAACTATCACACTAATACAGGCCACAAAAGGAAAACTAAGCAAGTGGAACTACAAAAACTGAAAAGTTTTCTGTGAGCAGAAGAAGAAATCCACAAAATGAAAAGGTAGCCTATGGGTTGAGAGAAAATTTTTATAAACCATATACACAAACAAGGGGTTAATATTCAGACTTTACAAAGAACTCAGTAGTAAGGAAACACCCTAACTAAAAACTAGGCAGAGGATTTGATACAGTGGGACCTTGGTTCACAGAACTCAATTTTCTCTATGATTCTGGTTATAAACCAAACTGTACCAGAAATGAATCAAATTTCCTCATAAGGTCAGCATTGAACCTAATCATTGAATTTGATTCAGTTCTTGACCAACTCAGTTTGTGATCAGAATCATGGAAATAATCAAGATCCTGAGCCAAGGTACCACTTTATTTTTTTAAAGATTGTGTAAAAATAGCCTATGAAAAGGTGCTCAGCATCATTAATCATCAGAAAAATGGAAATCCAAACTGCAAGAGAGATTCCATCAGATCTATTAAGATAGCTCTTGTACCCTGAACACCGAAAAAAAAAAAAAAAAAAAAAACTGTTGGGAAAGACATAGAAGAAAGGGAATCTCTTACACTGTTGGTGAGAACATAAATTACACAAACATTTAAGAAAACAGTATGAAGTTTCCACAACCATTAAAAATAGAACTACCATATGATCCAGCAATCCCTCTCTGATACATACCCAAGAGGAATGAAATCAATACCTCAAAGAGATATCTGCATTCTCATAGTTGCAGCATTAATCACAATAACCCAGGTATGAAATTTCCAACCATCTTGTTTAATGAAGCTGTGTTTCATTTCTATTTTGTTTTTAGTACTTGTTATTGTCTTTAATGGTTTGATCAATCTTACATTCTTACATCTGGTAATCTGAACAACTTCATTGAAGCTAACAATATGTAATGTAACAGCCACTGTTAATTCCTATTATCTTGTTTTGAAATCCTGTATCACTTTTATTGTTTTGGTATTGTTTTGTTTTTGTCTTCATGGTTGTTGTTTTTTTATTTTTTATTTTTAAAATAAGAAATTTCTTTGCCCACAGATAAATGAATAAAACTTATGAGATACAGGATGGTTATGAGTATTAAAGATTTTTGAATTGTTGCCCTTTGCAACAGCATTAATTAACTTGTAGAACATGGAGTTAAGTGAAATAAGCTGGATATGAAAAGAAAAATATTGCATAATCTCACACATATGTGAAGTCTTTTCTAAAGCCAAATACATACAAACAGAACAGTAGCGCCCAGGGAAGAAAGGGGAAGGAACAAAGCCCACTTAATTCAAAAATACAGATAGCTGTTATGTGTGATAAATAAGTCTAAAGATCTGATGAGTAACAGGAGGGCTATAATTAATAGCATTATATATTGAACATTTACAAAAAGAATAGAGTTTAGGTGTTCTTACATAAAACACATACCCAAAAAAGACAACTATGTTGGCTATATTAATGATGGATATGTTAATGATGGATATGTTAAATTGTTTATCCAAAGAAATCATTTAGCAATCTGTATTAAAACATCATTTTGTGCCCTTAAATTTGTACAATGAAAAGTTACAAAAAGTGCAGGGGAAAGGAGGAGCAATTTCTTCAGCAGAGAAGATGATTGATGCCTCTTCTCTAACACTCGCATTTTATTTCTAACCTTGCCATTGGCTTACTATGAGACTATAATGACTCATTATATATGTATGTCTTGTCAATTATTTCCTTTGTAAAGGAGAGTAATACTGAGTCTTTCTCTCAAAAAACAAAACAACCTCCTACACACACACAACTTACAGCTATTGTTTCATCTGAGGTAAAGGATAACCAAAAGCCTCATTGGATATTTGGAAAGTAATATTTGGAAAGTAATATTTTTGTTTAGTAAATTATAGTGAAATGTGTATTATTAGTGTACCTGGTGAGAAGAAAGTTTTATTTCTTCTATTCTGCCTGAACAAAATTAAGCAGAGGAATGTATACTGATGAACCCCACTTTGCCCTGAAAAGAGATAAATTCATGAGAGTTAAGCTTTAGTAGCTGAGATGGCAGCTTTAGGGGTACTAAACCAATGAAGTTAGGGCCTTTTTCTAGCAGATGACTGAAGACTGGGAAGGATATGACACACACACACACAAGTATGTGCTATTTACATCAGCAATTCAACTTTTCTACTTACCAAAAAAAGAATGATAAGCTCAGGAGGACTAAATCATATCATTAACATCACATTTTTTCATTATTAGCCACATCAACTCTCCAGGGAGAATGTTCTGACCTGGGAGCAAATTACCAGGGACCAGGTGTGACAGAACTAAGGGATGGATGTGGCTTCACTAGCTTTGTTCTTTACACTCAGTAAGTCCGGAACTGGGTTTATAGGACTACACAAGAAAGTGAAGGAAGAGAATTTACTTTAGAAGGTCTTTATATCCTTATCATATGAAAAGAGAATAATACACAAAGGTAAACCATATGTAAACCCTAATATGCCGTAAGATCTATATGAAAATAATTAGCAAAGAACATATGGTCAATACAAAGTTGATAGAGTATTTTTGTCTTATCTCTACTCTAAAGATGTTGTTTACGTATCCTCACTGTGGAGAACTCTTACACATCAACCTCACCCTCAGCTAAAGCCTGTTGCTGTGCAACACCTGGGCCTAGACAATAGCCCATGAACCAGCACAGACTTGAGGCATACATTCCATCTACTGTGCATACAAAAAGCATTGTCAACCCACTCTCCTACCCTCAGTCCTTGGACACCAGCTGAGGTCCACCTAACTGTAGAACTCCTAAATAAGAGAAAGGCCTCAGGTAAGAAAAGGAAGCACAACTGAACAGAAGGTAAAGAGCACCCTGGGGCAGGATTCCTTAGGAGGCAATTAGAGCTGGTCCTTTGATGCAGAGATGTGGGATGAGTCTTGTTAAAAACATGTGTTCTTCTCAAAGGAAGCATGAGCTTCCTACCGTGATGACATTATCTTAAACCAGCAGGCTTTTTCTTTTTTCTTGTAACTTTTTATTTTAGCATATCTCAAACTTCCAGAAAAGTTGCAGGAACAACACAAAAACCCTTCCCATAGATGGCAAATTTTTAAGTTGTGGTAAAATATGTGTGATGTAAATTTTAATTCTTTGACCATTTTAATGTGCACTCTGTGAATTTAAATATATTCACAATGCTGTGTTATCATTGCTATCTATTTCCATAAGTTTCATCTTTCCAAAGACAGAATGGGTGTCTATAAACAGTAACTATTTCCCCTTTCCCATTCCCAGCCAACCACTTTCTCTGTCTCTATTAATTTGCCTGTTCTGTATATTTCATATAAAGGATCCATGAAACATTTGTCATTTTATATCTGGCTGACCTCATTTAGCATAATATTTCTAAGGTTTACAGATGTTACATGTATCAAAAGTTCTTTTCTTTTTGAGGATAATATTCCATTGTGCTTATTCACCTTCTGATGGATATTTGGGTTGTTTCCACATTTTGGCTATGGTAAATATGCTATGAACATTAATGTGCAAGTATTTCTTTGAGTCTTTATTTTCAACTCTCATATAAACACCTAAGAGTGGAATTTCTGGATCATAGTGTAATTCTATGTTTAACTTTTTGATAAGCAATTCACAGTTGGTTCACCATTTTTACCTTCCTACCAGCCATACACAAGGGTTCTAATTCTTCATTGTATTTTTTTAGAGCAGAATATATTTATTGGGGGAAAGAAAGCTTCTATCTGAAAAAGAGACAGAAAGGGACCTGACTGGGTTGCTTCTTCATTGTTCATAATATAATGGCCATCATAATAAATGTGATGCAGTATTTCACTTGTTGATTTTCATTTCCCTGATAGCTAGTGATGATAAGAATCTTTTCATGTGCTTATATTGGCTATTTGTGTATCTACTTTGAATAAATATCTATTCAGGTTCTTTGTTCACTTTTCACCAATTTTAGTTGTAACAGTTTTTATACATTTTTGATTAACATCAAATATTAAGACATGTTATTTGCAAATATTTACCTTCCTAGAGGTTGCCTTTTTATTTTCATGATTGTGCCCTTTGTTGCAGTTTTTTATTTTTTTTATTTTAAAAATAAAAGGAGGAAAACATTGAGAGACAGACAGCCTTTTACAAAATAGCAAAAGAACAGTACAGACAATACAGAGTTACAAAAAAAGTAGTAGGAAATTAACAATGCTT
>NW_004955468.1:11041552-11051319 GCF_000276665.1 Chinchilla lanigera | reverse complement strand
GTTTTGTCATGTTTGCTACCAGATGGAGAAAGCTCAGTTTCCCTCTTCAGTAGCTTCACAGCAAAGGCCACTAGTGTCCCTAGTTTTCCTGTTGGTCAGGTTTTCCTCTGAGTGACCTCTGAGAAGCACTACTTCGTCTTGGGTTTTCCATGAGTTTTTGATTTGTATCTAGGTATCCCTGTTCTCAGACATGGGCATTGGTGTCAGCTGATGGTTGACTGTCTGATCCCATGTCCCCTTCCAGTTCAGAGGATGTGCACGGCCCAGACTCCAGTTGCACTGGTGTGACAATCCCAGTCCAGTGGGTCTATGTCTCAGGCAGTTCAGGGTACAGACAAAAATCCAGACACAAACTGCAGGGTCGACAGTTTGTGAACCACCTGATTCTGTGTCTCCAGTCAGTTCAGGACACATACAGGAACCAGATGAAGGCTGGATGCGTAGTAGTCACAGACTGCCCATGACTTTGACCCACTAGGGGATCCAGGCAAAACAAAACACAGACTCAAACCGCAGGACCAGCAGCTCCCAGAGCATTCGCTCACTCAGTGCAGGGCGCAGGGGCACTGGGAGGGTCTACATGCCCTGCCCTCAGCCAGAGAAGTCCCTGAGGCTTCTGAGTGAGGACCTCCTCTCTGCCGTGTGTGCAGGGAGGGGAGAGACTCAGTCTGTAATGGTGGCGGGGTCAGGAGTTGCACACTCTGCCCTCAGGAAATAGATGGGAAATACCTGGCTCTGTCTGCAAGTTTCAGCTGGGAACCATGGTGGTGTGAGCAAAGCATAGACTTGAACCTCTGGGCCAGCAGCTCCCAGAGCACTTGCTCACTCAGTGCAGGGCATATGGTCTGTTGCAGTTTTTGAATCCCAATGAAATCCATTTCATCTATTTTCTCTTCTGTTGCCAAAACTCCTGATATATATCTAAAAAAATCCCCACAAAATCCAATGTCAAGAAAAATTTTCCTGTGTTCTCTTTTAAGAGTTGTATAGCATTATCTGTTATATTTGGGCATTTGATTTATTCTAAATTAACCATGCTATATTTTGTGGCTGTGATTGAATACCAAAACATGAGTAATTTATAACAATAGATGTTTATTTAACCCATGACTCTGGAGCCTCCTAAGTTTAGGAGTATCATGCTGGCTTCTGCTTTAGCATCTAGTGAGACCCTTCAAACTATAGCATGACGTGGAGGGCAGCATCTACTGGCTAGATAGAACAAGCAGAGAAAAGAGAGGTCGCTTTTACACAGCCAGTCCCTTCATAGCCTATCAATGTGTGGATTAAGGCCGAATGTCCCACTTCTCAAATGTCATTAACATATCACCTTAGATATTAAACTGCAACATGAGCTTCAGAAGAAACATCAAACTGTGGGAATAGCAAGGGTACAACTCCTTTCTTCTGCATGTAGATATATAGTATGCCTGGCATCATTTGTTGAAAACACTGTCCTCTCATTGTCTTGACCCCCTTGTTGAAAATCAATTAAAGAGTTTTTTCTGTGGTCTCTATTTTTTCCAGTTGTGTACATGTTCATCCTTATGCCTCATACACTTTTCAACCAGATTTCCTAAGTATTATGTTACTGTATTTGCTTTTATTCCCTTTCTCTTTTGTATTGTTTCTCTTTCTGGGCACACACGCACACACACACACACACATGTGCACATATACACATATTATCTGTGAATAGCTGCAGATATGATAACCCTTTCTCTCTAAATACTTCAGAATGCATTTCTTAAAAACAATGTTCTCTTATATTATGCATTTTCAATAGAGGTGGTATTATCCTTAAGGGGAAAAATTGATTCTCTGAGCAAAAATAAATCTCAGATATCACTATAACCTATATACTCCCAAGTTTAACCCCATCCAATAAATTATTATTTCTTTGTATTTAATTTTTCTTATAGGCGTAAATTATTCTCATTTAAATGTCAATCATAGTGATCTTCTTGGTGAGACAATAAAATAAAAAATAGCTGGAAAATACTGTCTTATACAATCCCATAATAATTGTCAAAATCAAGACAATAGTCTAATATAATCTACAGGCTCTTTTCTTTTTTTTTTTTTTTTTTTTTTACATTTCACCAGTTATTCAATTATATCAAAAGAAAGAAAAGAAAATTCTAGCTCTTCAACTGCATGTCATTGCCATAGCTCTAGTCCTTTTTACCCAGAACAGTTCTACAATCTTTCCTTATGTTTCATAACATTGGTATTTTGAAAATGAGTTGCTTTGCAGAACTTTCCTTACTTTAGATTTAACTGATGTTTCCTCATGATCAGGCTGAAGTTATGCCATTTTGGCAATATTTATTTTTTAGAGTCATTTTTCAATCCTCCCTTTCTCAGAGTGAAGCACTATTCTAGTCACTAGGATTTAGCAGAAAATGGAGGTAACATCCTAGGCAGGAGTCTATAAAACACTGAAAAATGACTGTCTTCAGAATAAAAGACTGAGGGATAGCATTACAAGAGGGCTAGTTTTTCATCCTAGTTTTTGGACCAACTCTACTGATAAACAATTTAATATCAATGTAAATAAGTCACCTTCTCAGTACTAGAAATGAAGTAGGTTTCCCAAGGAAATGCTGAGTTTCCTGCTGGTCACAGAATGGTGCTGGGAGTTGGTCAGCATTTGACCTCTGTCGTCACAGACATTTGGGTTGGGAACTAATCCAGTTTCTACACCCTTGGGAAAATAAAAACTTCATGAACCTTGATAATCTTAATGCAAAATGGAGAATGAAGCAGTACACATGTCAAAAGAATTACTATAAAGACTAAATAGGGTAATGCACAAAAAAAGTCATAGCATAGTGTCTAACATTTACTAGAGTTTAATGTGTTTTCATTATAATTTTTAAGAAAAAAACACTTAATTTTTTGCTTTTCAAGAAGGTTGTTCAGTAAGTGAGATTTTCTTTTAAAGCAAGGTCAGTTGTAGCTGGGGAGTTAGTTCAGTGGTAAAGGGCTTGTCTAGGAAGTACCAGGTCCTAGGTTCCATCCCCAGCCCTGAAAAAAGCCAAAACAAGACCAGAGCAGGAAGGAAGTTTATACTATTACTAGTTCTAACTACTCAATTTCTAATTTATTATATCTTTTAAAAATTAACAAACATCAAGGTGTATACACAGTATTTTTTTTCTAAGTATATTAGGGCATCTGAGTACTATGAGCCAGGCCAGCATAAAAGATGGCTCCTTTCTATTGTAATTAGGTTTGTGCATTGGCCGAGCCTCAGATGAACTCTGAGGAGTTCATACCAGTAAAGGTAGGCTCAGAGTGGATTTTCTGAGTAGCTAATGAAACTTAAGCTTTTCTCTCCTCAACACAGGCCTTTTATAAGAAACTACCTTTTCTCGTTCTATCTGTTCATTTTCATGTATTCCAAACACTACTGTTTGTTAGGTAGCTGTATACAGAGAACTAAGTTAAATTCTGGCTTGCCTATTTATTTAATGAGAAAAAGAAAAGACAATCCTGGTTTTAGGATCATCTCAGGTTCCTACCTCAGAGTTTTATGATGAAACATACAGTAAATAAAACACAATGGCTTGAAGGCAATACCATTTAAAGCAATTTCTTCAACCACATGTCCCTTCTCTAGGAAGCAAGTGGATTTTTTCCTTCTTAGGTCATTTTGAGTAATCGTGTTGTGCCATAGTGTTGAGCACACTCCAGGTCAGTGTTTGTAGAGGAATAAATAAACAGATGTTTTAAATTGTTATGTATTTAAAAGTGCCCTGGATTATGGTGACCCTTTGGAAATAGAGAACCGAGGAGAGGTGTAGAGACAGGGTGGGCAATACAGCATTGATGATGTCCTGTGGAGAAATGTGGTACAATGAGGACTTGTAATGAAGGGAGATGGTTGAAGAATTTTAGAATTATCCAGTATTAACACTGGAAGAGTCACCATCAGAGATATGCAGTTTCTGCATTCCTCCTGTTACAGGTTCTGCTGTTGAAAACAAGTACCTTGCTGACTGCTACTCATTGATGAACAAAGGAACTGGGTAGGATTCCACTTCCATGTTGATGCAGGGGCAGGAAAAGATAGATGCAGGGAAACAGAGCAAATGAGATGAAATGGCAAAATTATAAGAGGGCTTTGTATTTCCCATTAGACAAAGAAGAGTAGGTTTAAATAATTACAAGCTATTTTAGGTATATCAAAGTGATACAGGATATGCCTGGGGACTTGCTTCAGTGATAATGGAAATTAAAACAAGCAACAACATTAAATCACATGCAAAAGTATTAATGGAGAAATTTAAAAGGGTGGAGAGAGAAAGTACTAATAGAGAATAATTATTACTATTTGGGGGGGGGTACCTGGAATCAAACTCAGGACCTTGTGCTTGCCAGGCATGTGCTGTACTGCTGGGCTATATCCATGGCTCCAATACAGAATAATTAGAAACTCCCCACCCTTCTCTAAAAAAGAAAGGGCCCGGCTTTTTTCCAGCTGTTGGAATGACTGGGATTTGGTAGGGAATTTTCTGGTAACCTCTCTATGTGTTTTAAAGAGTTTTTTTTCCTAGTGTCAGTTATAGATCAGAGCAATTCTTGAGGACATCTTGCCCTCTCCCTGCTATAATAGGGACATATGTTCTTTGTGGTAAGAGTAGAGAGATAAGGGGAGGGTGCATCTCATACACTGTTAGCAAGGCATGATGGGAAAAGAAACCTGTCTTCACCTCTATTGGTAATGGATTAGGGCCTGAGAATTCCCCTATCTCTTGTTCTTATGAGGGTCTGCATTCTATTTTTAAAGGACATCTGAGAGATGACTATGTATGTGAAAGAATCCATCAGATGTTTAACAACCAGAATTTTGTTTAGTACAATTTGAAGTTACCTTCCCTAGTGCACTGGAGGAAAGATCAGTAGACACTAGAGGGAAGAGAATCTTGCAATCCTCAGCCTGTGTGCCCATAACTGATCTCATGGAAAAGACAAGAAGGGGTCTTCAGAATTGAGAAGCAGAAGATGTACAGGAAGGAGTACCATGCTAAGAAGTGGAGGTCTTTGATTCAGGTGCCAGCTTCTCAAAAATTTGAAGTGACTCTGGGCAATCAGGTTTTTTTTTTTCTTTTTTTTTCTTTTTTTTTTTTTTGCATTCTTTATATATGTCTTGGTTACTTTTCTCTCATTGCTGAGACAAAATACCCAACACACAAAATTAAGGAAGGAAAAGTTTATTTAGCTCACAGTCAATGGAGGTTTCAGTTCATATTTGGCTGGCTCCAAGGCAGGGTGGCACATGGCAGAGGGGAACTCTTCTTCATTGCAGCAGAAGACAGCAAAAGCAGAAAGAGCAAATGGTGGCAAGCAGCTTCTTTCTCTCCCTTACATATGCAAATTATCTGCCCCAGGTTGGGTGTAGCACTCATACCCATAATTCCAGCATTGGATCATAGATCAATCATAAACTCTAAAAGCCCACCCCATGGCTGCATGTGTCTTTGGGGGAACATGCAGACACAAGCCATAACAATATATAAACCATTCAAAAAACTATCTCTCAAATGGTGACCAGTCTCTTAGGAATGAGCCCTTCTAATTCTCTTTCTGATAGGATACTTTTTGTTGTGTTTTATTTTGCTTTAGGTAAATGGCTTATTATTTCTCAGTTGTTAACAAGTGCTTTTGAGCATAGTTATGGCTTACTCTATAAACTCCTCATTTTCATGGTCATTCATAAAGTACTGTCTCCTTTCTTCCTGTAGGAAATTTTCCTTTATTACTCTCAATATGACCTCTTCCTCTATCCAAACAGAATATTCATTTCCCTTGATTCTTCATTCCAATTAAGTTGTAAGCAAGAATTCCTGTTGGCACCAATTTTCATTGGCAGTGAACCATACTAAAATTTTGAGACAACTTCTTTCAAATGTCCAGAAACTCTTAACCAACTCTGTGCTTCAAAGAAATTCATTAGCTTTCCAAAATAAAGTTAGTGTAGGATAGGAAGCACACTGCTAATGGTTTCCCATCCTTCAGGACAAAATTTGAAGGAACTTCTGATTAAACAAACATTTCTCATTCAGGTTTACAATTAAGATAAAGTAGCTCCTATTGTTTGAGGTCAGGCTGTTTTTATTTTTCAAGGGAATTTCCTTCTGTCTATTTATATTGATTAAATTTAGATAATAAGTACTGGTAGTAAAATATACATGGCAGGCTTATGAGGTCAGGAGTTTAAGTGTATCACATTTAGCAAAGAGCCCTCTTATTATATCCTCTTGGAAGTACGTTGCCTTTGAAAGTTGATTTTTTTCCAAATGAATTGTGTTTCTTAATTCTTGGTTTCCTTTTAGAAGAGAAATGTATGGGCTATGAACAAGTACAACAAAACATAAATGAAGCAAACTTAAGTGAGCAATGAAAGTTAACATCAGGCTAGTCATACAGTAGGTACAAACATAATTTTTAAGGACTGATATAGGAAATAATACAATGGTCATTAGAATGCCAAATCTCTGGAAACTAGGTCAGAGGCAGAACTTTGAATGACTACTAGAATGTGTGAATGGTACTTGACCAAAAAGTAGATTCATCTAGAACCTAAGAAGGGGCATTATTTGAAATTAGGGTCCTTGTATTTATATTGAAGGTAAGGACCTTCGAATACAATTTATCCTGCATTCAGGTGACAAACATTCTTATAAGAGGTATAAAAGAAGACACAGGACACATAAGGAGAAGGTTCTGTGAAGACAAAAGTAGGGATTACTGTCATGCTGCCACAAGTTTAGGAACACCATGAAGCAGAATCAAAGAAGGAGCCTCCTCTAGAACTCTCCATGGTATTTTTGTTTTTGTTTTTGTTTTTGTTTTTTTTTTCCCGGTACTGGGAATTGAACTCACAACCTCACGCATGCCAGGCAGGAGCTGTGCCACTGAGCTAAATCCCCAGCCCCTTTCCATGGGTTTGGAGCATGATGTTGCAAATACCTTAGCTTCAAACTTCTAACATTCTCAACTATGTGAGAATAAATTTTGGTTGTATAAAGCTACCAAATGGTGATAAATTATTCAGAAAGATTTAGAAAGCTAATAGAATGGCCTTACTGGAGTATTCTAGCAAAGAGTTTGCAGGTTGAGGATCAGACTAGATCTGAGTAATGGATCCACAGTTACATTGGTGATTGGAAGTAGGCTGGGTGTGAGTTCAGATATACAGGCTCAGGTGAGAGATTCTCTTAGGGTACGACAACATGGGTTTGGGCCAAGTTGGTTGAGTTCATTGTTTTCTGAAGTGATTCTTTCCATACCTTTCTCACAACAAGTGAAAGACAGCATCCAATTTAAAGGGCTCTATGTGGAGACTTCTGAGAAAGCCAGGGTCACTATTAACAATCATGAGATTTTGGATGCAATAAATATTTCTAGAGAATATGGCCCAGTGTGTGCCCAAAATAGCTTATTCTTAAACAAGATTGAGTGGCTTGGAAGGCTGATGGTACTATTTCCCAACAAGAATGCCAAGACTTGAATCCCAGTAACAATCAGAAACTTCCTAGCAATAACCACATCATAAAGTAATCTCATTTGTCTGCCTTGTCTGGTTTTAACTGAGCATTATATAATACTTTTTATTTCATCTCTTAGCATATCAATTATATTACTTTGTAAAAAATTTTAATGGTTTCCAGCAGAGTTTGGAGCATACATTTTTACTAATCGAAATTTCCCTGCAAATAAAACAACACTACGCCACTTCATGTGTAGTGTGGTGCCTCATATCTAAGTATTTCCAATTGCTCACCCATCCATCTCTTATGACATTGTTGTCATTTATTTCAGTAGAATACTGTAATCACCCAATCCATTACTACCATTATTACTTGAAATAATTATGTTTGAGATAATTTAAAAAGTAAGAAAACTTTAAATATAAGATTTTATCTTCACTTATTCCTTTTCTTGTGCTCTGTTTATCTTTATGGTGACCCCAGTGCCTGAGCTGTAATTTCCTTTAAATCTGACAAACATTTTAAACTTACTTTCAAGGCCAATTGCTTAGCAATGCATTAACTCACTTTCCATTTCTTTGAAAAAGCATTTATTTCTTCTACATCTTTAAAGTATATTTTTTACAGATACAGAGTTGTAGCTAGGTGGCTTTTTTCTTCAGAACTTCAAATATTTCATTTCACTGCCTTCTTGCCTATATGCTTTCTGACAAGAAGTCTGCAGTAATTCTTATATGTTCCCTTGTAAGTAAGGTTTTTCTCCCTCAGGCTTTTTCCAAGATATTTTCTTTGTCTGATTTTCTACAATTTGAATGATATGCTTACCTGGTTGTAGACGTTTTGGTATTTATTATTCTTCATGTTTTCTAAGTTTATTTAATCTGTATTTTGGAGTCTGACATTAATATGGGAACATTTTTTTCATTATTATGTCAAATATTTTTTCTGTTCTATCTCTTCTCTTTCTGGTTTGCAAATTACATGTATGTCTTTTCTTTCGAAACTGATCCACAATTTTAGATTTTCACTCTTCCTTCCTCTCTTCTTCCCCTTCTTCTTCTCTTTGTTATTCTCCTCTTCCTCTCGCTTTCTGTCTTCCCTCCTTCTCACTCCTCTTACTCCTCCATGCACTTGTCCTCGTCCACCTGCCCCTCCCCTTCCTCTTCCTCTTTCTCCTGCTCTTCTTTTTCTTTGTCTTTGTCTTCACCTTTCATTTCTTTTCCTGTTGTATTTCAGTATGGGTTATTATTATTGTATCATCCAAATTCAATAGTTTTTCCTTTAGCCATGACCAGTGATCTTGATGAAACCATAAATGATATTCTTTATTTCTATTACAGTGGATTATTTTTTAATTTCTAGGGTTCTTTATTGAGTCTTAGAGTTTCTATCTCTGTTTACATTGCCCATGTATCTTGAATGTTATTCATGTTTTTCAACTGGAGTGCTTAATGTACTTATCAGAGTTATTTTATATCTTCTCTCTTTTAACTCCAAAATCTGTGTTATGTTTTGATTGTTGCTTTGTCTCTTCAGAGTGTGTTTTCTCTTTGTCTTTCAGCATACTCCATATTTGTTGTTGAAAGCTTGGCATGATGTATTGGATAATAGAAAATGAGGTAAAATCAGCATTTAATATGAGATTTTATGTTAATTGGGCTAGAGGTGAAGCTGTGTTTGACATTTCTTATTTCTGTAGGGAACAGAGATTAAAAAAATTCCTCTAGTGTCTTTGTTTTTGTCTCTACTATTAACTTTGGTATTCCCTAAGTACTCCTCAGAGATAGTTTAAATTGTGGAGCTCTTTCAGCTGTGACCATTGTTATATGCAGAAGCTTAGCTGATATAGTGGTAAATGTGGAGATGAGTATCATGGCATAATTTTATGACTAAATCTCTGTCTTTTAGAGGGACTGTGTCCTCCTCTGTCTCCAATCCCGGGTGATGTAGAAATGCCAGAGAGGGCTAACATGAGAGAAATTCTTTTCCCTGAGGTGTAGTGAAGTTTTAGTAAATATTTTCTTTTTCTTGCATTTTTTATTTTAAAGAGAATAATAAAAATACAGAATTTGAAAACAAGATAGTAGGAAATTAACAATGGCTGCTATATTGAATACTGTTATCTTCAAAGTAGTTGCTGAGATTAACAGATACAGGCATGTAAAATTGGTTGAACAATATTAACACTAACTTTCAATGAACTAATAGAAATTAGTAGTGTAATTATCTTAGCTTATATATATATAAGCTTATATATATAAAATATAA
>NW_004955468.1:11028691-11041036 GCF_000276665.1 Chinchilla lanigera | reverse complement strand
TACACTCCCACCAGTAGTGGAGAAGTGTTTCTTTTTCCCCATAGCCCCACCAGCATTTGTTATTGATTGATTTCCTGATGCTAGCTATTCTTTCTGGGGTGAGATGGAATCTCAGTGTTGTTTTAATTTGCATTTCTCGAATGTCCAATGATGTTCAAATTTGTTTATTTATTTATTTGCTATTTTTATTTCTTCATCTGAGAATTGTGTATTCATTTCAGATGCCCATTTTTGGATTGATTTTTTGAATTTTGGGGGTCTGATTTTTTTTTTATGTCTTTATATGTTCTAGATAGAAGTCCTTTGTCTGAGGGAGTTGGCTATTATTTTCCCCCAGTTTGTGGGTTTTCTTTTCACTTTGTTGGTGATTTCTTTTGATGTGCAAAAACTTTTTAATAATATGAAATCCCAGTTGTTGATTTTCTGAAGTATTTCCCATACAGTTTGGTTTTTGTTCATTAACTCTCTACCTACCCCTATATCTTCAAGATTTCTACCTACTTTTGCTTCCATTAGATTTAGTTTTTCTGTTTTAGTGTTTAGATATTTGACACATTTTTACTTTAATTCAGTGCATGGTGATATACATGGGTCTAGTTTTAGTCTTCAGCATGTGGAAAGCCAGTTATTCTGGCACCATTTATTAAAGAGGCTACCTTTCTTCCAGTAAATGTGTTTGGCCCCTTTGTCAAAGATAAAGTAGCTAAGTATGTTTGTAGTTTGTCCACATCATCTAAAATTTCCACAGATCCTCATGTCTGTTTCTTTTTGTCAGTACCATGCTGATTATATCACAGTAGCTTTGTAGTGTAATTTCAAGTCAGGGATTGTGATGCCTCCTTCTTTACTTTTGTTGCCCAGGTAAAGATTACCTATCATGATTTTCTTTAAGGTTTTTAATCATAAATGAGTGCTGGACTTTATCAAAAGCTTTTTCTGCACCTACTGAAATGATCATGTGATTTATGTCTTTGGCTCTGTTGATATGTTATATTACATGTATTGATTTGCATATATTGAACCATCCCTGCATTCTTGGAATGAATCCCTCTTGGTCATGGTGTATAAGCTTCTTGACAATTTTTTGCATTCTGTTGGCTAGTGTCTTACTGAGGATTTTTGCATCTATGTTCGTTAAGGAGTTTGGCCTATACTTTTGTTTTTTGTTTGGGTCTTTCTCTGGGTTTGGTATCAGGGTAATACTTGCCTCCAGGAATGAATTAGGGAGAATTGCTTCACTTTCAGTTTCATTAGAGAGTTTGAGGAGTATTGGTGTTAAACTTTCTCTAAAATTTTTGTAGAATTCAGCCATGAATCCATCAGAACAGAAAACAACAGAACTGAACCAAACTCGTGAACAAATGGACTTAGTGGAAGTCTACAGAGGGTCCCACCCAACAACATCAGAATACATATTCTTCTCAGTGGTATCTTTCAACAGATTTTGGAAGTTTTGAGTAATTTCCTTAAATATATTTTCTAGTCCCTTTTCTCTGTCTTCTCAAAAACCTGTAGTGCATATAGGTTTTTGTCTCTTATTGGTACCTCATAATTCCCATAGATTTCTTTGTTCTTTTTAATTATACCTCAAGTATAATGACTAACAGAGAAATCTATTGAAACAACTATAGCAAAAATTAATTGTTAAGAGATACAAAAGAGCCTGGCATGGTGGTGCATGCCTGTAATCCCAGCACTCAGGAGGCTGAGGCAGGAAGATCATTGTGAGTTTGAGACCAACCTGGGCTACAAAGTGAGTTCAAGGCCAGCCTGAACTGCATATCAAAACCCAGTCTGAAAAAGACAAAAAGACCAAAAAAAAAAAAAAAAAAGACAGAGAGAGATGCAAAAGAGATACAATCAACAGAAAAAACTCCATAGTTTTACCACACACCAATATTTGAGTAGCTCAAAAAGTCACAAAGATTATTCCATTCATAATTGCTTTAAAATACCTAGATATTAGTCTAACCAAGGAGGTGGAAGAATGCTATAATGAAAATTGCAGAACATTGAAGAAAATATCGAAGAATACACCAGAAAATAGAAAGACTTCCTACCTCATGTACTGGTAGAATTAATATTGTCAAAATAGCCATATTCCCAAAAGAGATCTATAGATTCAAAGCATTCCCTTAAAAAACTGTTGTAGCACCGAGGGTTTGCAAGAGAATAGATTTAATACAAGACACATAATTTATGATTATTTTATAATATTCACTCAAAAAGTCAAATGCAGAAGAGATTTGTCCATGCACTAAAATTCAGCTGAGAGTCTGGATCCCATGGCAATGTCTTCCATGAGTCCATCTGAAGGCCTAGAGCCCACGACAATGTCTCATGCTGGTCTGTATCAAGGTTCTGCACTGGGAAGACCCAAAGGTCAGTGATGGAAGCTAGAAAGGCTGCACCAGTGGGATGAAGGATCTGTGCTAGCAGGCTGAGGGATCTGCACTGGAGCCAGGAAGCAACACTGAAGGTAAAAACCAGACCTCCTCTGAAGAGAACCACAGCCATCCTCAATGACAACGAGAACTCAAGCTTCTCTAGAAAACGAGGGTGACACACTTCTGCAGGAGAATCAACAGCATACCATCTTCCCCACTAGTTCTTCTTTTATGCTATTGGCAACAATCCTCAGCTGGGCCTCCCAAACCCAGGACTACTCTGATTAAGTTTACCTTGGTTTTACAAATTGACCACTGGTTAATTCATCACAAATACCAGTGACATTCTTCACATAACACGGAAAAACAAATATTAAACTACATGCTTCTCTGGCTCTGTATTGTTTCTTCTCTACATGGGGCAACAGAAGTGCCAGTCAAACAATGGACCTGATTTTCAACAAGGCAAAAGTATGGGATAGAAAATTCCACATGGCTGACTAGAGGAGGAGTCACATCATAGAAACTGAGGAAGATCCACTGAAAATGAATAATCTCTAAGACCCAACATAGCTGAGTAGGGGAGGAGCCATGTCAGAGAGACTCAGAGAACATAAAAAATAAACAGAGAGGAAAAGCTATCATAAAGGAAAAGAGACATAGGTGATGAATTAACCAAACACAATGAGGTAGCCATGTCTGAATTCTGCTTTGAAGATTCCAACCCAAAGAACACTATTTAGAGACAACTGTAGAACATTTCACAAAGAATTCAGAACCTCATGGGAATTCAGAGGATCAGCAGCAGTTGGAATCTGCAAGGGAGATCTTGGATATTGTTCCCCAAGTGATCTTCCACAGTAAACAGTTGGTGAATGACCTTGGTTCAGCACCTGCCACCACAGTTGTAGAACAAGAGACAGTGGGAATACAATCAGAGGGAAGGGCTCCACTTTGGAACCTGGGTACCAGAATAGCTTTTTGGCTCTAAGCCATGATCCACACTATCAAGTTCCCAGAATGGATGAGGTAAGGACAGCCATGGGTGATAGTTGGCAGTTGAGAGCAGGCTGGTGGGAGTCCTGTTGAGGGCCTGGAGCTGGTAAACACTGACCCAGCTCATAAGGTTAGAGACCAGGCTCAGCCTGAGTTACACTGGACTGTAAAGTTACATTGGCACCCTTTCCCCACTGTATGTGGTTATCTACATCCAACACCATTCTGGGGTTGGACTGCCACCTTCAACTTCCAGTATAAGCAAACTCATGTATTGGCTTTAACTCTGTTCCTTATTCCTAGGCTGTGGAAAAGACCCACATGTCCAAAGCAACAGAAAACTTTATTTTAAAAACTTTTATTTTCATTCTCCCCCACCCCATTTTATTCCATTACTTGCCCTACTTTTTGTCTCTTAAGACTCTGTGTGTGTGTGTGTGCGTGTGTGTGTGTGTGTGTGTGTTTCTCTCTTCCTCTTGCCATGTTAAATAGTTTATAGGGGGTAAGGGAATTTTCCCATGCCCGTTTTCATTCCTTCTACTTTTATCTGTGTTTTCTCACCTGACTTATTTCCCCTGTTTTATCTTTCCTGTATTTTTCTTTTCTTTCTTCTTCTTTATCCAACTCCCTTTAACTTTTTCTCTAATATTTATGTCACCTATAGAATCCTTTTTCATCCCCATTTCTCAGTACCAATTTTACACTGTTTTTCCTGTTATCCCATCTAAATATGTAGCATGCCTCTACCACCATTAGGATCCTTTGCCCCCTCCTCCTATTTCCTCCTTCCCATAGCACATAGCATAAGACTTTAAAACAAAATACATTTTTTATTTTCTCTGCTCCTCCAGGCATTACCTAGTTCCAACTCTCTGGACTTTAGATAACTGATTCTATAAAATTACTATTGAATGATGTTTTAACCATATGAGGAAATACAGACCACATTTACTGCATATTAGCTGTGGGTCAATACTTGGGCTGTTATGATTCTTACACTATGACTGAATTTTTTCTCTAGTATAAAGGGAGATCCAAAAGTATATCTCATGGTATGTTCTTAAATTGGCCAGTTAGATACCACTGTAACTGATTAGCTTGTTTCTACTGTAGTTGATTTGTTTGCATAGGAATACTCCTGACTAAGTGGACAATATCATGCCAGTGAGTCAGTCTGGCAATTCCACCATCATACTCAGGGAAAGGGACATCAAGACTTCCAAAACCAAGAACTTGCACTGGATCAAACTCTGCAAGAATCCTTGCAGCCTGGCAGAAAGAAGTCCTGAGTGTGAGTTAGCTTCCGTATTACAGTGAAGATTAGAAGTAGTTATTGGGTTATTGCACTCATGCTCTCTTGCAAAGACTCTACATGTGGATCACATATGCACTGTCTCATCAGATTAGTTAATCTGTGTTCCCATCAGAGATCTTCTAAGCTTTGGTTTTTGTTTCTTGATTTATCAAGTAGTGAGGGGTTCTGTTACATGCTTTTATTTTTCTTTGTTTAATAGGTTTTAACTTTTGTTTTTTTTCTTTCACTGGCTCTGATTTAATAGGGGTCTAGGCTCTCTCCCTCAACTCAGCTCCCTATCTAACTTCTTCACCTCAAACCCCCAAAGTAGTACTATTACCACATTTCTTTATTCTTTTTCCAAATACAGAAGCTCCTCCCACAAGTTTTTAATTTCCCATACTAAGCGGCCAACAGTCACTCCTTTCTTCTCTTTCTTGCTCCTCCTCATTCTAAGCCTCTGGCTCTCCCATATCTTACTTAGCCTATTGTCATCTCTATCAGGAGATTCTGACAACCACATAGCTTCCCTCAGTGACAAAGTAAATCTCTTTCCTTCCATATTTCACACTTGCCTCTACAAATATCCTCTGAAAACTCTCAATACTAACTCTTTAACTCAACTAAAAGTACTCCAATGAAGTAAGGCTCCACAAACATTTTATCTGTCACTATCCCCTGGAAAATCTCCCTCTTAGTGTCTCACATTCTTCATCCAATAACCTTCCACTCTCCTCTTTCCACTTCACTTACCTACTCAAAGAACAATTACAAATAATAAATAACAATAGTGTGCATAAAAGACAGACAAGGGGGCAAGTGTAACTGCAAGGACTGTCATATAGATGTGATGTATAATTGAATCTGTTGATGCTGTTATAACCAGAAATAATTCTTTCAGCAAACACAAGGATAGATTATAGTGAATAACAGAAGGATTAATATTTGCACTGGACATATAAAGCTGAAAATTATTATCAGGAAGGCAACACACTGCTAAAAGCTTCCAAATAAAACATAGACTCACCACACTTTTCTAGTCCTCAACCTGCAGTACCACCTCAAAAAAAAAGGGAGGGGAAAAGAGGAGGGGTATATATTTACAAAAACACAGGTACATGTACAAACATGGGGAAGTGTTATGGCTTGCATCTAGATGTTTCTCAAAGCCTCTTGAAGTCATAGATGTAGTTCTTCAGAGGTGGCTGCACCTAGAATGTGTGAGAGTGAGGTTGATTCATGGATCAATGCTAGGCACAAGGGCACTAAGATTAAGAATGTGAGTGCTACCCACCCGAAGTACCCCGGAAAAAATATAAGGAATAGAAAGTGCTGCGATGGTCCTTTGCTTGTTGCTTTGCTACTTTCTGCTTGTCACGAACAGTTTCTCCTCTTCAGTGCCTGTATACCATGCCACCCTGCCTTGGAGCCAGGCAATTAAGGACTGAAACCTGTACAAACCTGTGCAAACCTGTATAAAAGTAAACCAATTAAAATCATAATAAACTTCTCAACACAAACCCTAAAGGCCAGAAGAGCCTGGAGTAGAGTATTGCAAACCCTAAGAGCAAATAACTTCCAAGCAAGATTAACTTGTCCAGCAAAGTTATCCTTCAAAATATATGGAGAAATAAGGTATTTTCATGAAAAATACCTGCTCAAAAGATATCTGAACACTAGACTAGCTCTGGAGAAAATACTTAAGAATATTCTTGACAGAAATCAGAAAACAGACATAGCTAAAAATACAGAGGAAATTAGTGAGGACAGTATATAAATAGCAAAAAAAAATCAGGAAAAGAAAAACAAACCATATAAACCACACACTCTCCAAACTGTTTTCACCACTCTGTTGGATTCACTCCCCTGTAGCATTCACCAAAAGATGAAGGCAATGATAGTAAAGAGCCAGCGTATCTCAGCAATATCTCTCAATGTTAACAGCCCCAATTCTCCAGTTAAAAGATGCAGATTGACAGGCTATCAAAAAAAAAAAAAAAAAAAAAAAAGAATCTAACAGTCAGTTGCATTCAAGAAACTCCTCTACACCAAAAAGATATTCATAAATTAAACATTAAAGGACAGAAAAAAAATTTCACGTGCATGGATCCCCAAAACAAGAAGTATAAATATTCTAATGTCAAAAATGTTAAACTTCAAGTTAAAACTGGTCAGAAGAGACAAAGAAGGTCAATACACACTAGTTAAGGAACAATCCAACAAGAAGAGATAAAACTGTTAAAAATATATGTACTAAATACTGGAGCACCTGTATTCATAAAACAACTCCTGAAATTAAAAGATCAAATAAACACTAACACAATCATAATAAGAGATCTTAAGACCTTGCTTTTGCAAAAAAGTAGATCAACTAAACAAAAAGCCAAAATATAAATATCACAGTTGAAAGATACCCTTGAACATATAGGTTTAATGGATATTTACAGAGTATTCCACTCTTCCATGACAGAGTATACATTCTTTTCAGCAGCACATGCTACTTTTTTCCAAAATAGAGCACATATTAGTCAACAAAATCAGCTTAAGTAAATATTTTAAAAACTGAAATTATCCCATGCATATCATCAGGCCACTGTGGAATAAAAATAAAAATCATGACAGAAGTAATTTTAGAAAAGGCCAATACTCCTGGAAAATTAACAAAACATACATAAATATCCAATGGGTCACATAAAAAATTTAGAAATTTCTGGACATTAGTAACAATGACTGCACAACTCAAGAAAACCTCTAAAAGTTCTAAGAGGAAAATTCATCACAATCCATGCTCACATTAGGAAAACAGAGCAAGCCCAAATACATAACCTATAAAGAAAGCTTAAGAGATTTGAGAAATAACAACAAACCAGCCCAAAACTAAAATTAAGGAAAGAAATTATAAAGATGAGAATGGAAATCAATGAAAGTGAGACTAAAAACTTTTAAAAATATCAACAAATTGAAGAGCAGTTTTTTCAAAAGAATAACTCTCCAAGAGAAAGAGAGAAAAGACTCACATCAATGGTATTAGAAAAGAAAAAGTTTAAGTAAGAACAGACACTGTCAAAATATATAAAATAGTAAGCATTTGAAAAATTATATTCAAACAAATTAGCAAATTTGAAAGAAATAGATTCTTAGACACATACAAACTACTAAGACTAACCCAAGAAGACAAAAATATACTTCACAACCTAATAAAAACAATGAAATTGATACAGTAATAATGAATTTATCAATAAAAAATGTTCAAGACCTGACGGGATTTACTGCTGAATTCTACAAAACCTTCAAGGATGTTATATCACCAATACTTTTCAAGCTGTTGGAAGAAATTGAAAGGGAGAGGGTACTCCAAGATACAATTATGGAAGCCAGTGTCATCCTGATCCCAAAACTGGACAGAGACCAACCTAAAAAAGAAAACTGTATGCCAATCTCCTTAATGAACATAGTTGCAAAATAAAATCCTCAATGAGATATTAGCAAAAAGAATACAGCACATTATCAAGAAAGATCACATATTATGTATCAGTAGTTTTCATTCCAGAGATGCAAAGATGGTTCAACAAACATACGTCAATAAACATAATATGTCAATAAACAGGAACAAGTTCAAAAACCCATATGATTAAATCAATAGATGAAGAAAAGGCTTTCAACAGAATCCAATACCCCTTCATGATAAAAAAGGGGTTCAGAAGGACCATACCTGAATATGATAAAGGCTATTTATGACAAACCAATAGCCAGTACCTTACAAAATGGAACAAAACTAAAAGCATTCCCCCTAAAATCAGGAACAAGACAAGGATATCCTCGGTCACCTCTCTATTTAACATAGTACTTGAAACCTTAGCCAGAACAATTAGGTAAGAAAAGAAATAAAAGGGATACATATAGAAAAGGAAGATTTCAAATTATCAAGATTTGCAGATGATTTGCTACTCTATATAGAAGACCCAAAGTACTCCACAAAAAACTCTTGGAACTAGTAACCAACTTTGATAAAGTAGCAGAATACAAAATCAATGCACAAAACTCATTAGCATTTGTGTACACCAAAATTAACAGGATGAAAATCGTATTATGAAAACAGTATCATTCCCAGTAGCTTCAAGAAAAATAAAATACAATTGATTAACCTAACCAAGGAAGTGAAAGACCTCTACAAAGAAAATTATAGTGCTCTAAAGAAGGATATTGATGAGGACATTAGAAAGTTGAAAAATAACTCCTGCTCCTGGATAGGCAGAACAAATATTGTCCAAATTGCCATACTTCCAAAAATTACTTTACAGATCTAGAGAAGACAATCCAAAAATTCATGTGGCACCAGAAGAGGTCCAGAATAGCAAAAGCAATTTTGAGAAATAAAAGTAAAGCAGGAATGATAGCAATACCAGACTTTAAGCTATACTACAAAGCAATAATGACAAAAATGGCATGGTACTGGAACAAAAGCAAATATATTGGTCAGTGGAACAGAATTGATGACACAGAAACTTTCCCAGACATAGTCAAATATTTAATCTTTGACAAAGGGACCAAAAGCTTATGATGGAGAAAAGTCCATTCAACAAGTGGTGTTGAGAAAACTGGTTATCTGCATGCAGAAGATTGAAACTTGATACATCTCTCACCATACACTAAATTAAAATCAAAATGATCAAAGTTCTGAACATTAAAATAGAAACATTAAAATTTCTGGATGATAAAATAGGTAAAACACTTGAAGACATAGATATAGGAAAGGATTTTCTAAACAGAACCTCATTCCCATAAGAAATAGCAGCAAGAATCAATAAATGGAATTATATCAAACTAAAATCTTCTGTACAGCAAAAGAATCAATCAGTAGAGTGATGAGACAAGTTTCAAAATGGGAAAAAATTTTGCCAGATACTTCTCAGACAGATGACTAATATTTAGAGTACACAAAGAACTAAAAAAAATGAAACCACCTGAAATTAAAAACTAAGTCAAGAAATGGAGAAGAGAAATAGATATGTCACAGAGGAGGAAATACAAATGATCAACAAACATGGGAAAAAATACTCTATCTCTGGCTGTTAGAGAATTGCAAATTAAAACAACACTATGAGTCCATCTTACTTCAGAAAGAATTATAACAGTTGGGAAATCAAACAATAACAAATGCTGGTGAGGCTGTGGTGAAAAATGCACCCTCCTTCATTGCTGATGTGAATGCAAACTAGTACAACCATTATGGAAAGAAGTATGGAGATTTCTCAAAGAACTGAAATTAGAATTTTCATAAGACCCAGCTATCCCCCTGCTAGGTATCTTCCCCAAAGAGTTTAAGACATCATATTAGAGCAATACATGCATATCAATGTTTATAGCAGCACAGTTCAGAATAGCTAAATCCTGGAAGCAGCTTGTGTACTCATCAACAGATGATTGGATAAATAAAATGTGTTATCTATATATAATGGAATACTTCAACCATAAAAGATGACAAATTTGCGACATTCATAGGCAAATGAATGTGCCTGGAAAATATAACACTGAGTGAAATAAACCAGACACACAAGCTTAAAGAGCATCATGTATCTCTCACTTGAGTGAGGCAAAGTATAAACAAGAAATTAAAGGTTGGATAGAAAGGTACAAGGAGATGGGCCCCTCTCAATACGGAAGTGGTCCAAGGGAACAAACTTAAGAGGTGAGGAGGGGAAGGGTGAATGAGAAGAATAAACGTGCCACATATAGTAACCTAATAACCTCAGGTAGTGTAAACATTGTATGCCATAACAGGAGCTAAGACAAATAATATCAACAAGAATGAAAAATGGGATGGGGGAACTGGAGTAAGAGGCAGGGAGCGGGAGGGAATGGGATTTAAAAACAAGAAACATGCTGCAATATGCATATGTAACCTTTCCTCAAGATAATTGTAAGTTACATGAACTGCAAACACGTACAAATAAAATAAAGTTTAAAAACAAAACATTCCTGAGCAGCCAGTGAGTCAAAGAAAAACTTAAAAAGCAGCTTGAGATAAATGATAAAGGAAAACAACATACCAAAATGTAAGAGATGCAGTAAAAGCAGTGCAGAGGGGAAGGTTTATAGCAGCAAATGCCTACACAAGAAAAGGAGGCTCTCAAACAAACAACTTAATATTATTCTAGAAAAACAACATTATACTAGAAAAAGAAGAATGAATCCAAGGTTAGCAGAAGGAAAAGAATAACAAAGTTTAGAGCAGAAGTAAATTAAACAAAGAGGTCAAAAACAAAAAAAAAAATTAAGAACTTTTTAAAAGCTAAATAAAATGAATTATCATTAGCTAAGAAAAAAAAGAAGAGAAGAAATTTGGCAGAAGCTCAGGCAACAAAAATGAAAATTGACAAGTAGGATTACATCAAACTAAAAATCATCTGCACAGCAAATGTAGCAAATCAGCAGGGTAAACAAAAAAGCTGCAGAATGCAGGATATTATTTATAAGCCATATACTAATAAGGATTAATATCCAAAATATATAAGGAACTCAAAAAAAATCAATAGCAAAAACTCTGTGTTTTTAAATGATTTTAAATCATTTAAATGATTTTAAATCATTTAAATAGTCAATTTGCCAGGTGTGGTGGTGCATGCCTGTAATCCCAGCACTTGGGAGGCTGAGGCAGGAAGACTACTGCAAATTCAAGGCCAGCCTAGGCTAAAAAGTGAGTTCAAGACCAGCTTGAACCATATAGTAAAAATCTTGTCTTAAAAAGACAAAAAAAAAATACTCAATTGATTTTTTAAGATGACCAATGTTTCTAATCATTAGGTAAATACATAGTAAAATCATAATAAAATATCCACTACTGTCAGATGTCTGTTATCAAACTAATGGAAGATAAGATTAGTAAATATGTGGAGAAAAAGGAAGCTTTTCACACCACTGACAGGAATGTAAACCAGTGCAATCATTATGGAAAACAGCACAGAAGAGCCTCAAAAAACTCAAAATAGATATACCTTAGAATCCTGCAGTCCCACCTCTGTGTATATATCCAGAAGATTTGAAACTGGTATGTTGAAGTGATATGTGCCATCCCATGTTTACTGTAGCACTATCCACAACACCCAAGTTACAGAATCAACTTAAGTATGTATACATCAATCAATGAATGGATGAAGAAAATGGAAAATGTCATATATATGTATATAATTTATATATGGTATAGTCTATATATGTTCCTTATATATATAGCATATATTTTTTCCTTAAATAAAGAAATGAGCCTGGAGGTCAATATGCTAAATGAAATAAGCCAGGCACAGAAAGACAAATACTATATGTCTTCACTTATATGTGAGTTAAAAAATAATCAAGTGCACAGAAGTAGAGAGAATAGTAGTCACAGAGACTAGGGGGTGGAGGCATGGGGAGACTTAGGTCAAAGGGAGCAGAGTTTCAGTTAGGAAGGAGGAATAAATAATAAGTACTTGAAGTAATGGATACTATATTCAATATTTGAGTCAGTTATTCTACATTGTCTATATCTATCAAAACACTACTTATATGCCCTAAGTATATATAATGAGAATTTATCAATAGTCAATAAAAATAAAATTTAAAAATACTTAATGAGCACTCCCTGTGTGCCAGGCATTTGGCAAAACTTTGTAGTAATGGGAACAGGAAGGT
>NW_004955468.1:11001248-11028586 GCF_000276665.1 Chinchilla lanigera | reverse complement strand
ATCTTGAGCTAGCCAGGCAGGTGATGTGCCGCTGAGCTAAATCACCAGCCCCAAGTAGGTATATTCTTGCACACAAAATTTAAGACCCAGAAAGAGGGATGAGTTAAGAAGTAATTATGAGAACTCACAGAAGTATTTAATTCTGTCTAGGGGATCAGGCAAAGCTTCTGGTAGGAAATAATATCCAAATGACAAGTAAATAAAAGGAAGAATTCATTAACTGTGATTGTTCTGAATCTTTGTTATAGGGCAAAGCAATAATATGAAAAGAACCCTAGAGGTGCACCTCATGTTTGGAAAACAGAATGTAGTTTTTACAGTAGTAACGGAAAGGAACAGAGCGTAGGTCACAGGATGATGAACAGGGCGAAGGACCAGTGAAATTATAGAAAGATAATCACTTTAAGATAAACAGGGCCCAGCTTATTAAGACATTTTAATCATGTCAGGAAGTATGAACTTTATCTTACTAGCCTCTGGAGGGAAGACACTAGAGGCTTTCAACTGCGGAAATAACAAAATGCAATTGGCATTTTGAAAATATCACTCTGTTGACTGTTGGAAGAAGGGGATTAACCCTTGACACAAAAATAACTCGTTGTTGAGCTCTTCCAGTAATCCAAATAAGAGATGGTAAGTGATAAGAAAGAAGAGAACAGAAAGAAAGGAGGTGGAAATATTTAAGAAGTGGAATTGCTAGAGCTCAGGACAGTTGGCATATGAAGTGACAGAGCACTGGCTAATCACTGATGATGCGTGTGTATCCACACCTTCTTCCCCGGTGCAATCAGTCGTGCTCAGGATGATAGTGTCTTCGGGCTAAAATACATGGCTGTAGTGGTGTCATTCTGAAGCTTTGCCTGGACTTCTGAATAGTCCCTGTCTCTTGTTCCCGAGGGAGTGAAGGAATCAGAAGATTCCAGAATGAATTCTTGGTGCGTTTATGCATCAAGAATAGGAGAGGACTTTAATACAAAGACAAGTAAAAGCCTTGTTGAGGTAAAAGTTGTATCAGGACACATGAGTGGTTCCCACTTTTCCTCCAAATGAGATGGAGGAGTAAGGTAGACATCATGTTCCCGGGAAGATTTTATCTGCCAGCAGGCAATTACTTCATGGAGAACCTTTGCTAAACTGACTGATCAGCTTGCTCTTTATGCAAAGCCTAATCTCTAACAGTTCCCTGGGAGGAGCTGAGACTCATGCTGGACTCACTCTTAGACAATGGCACCCCACCACATTGGTAAGCACTCTTTCTCCTGTTGATTATTCCCCATGTACTGGCCCATGAAAGCTGTGTTTCAAATCCACAACAGAACATTCATTTTCTTTTTCTTTTTCTTCACTCTTTTGTGCAATGACATTTCCTTCTAAATAAAGCTATGTTATTGGTCTAGTTATTGTGTGATTCTGAATGGATACTACACCCACCAGCAAAACCCATGCTGTGAGGCTTAGGTCCTAATGGGTCACAGGCCTATATACTTGTGCTATTATAAAACGATTTTTGGTAAAACTAGAGAAAAAAAACAAAAAGAATACTACTATTTTAAACATCAGTTTCATTCTGGGGAATAAATGTTATTAAAATAATCTCTTTGGATCTGCTTATCTTTTTTGCCTCTAATGTAGTGGCCTGCCCCTTTGCCAAGAACCTTAATGGTTTCTGTGCAGCCAAAGCTGGCCTGAAATAGAAGAACAAGAATCCAGAATTCATGGAGGGGAGCAGTACGAGGGATATTAAGAGAGGAGAAGAAAAAAAGGAGCCAATAAGAGCCAGAAGTAGGTGCAATCTATTAATCTGAGACACTTCATGGGAGTGGAGGTACAACAATTTAGGACAGGGAGACCAACATTAAGTGGGAAGTGAGAATTTCTGAACTCCATGCCTGTCCTCATCTTCTATTCAAACTTTTAGTAAAGTCTGATGTACACCTAATGTGGGAAATTTGAAATAGAAAAATGTGCATTTACCATTGCATGCTATGGTAAACACATGAATGGTTAAGTATTGTTTGCATATGAAACAATCTGTAACTGAACTAATCCAGCAGGAGCCAGAACCAAGTATGAGGCTTGAAACCTCTCAGGACACAAAGAGGTCATGAGGCAGTAAGTTGCTTTTTCTTTTTTTTACTGTGAGCAATACCAAATTATGTATGTTTCTGTGAGTTGCTGTGGGTTTTGGATAGTTTTGCTAATTTCAATTTGTACAAAGTTTGCTTTTCTGAGGTAGTAGCCATTAGAGCTGACAAGTAAATGTTTTAAAAAAATATTCGAAGTTGGAAATCAGCATACAATATACTTTTATTTTTAAGCATTGTAATGAGATCAATATAATTATCATTTTCACACTATATGTTACAAAATGTTTAAGCTTCATCATCTAAGTTACACATAACACAATTCTTTATTATCTCTAGAGGCAGTATCGAGCTCTACACAGTATTACTGAAGTTCTTTTACAATTTCAATGCTGGCATACTGTAAAGAAAACTAAAAATGGCAATGTCTAGTTATCTTTTTCTGTGACGATATTATGGCCTCTAATAGGCTTACAAATACTTTGTATAGAAATTAGTATCAAAGATTTTGTGTATGAATTCTTTCCTTCAGAGACGCGGAAATGCTCTTTTTCCTTTCTTGAATTGCTTTTGTGTTATACAAATACCATTTTTGTTGTTTCTTTCATATGCCATTTCTTCTGGCTTAGAAAAACATTTTCTTATCTCTAATATTGGGTTTTTTAAACTTTTTTTTACCCAAAATTTCAGCAACTTCTATCAAGTACCTTTAAAAAGCTCTATACTGCTGCTTTACAAAGCTCATTTGTTAAAACCATTCTATGTCAATAGTTTGCATTAACTTTTACTGCAACAGCTGCAGCATCAAAAGAGTTAAGGTAAATTGGAATTCAGAAAAAAGATAAGACACTTCACATTATGTTGGAAGGGAGAGCTAAGAAAAGACATTAAGAGCAACAATGACTTACAGCATCACTCTCCAACAAGTATGGAACGCTAGGAGTGAAGTTGGACAACTTAAACTTCAGAAATTCCATTTCATACAACTGAAAAGAGCACAATGAATAAAACCACAAAAATCTATTCATGTACTTGAAGATATCTTCATAGTCTCTCTGCATATTCAAAAAGCTGAAGTTTGCTATTTTTTTGTATCAAAATATTTGATAAAAGACTTCTGGTTTTGCTTATTTTTTTTTTAAATGAACCCATTCAGGGTAACAGCTATTATATCTAAGGGGTTTATGTACTGCATACAACTTATAGCAAAAAGAACTTAGTTGGTGGCTATGTTCATAAACTTTTGATAACATTAATTAGCAAGCAGCATTTCTTATCTAATCACCATAGGCAATATAAATTACACTTTATTCTATTTTCTGCTAACAAAGATGATGAAGCACATCTTACTGCTTTATTTAATCTAAATTTAATGGGTTTTAGCAGCCTTCATTTGGCATTTCCATCAAGTGTCTTATAGTAGCTGTAAGGTCAAATTTGATGTGTCTTTTGTCAAAATATTCCCTTTTCAGTAGAAGCAGAAAATATTGTACAATATCCTTGAACTGTTTGAATAATAGCATGTTTAGTGGCATAGTTAGTGGTCTGTCTTTTACTGAAAAAATTTAAACTATAGAATGTATATGGAACCAAAATTATCTGAATTTTTGGCTGAAATTTAGGTAGATATATTCATTTGAGTTGAATTCTGTGTTATGATGGCCATCCCCTTACATTTTCACCTAATAATGCTCAAGAAGCTTTAAAAGGTGGCCATTTTTGTGTGGTGACCATTTCAGTATGTGGGTCAAAATTGCATCTGCTGCTTTCAGATTGTAAATTTAACTTACTGAGTTTTTTTTTTTTATTCTCACAATTTTTATTAGTAACTAAATTCTTATTTAGTAAAAGTAGAAAGTTTCACACATTTCCTCTCATTTGGTCAAGTTTCAGTTTAGTGATAGTATTCTTGTTCACATGCATTGCTTTCACAATCAATTAAATCTTAATGAAGCAAAAAATTAACATGTCTTAATTGCAAATTTTATGTAGGTCTTATAGGTCCAAAGTGTGTTTATTTTCATTTCAACTCTGAATAGTTTATCCTCTTTTTCTTTTTTAACAGCTTGCTTTTCTGTGAGCTTAAAATTCTTAAACTTTTTAATCACATTCATTTTTAAAGAGTTTTGAAAATATCTTTCCAAATACACAGGTTTGGCTATATTATTAAAATGCAAATTAAAGTAAATATGAAATATTTCCTAAAGATAATAATTTTTGTGCTTAAGAAAGCTAGTTCTTCTAAACTACTTAACTGTGTTCAAATTAAAAGGCAAATATGAGTTACCATCAATCAATATTTAATTCACAATGCTCTTAAGCTGAAGCTTTACTTGATATTTTAAACTTTTACTTTCTTCCTGCCAACTATCATTACAAAATTAAATTATGGTTATGGTGTTCATAATTGTGTTTGTACCTACAATGTAGGTATAGACTAGTGCTGTGCTTTTTGAAAAGTATGGACATTATGTTTGCTACAATGCATATAACTCAGGAATAATACAAACTATTTAACATTGCAAAACATTCCTCATCTGCCACCTGCAGCTTGTGCTAGTCTGTCTCTCCAGAAGTACTAATCGCAATGCAGAGAGCAGCATGGAAATGGACAATTGGCGCTACTGGGAAATGATAATCTTTTATATGAGAACTCCCTGCTTTCGTGTTATCTGAGAGGATAAATTTGACAAGTTAATTAATTTGTATTTTTCTGTAAAGAGCTTCTGCCATTCAAACCTGTCCTCATGCTAGGTAATATCCATCTCATAGTGTCACAGCCTATGGAGTTGATCATATTGGGATGCAACTGCATGTTATTTTGACAACAAAAGACAAGAGGCATGATGAAGCATTTCTCTAGGAGACAGAAAGGTGTTGTTGGAACAAATGCTGTGGTTTTGTGTCCTTAAACTGGCCCTGGACACTGGATCTCAAGAGCTGAAACACATTTGTATTTTTAATAAATTCATTTTGGGACATGTTTATGATATGTGGGTCCCTCTAAAACATGAGGCCTACTTCAAGATCCCTTTGCTCAAAATAAAAAGTCTGACACTAGCAATTGTAGCAGTTGTTTAAAGTATTTTCATGGCAAAAAAAAAAAAAAAGTTATGCCTTTTTTGGGTTTACCCTAACTGGTAATTCTAACATTAGTCAAGAGCCTTGTATCTTGAATTTCAACCTCTTTCTAGTTGTAGATATTGGTGGCTACATTTTTCTCTTCATCCACTTTTTTTCCTTTGGTTAAGAAAAAAATTAAGCTTTTCTAGTAACTCTTTTTTGCCAACTCTGGGCTATATTCAGAGAGTTGGAATAGTCTGTGTGCCTAAACCAGATTGTCTGCTCTACTACTACACTGGGCAGATAGTACGTGAGGACCATCAGGGTGCCTTTGGTCTACACATGGTGATTAGCTCTGAAATAGACACAGGGTGCCCACAAAGACAGGATTTTTCAGGGATCAATACAATCTCTGAGATTTCTCTGTTCAATCTTATCAGCATTAAAGAGCATGAAAGCCCACAGCTACCAGAATATTTTTGCCACAAGCTAGAGAATGCCTACTGAGAAGGCATACATAAGACCAAGAACAAAGAGATTAAGAGAAGGACACCTGATGATGTCATTTGAGCCCCTGGATTCAACATTAACCACTGTGGATTATTGAGCGATATGAACAATTACGTTTTTATTCTTGTCTTTTTTTCTTATCCAGTTCAAGTTACATTTTTTGTCATTTATAACCAAAATGTTCCAAGTAATACACAATTTTCCTCCCACTAGCCTTTTGGGCTGGTTCTTTTACATACTTTAACTTGAGCATTTTCAACATGACGTCCCCATTCAAGTGTCTGTGACACTGAATTAAAGAGTGAAGGAAGATAACAATGGCTTATTATTTTTTCCCTATATATAGAAGAATTTATCATAGCCTGTGTCATTTATATCACTGATATGTGTATTATTATCTTCAGTGTGACAAATGAGGAAATATCTGCTCATAAAGTTCAAGTGTCTTTTTCCCAATATCAATAGCTAGAAAGCAAATGAGGGAAGATTTGGAGCCTGGACTGACTGACTCCAGAATACAAACTTTTGATCCTCCACCCACAAAATCCCCCTTTTGCTGATACATTTTTTGTTTGTTTTAAATGTCTTAGATTAAGTTATTTCTCTGTGACCTTTCTCTCTACAGTTGTCTACCATGTCTTCTCATTTACTTTTCTCAAAAAGATCATTGATCTTTATCTAATGTCTCAAATGAAATTAATTTAATAAGCAGTTGCTCTCAGGCTTGCCTTTGCAGAATTCATCTTAGGATTCTCCTTAGTGTTCCTGTCATGTGATAGGCAACAGGCCTGTAGGCATATAGTAGGGGATAACCTGAGCCACTGATTATTAGTTGCATGAAAAGATCTAGGGGGTTTTCCTAGAGTCTTCTCTGTTGTAGAATGAGCTTCCTTAGTCCATTTTGTTCATGCAAGTGTTGAAGAAGGTTAGGTTAATGTAGTCTACATGAATACAAAGATCCAGTTCCCTAGGAAGACTAATTAGATAATTCACTCACAGGATGGCCAAGAGGAGAAAGAAGCAGAAAGCAAAAAGACAATGATGTTCTATCACCAGAACAAGCCATGAGTTTGTAAAGCTCTTGTCAACATAGGACAAATATTCATTCCCTTATTTCTACTACTAGACTATAAATCCTATAAAAGCAGAGATAGTATTTGTCTGTTAATTTTTTGAACACCCAGTACAAAGCACATGACTTTACACTTAGTGTTAAGGATACAGGTTTTAAAGTTAGGCCACTTGGGTTCAAATCCTGGATTAATAATGTATAGGCTCCGTGGCATTAGCAAGCCACATAATTTCCATCAAATTTAATTTCCTTATCTTTAAATTCAGATAACTGTCATTGTGAAGACTAAGTTGTATAGGTCATAGAGAGTGTTTGTTATGGTGACTGGCACACATTAAACACTAAAATATTCCTATTGGTCTTATTGTCATGATTATAAAGTCTTCAGTAAATATTTCCAGTGAATTAGTTGTATGCTCCAGATCTTCACTTTTTCTGTCCTTAACCTCTCCATACTGATTGACAATGCATTCAGCCAAAATGTCAGATGGGATGTGATCAATGAAATGTCAAGAGTACTGGCCACCTCCCTTTTCCAAGGGTAGTGTAAGCTTTCTCATCTAATCAGGAGTTGACTCGTATTGTGCTTGCTAAGACTCCTTGAGCTTTCTCAAACATATTTCCCTTCTCGGCTTGTTCAGGGAAATCTTGGGGCAGAAATAAAGAACTCACCAGGCTGGAACCCAGCAATTATGGTTGTAGCTTTGGCTGCAAAATGAGGGGTAGATCTGAAGGCAAACAGAAAGAACATTTTTCTCTCAGTGATTCAGGGAAGCAAACAAATACATAAATAAATAACGCTGGAATCGGGGTTGGATGGAGAACACAATGCTAAAACTGCAAGACAGGATAGATATGATAAAAGCTTGCTTTATGTGTCAGCAAACTGAAGAAATGAAATTGTACTTGTAATTATTCACCCAAATATACTTCGCATTGTGAGAACTTTGCATATTGCAGTAAAGTGACTCTGTCCCCTGAAACAGCTATGGGGGAGGGGTAGAGCTGAAGGACCAAGGGGAAAGCCAATGAGTCCTGGGGTGTGATCTTTGGAAGGGCAACTCCCCTTCACCTTGTGGGGCGGTGATAGAAATGTGCTCAACGGCAAAAGTGGCCACAAGGCCTGCTGTCTGGGGCTGCTCCGAGCGCCTGCTTCCTCTGTTCAAGGAAATCAGGTGATTTAGCATCCCAGATGAACACCTCCCATTTCTGTGCCAACATGCTGAATTTATGGGCCTTGAACAGGAGCCAAAGGGTTATGTGCTCACTAAACTGTCACTGTGGGCCTGAGCTCTGTTACCAACTTAAAGGATTTCTCCAGTCCTTAATTGGCTCTCTCTGTAGACACAGGTGCTCATGGGCAAAAAGCACATCTCCCCTCCCTCGCTCATCTAGGACTGAGCCAGACTAACCTCTAGTCTAGAAAAAGAGCTTGTTCTTTTTTTGAATAAATCCTTCTCTGTGACTGCTATCTTAAAAGAATCCATAATGAAAATTTGTTTAAGGAGTTGATTCACTGATCAGTTAACAAGTTAAGAGGTTATTTCTAAAGTTCATTGTGGCTTCTGTCAAAAGTACTTAGGATTATATTTGTCTGCCATCCACATGTAAGGTTCTTCTTTCTCCCCAAAACAAAATGCCTTGAGAAAATATACTATAATAAACCTTAGAGCCCTATGTGACAAGGTTGCATGTAAAGGTACTCTGGAAAACAGAAGAAAATAAATAAAGTAAGTCTGATTTGTTCGTCTCAAAGACCTTTTAAGGAAATTCTATTCCAAATACACATTTCTGGCTCAAATCATATAGTCTATAAATGGTAGTTTTGCTATTAATAATAGCAAATAAACAGTAGTTTTGCTGTTAATAATATGCTATTATTATTTTTATTTTCCATTTGTCGTAGCTTTATGTAACAGTGTCCCACCCAGGTTCCCAACTTTATAGGGGCTCTGTCCTATCACCACGCATTCCTTTCAAAAAACTACCTGCTAAAGCACACATATTTTCTGAGTCACAGAAAGACTATTATCAGCTAGGGATACAGTTTAGATGAGTTTATCAGATTGGTTTCAGCCACTTAACAGAGACCAACATTAAAAAAAAAAAACCCATAAAACCCAATCATAAGTAGAAATTTCTTGCATCCCAAAATGAAAAGTATTCAAAGGGATTCTTGTAAGTGGCTCAAATTTCCTAGTCTTAAAACAGATGTCCTTCGAATGACGACACAGAAAAACATCCCACCCACAATGATGTTTAAATGTCATGAGTATAAAAGATGTACTCAGACGTTTTGTCACTGGGCAAGTGATATATTTCAAACACAGCAATGAGGTTCTACCTTCTGTTATCTTTTCCAAGAACCATTACGAATCAAGAGAGTAGGTATCTAACTCTGACTTACAGTGATATGCCTTGACAGAAGGTAAATTTATCAATCAATAGAAAGCACTAGGTTTTAAGAGCATCACCTTCTTTTAATTCTCAATTCTATAATCACTAATTTCCAGTTCTCTGCTTTGCCAATTTTGTGCCAATTTTGTCCAGTCACCTAAACTTCCAGAGCACCTGTTGGATAGTACAATGAAAAGTCTGATTCAGTGAATCACTAAGTTTCTTTTAAGTACTAAAGAGTTATATAAATAAATTATATCACTTATAATTTTATTTCCTAAGCAGCTCTACTACCCAGCCAGAGGCTACTGTAAGGGGATTGGTTCCAATTTATAAGGTTTATGGCATGTGTACCTTTTCCTATTTAATTGTTATTGCCTTTTAAAATTTTTATTATTATTATTTTTTCTTTTTTGGTACCGGGGATCAAACTTAGGACCTTGCACTTGCCAGGCAGGTGCTTATGCCACTGAGTTATATCCCCGGCCTCTTTTAATTTTTAGACTGAGCCAATTGGAAAACATCATTGGAGCAATCTTATTGCTTCCATTAATGCCATGTTACAGTCTACAAAGTGCTGTTGTACTAGAAAAGCAGCAAGAGGGCATAGTGATCAGCCAGGGTGGGCTCAGCAGCCAAAGTGCTTGGATTTGATATCTTCTCCAGTACTTCCTGTTCTGTGACTTTGGCATGGTTCCTGATGCACTACTGTTATTTACTACATAAAAATGACATACAAGGATAATTACTTCATGGGGTTACTGTTAAAATTAAATGAATTTGTGTATCAATATATTTTGGATGGTTGTACAAACCATAGCAAGCACTCAATGACCATTAGATGAAACATTAATTACTACCATTGAGCTTATTGATCTTCACAAGGCTAAGTAGACATTTCCAATGACCCTTCAGATGAAGCAACTAGGGATGAGTTTCTCTGTTTGTCAAAGGTCACCCAGTTAAAAAGTATCATGTGCTGAGAGTGGGCCCCAAACATTCTAATGTCAATCTAGTGATCTCACTATACACTGGGATTCCCGTATGAAGCCAAGGGCCAGAATTTGACCATTGACTGATTGGATGAGCTTCTCTCCAGCAGAACTCTGCTTTATAGGTTATACCCAGCACTTAGCCAGGCTTCTACATATCTTCTTCTGATTGAGACTCTGCAAACAAGGCTAATAGCTACAAAAGTTTGTGTGTGGTACACAAGTCAGTAGAGTATCTCCCATAAGCCTCTGCCTTTAACTGACTTTTCACTGCAAGTAATTGCTCTCTTCTTTTGACAGTCACATCAGTTTATCTCTTACTCTTTCATAGCATATTTACTTGCCAGAATACATTATGGCATCATGCATACTTCCCTGCTCTGGGACATTGTTCATTCCTTGAGTACACTGTTGATATCTTATTCATTTTGCACCTGATTGTGTATTTTATGAGCATCTGTTGGTTGAATGGAAGAAAGAATGAGTGAATGAATGAGTGCATACTTGGGATATTTGGATCAGAATTAAGCCCCCTCAGGGAGACAATGTAGTACAGTTCAAGTAAATGTTGAGTGGTGAAAATGTACCTGGCCCTGTACTAGATATCATAGACGATCCAAAAACATATGTTATAGTCTCTTAAAAATTTCTCGACGGCAAAACTTATGAAGAAATTATACCTTAGGAGGGAAAGAGGAAATGATATAAGAGAGTAATGATAGTTCTCAAATTAGGATGCTCCTCGAAAAATTCATTTTAAATTAGTTTTTCTGAAGTTTGATGTACATCTACCCATGTCATACATTTTATGTTCTGTTTTCATCATTGGTTTATAGTGTTTTGCCAGAAAAGTGAAAGATGGAAAGGACTTTAGTATTTTTCTGGTCCAGCTGTCATTTTATAGAATAAACAGCATGACTTTCTCAAGATCACATGGTGAATAAGCTGAAACTAGAATTCTCATTTTATTAGCACTCAGTAATGATGGTAGACAAAGCAGTCATCACAAGAATGACCTGCACTTATAGATTTATCAAATGCCCACTGTATGGTAGACACTGTACAAATGCCTTTTCACACAAGCTACCAACCTAAAATCATCTTTGCTTACTCCATCCTTTCCTCAATCTCTCCCAGTTACATCTTAGCACATAGATATCCCTTTGACCCACCTCCTTCTCCCCATCTCTCCCATCTCTCCCATCACTTTCCTAGTTCCGGCCATCTCACCTCTTATCTGGCCATTTATGTCAGCCTCCTAATTTGCTCTTTCAAGCCCTTTATCTCTACCGTCTTCAAACTGATTTAGCTAAGATATCCTTTAAAAAAATTAAATTTAATTAAGCCCTCACCATCTCATTTCTCTACTTGAAATCTGTTTATGAGCTCGCACTGACTACTAGATAAAATACATGTGCTGTAATTTGCTCTACAGAGTTCTCCATGGCCTAATGCCTCCCTCTCCTGTCACTCTGCCTCCCACTTGGTGTGAGCCAGTACAGGTCTTGCTATTCTCCCTTCAGGCTATGGTGCATTCCTGTCTGTGCTACTTCACTTGGCCCCCTCTGCCTAGAGTCCTCTTCTCCCCTCACCTGGCTAGGTACCAGGTACCTCACCTGGCAGGGACATCCATTTACTCCGTTTCCAAGCTGCCTCAGTCTATCCCCTAAAAATTAGTTCTAGAGCTCTTTTCCCTTTGAATGATAATAGAAGAAAATTAATCCCAAACCAATATTTTCATTGCCATCTTAGGTGATCAGGGAATTTTTCTAAAGTCTCAGCATGTCCAGCAGTATTTCTTAAGTGAGTCTAATCAGACCTCTGGTGACACATTGTGTTTGATCCGTTGTGTTGACTTGAGAATTGCCAGTGACATCTCTGAGGCAGAGATTACATTGTGTGCAGTGACTCTGAGTTCTCACAGAATAAGAATGGTCAGAAATTCAAGTGTAGACAGGCCAGCTGCCATTCTGGGAGGATGATCACCAGATGGCACTTCTGGAGTGAACCTCTAGTACAAGCTCTACTTGTGGGAAGCCTACTCTCTTGTCCACCAACCCTGGCCATTCCTGGCCCAGGCCCCTACCTGACTTTGTGGGTAGCTCTCTCAGAAACTCAGGTAGAAACCTGATTGTCCCTTAAATACTTTTACCTCTTCTCTCTGACCTTTCCCTACAAAGGTTGATTCATGATCCTTACATGTTAGAGATATTGGCCAGACTTTTGTCCAAAAGTGTATATACAGGTTATTGTTTGAGCTATCCTTAGATTATGAACAAAGAGGGAATTTTGTCTCTGCAGCTTTACAGTTGGAGGCTGATCATTTTATCAATGAGGAGAAATAAGGCTTAGTTTTACATCACAATGATATATATCTAAGAAAGAGAAATTAAGCAATATTTATTTAGAGCAGGATGTTCTTCCTAAGAGTTACGACTTAGTTTGATAATAAAGCCACCCTGGTAAAACATAGTATTTCCTCACTTCCCTCTGTACTCTGTAACAGGCCTGCAGGATCTCCATCACCATACTCACCACACTGTGTTGCAATGATCTGTTTTAATTCCACCATATCTATGCTTTTTTGAGAGCAAAGACTATCTTACTCTTCTTTGTATTTTTTAACCTAACAGCAGTTTCTGATATATAGCAGATGCTCAGTAAATTATTATTTTACTGTATTTTATTAATGTCCTTTGATACCTGAACCATGCCCTCAGGGAATTTACATCCAGTTTAACCTTGATAATTACTACTGTGAGTAGGCATCTTCTCCTGATGGGAGAGGTAAATGAAGTATGAAGAATTACTCTACAGGCAGAGGATGTGTAGAAGAACGTTTAGCAAACCAACTACTAACATACTACACAGAATGGTCAACTGGAAGAGCAACAATTAAGAGGCCTATGACAAGGCACCAGATATTTCACATTCTCCTCTCAGGGCTTTTGATGAGAACATATTTTGCAAAGATGCAGTATCTACTCTGACCTACAGTGCAAGAGTCAGATACTAAAGGTGTCTTTAAGGGATCTTCTTTCAAAACAGCTTCACATGGAAAAAATAATTCAACAGTCTCAACAACAGTTGGTTTAAAAAATAACAACCATCTAGTGGAGTCTTAGGCATGTTTGAAGGGTATGTAGAATGGAGAATTTTCCAGGAAGTTTCATTCTTACAGAGGGAATGAGGTTGATTCATGTGTAATTGGCACATAGATATGTCTAAGCTCTTTTCTCTGAATTGCAGAAACTGGCAGAGAGGCAAGATCTACAGGTGATGAGGGACTTCAATGAGCAGGACATCTGCTGGAAGTCTCTTGCAGAACATCTGATGAATTCTTGCTTGGTCTGGCTGACAACTTCATCCCTCAGTAGGTAGAAAAAAGAATAAAGAGAAACTGCTATTCACGAATTAATTGTGACCAGTAAAGAAGGCCTGGATAATGATATGTATGTAATAGAAAAGAGAGAAAAATGATTCTGGCATTTTTAATAACTACTAATAAGTTACAGTGTTACATAATTATTATATAACCCTTATAATAATTATAACACTTTTATTAATGAAATATGGCAATCACCTCTATTCCTTTTGAGAAACAGGTAATATATGAATAAATTTACTAAAATATTCAGATGAGTGTACCCTCAGGCATGAGAAGAGCAGATTTCTAAAAGTTCAGCATGAAAGATTGTGATAGTGTGACTTAGGGTACAAACTAACGTAGCTCTATTCTTTAATGGGATGGGCACTTCTAAAAAATAAAATAATCATGGTTTATCCTGATAAAAAAAGGGGAAGGCAGCTAACAAAACCCATGGGGATTTAAAAAGAGCTCTTTGATGAACTCATACTGAATAAAGACTCACACAAAGATATAAAGGGGACAGTATAACTTAAACAAAACTGAAGGTCCACACTTTCCTGTCAGGACAACAGTAATAAATATTGCACATTTATGGAGGATTTAATGAGTTCCAGGTGCTGTTTTTCACACTTTAACATATATTTACTCATTGATTCCTCAGAAAAACATGAGGAAGTAGGTGTACTATTTATCTTCTTTTTATAGATGAGGGATCTAAGAAAGAGGCAAAGTTATTGGCTCAAGGTTGAAGAAACCAGTATGTAGCAGAGGTGAAATCTGAATCCAAATAAACCATGTTAAGAGTTGATACTCTTAATCCCTATGTTCTACTTCTTCATACTTCACAGTATTTCTTAGCACATTGCATGGCAGGTTGTTGCAGAATACCTAAGTTTTTGGCAAAGTAATAGTTTCAAATAGCTTTTAAGGGTATATTCCACATAAAAGGGAGATGAAATAATGGGGAAATGAAGGTGATAAATGGGGACAATTGTCAAAGAAAAGGAAGCCTTATTAAGCTCCTATTTTGTGGCCACTTTCCCCAAGAGAAAGTTTTTCAGTTGGAAAAGGTAGATTAAACATCATTATAGTCTTGAAGCCAATATAAAAAGGACAAATTTTCTCACTGCTCCAAAATATTAGCATCATGTGTTTCAGGGGATGTTAGTTGCTAGAAACAAAACATGAGCCATTTGTGCTGAGATTGTGCCACAGAGTACCCAGGACAGAAGGTGTAAATGGGTAATTGTCATAAAACACAAGACCCAAAAGACCATCTAGTCTGATTCTTTGCCCTATTTTACCAATAGAGTCAACTAGAGCCAAGGATTAGTATTGGTTTTGGATCTATTGTTTCATAACCTACTAATAATATTACATCCGTGTTCAGAGGAGTAAAAGACATTGATGTGGAATAGATACTATGGTGTATGAACAACTAACTCATGGTAGAAATGGGATTGTCTTTCATCAACCGGTATAACATCTCTACAAAACTTTACCATTTATGAACTGTTTTTGCATGCATTATCTTCCCTGATCCCTACAACACTCTTCTGAGGTAGATGTTTCTACTACATTTAACAGATGTCTGGAGGAGGAAACCAGAGTGAAAAGGAAAACAAGAGATAAGTTCAAACCCATCCCTCCTCTACATGTAGTTCCCTTTTGGTTGCTGACTTTAAAGATCTCAAGGAAATCATGCAGAGTGTGGTTAGATCTGTTTGCTTAGCCTTATCTGAGCTCTCAAGTGTACAGGGCTTCCAGCACTTTGGATCAATATTAATAAATGGAGGAATAATATAGGATTAACAATCTTATCACCTGCCTTTCATTAGCTCATTTAAAAAGGGACGCTGAACATCAAAGAAAGAATAGTTTCCCACTAAATTGCCTTTCTGTTTTTATATTTTGCTGCAGACTGGAAATAAAAATTGTCAAAAGCTGGCAGCAATCCACAGACCATTATTTGAGAAACATTGGATTAGAGAATTTGTATGGCTTTTTTTTTCTAAATTTAAAAATTGTACGACTCTAAAGCACATATTTTGCTACTTAATTATGCCTTTCTAATTTTTTAGCTGATATCTTAAAAGCTTACTTAGTGCCAAGTAATGTGTTAAGTTCTTTACATGTTGGTCAACTTCATCCTCCAAATATAGATACAGTCCATTTTCAGTAGAAATTGAGGCCCAGAAAATTTCTATGGCATGTCCCAAGTCACACAGCTGGGAATTAAACTTTTCTCTCTAACCTTACTGGCTTCGCTTTCAGTAACTGTCGTAGACTGAGTGCCTGCAAGTCCCCTCCAACACCCACCAAATTTATATGTTGAACTCTTAACCCCTAATATTAGGTTTAGGAGGTGGGGCCTTCGGAATATAAATGAGTCATGACAGCTTAGGATGAACTCCTTTTTCAAAAGAAATACCAGCGATCTCTTCATTCCTTGTTTCCCATGTGAATGCAGTGAGAAGAACTATTTATGACCCAGGACACTGGTCCTTATCAGACACTGAATTTGCTGGCACCTTGATCTAGGACTTCTTAGCCTGAGAATTGTGAAAAAAAAAATTGTTGTTCATAAGCCACTCAATCCTACAACATTTTGTCATAGCGGTCGGAACAAAAACAACTATGTACATGCCTTCTGTTATTAAATATTAATACAATATTTCAAGTATCTTTATAGACTCGGAGTTCCTAGAAGGCAGGGTCTGCACATTCTTAATTTCCGAATCCCACAATAACAGTGTTGTGTGTCTACCACAGCAGACATCAGCAAGTATCTATGACAGCCTACTGTGTTTCAGGGTCAGCACTTACTACGGCACACACAAAGATTTGTTAATGAGTTCACTCACAAATTCACACAGGAGGATTTGGAACCTATGAAGTTTGTAAAGTAATACTCTGCTTTAACTTGTATGCAAATATTCAAACACACAGGAATCAGGAGCAAAAAGCATTTTTTTCCAAAGAAAAGTCCGGATATTCTATTGCTTTGCAGACTCTTTCCTCAGTGCCAAGGAGAACAGCAAGGAACTGGCTTGTCCTTTATTTCCTGTGCTTTCCAAGCACCTCGTGGTGCCTGCAGCCTATGTGACAGACTCAAAGACCAAGCAGGCTCCCCTCTGGGTCCTTTTGAGCTCCTGCACCATTAAAAGCCAATTGGGAAGGACCCACTGTGAGCAAACAATGGGAAAGGCTGGTTCTACAAGAAAAGGTGAGAAGATTGGGAGTAATACAGTAATGAGGAAAAGATTCTGAAGGGACTAGGAAGCTGAGGTCTGGCTGCACGACTTATGTAATGCTCATCATCTGCCCACTGTCTTGTGGTCCAGAAGGGTTTTTGGTGTTGCCCTGACACCATCACAGAGCACAAGCATATAACCTGCCAAACATGTGCAATGGATGCCTTTGTCACGAACAGGACAGATGTGACTGAGTAGCCGTCATGGTGTATTGTGAAGACACGGCCCAAGTGTGGCTGTGAAGCCATGCTGGCTTTGTGCTGTCCCAGCCACCTCTCTACGGGGGCTCCGTGACCCTGCGTTTGCTTCAGTATGCCCTTCCCACTGTGTTTGCAGGCGCGTGCACACATGTACACTTACTCGCCCAGAATCAGGGCTCAGGAACTGTGGGCGGGTGAGAAACAAAGTGAGAAGAGTAAAATCTATCCATGACAACCCGAAGAAGGTGGCAATAATCACATTTACTTGAAAATTGCCTGAGAATGAACTACATGTTCTTGTGTGGATATGAAAACATATGCAAATATATGTAAATGTGAGACCTTCTTAACCATTTTCTCCATCTGGATGTGGCCCCTGGTGGTTCTACTAGAAGGAAGTGGGGTCTAAGTCATGAGTTCTGTTCTGTTCTCCCTTTGGGAGGAGGGAGCTGCCAGAGAAATGTCTTTTGTTCACCCGAACTTCCTCCATCAGCTGGAAGAGGGGTTGAGCACCTAGGCAGGCACATGATCAATAAATATGTTGAACTTTGATTGGGTTTGCTCTGATGTAGAAAAGGTGGGCTTTCTGATCTCTTCTCTTCCTTACTCCAGTGCCTGCCTTCCCACCCTGGCCCAGTGACAGTGATGACAATACCATCATATTACTCCAGGTAATCGGGTGGAAAACGTGCTCAACCTGTGCCTCAGTCTTCATCTGTAAAGCAACAAAGCTGAACCTGATTCACATTCCAGTCCTTCTCAGAAGGTCAGATCTTAGTGTCTTGAATTTAGGAGGTGAAACATAGCAACAGTGTTGTGACTCACTACCAGCTGTAAATAAGAGAGAAAACAGCAAGAGCTTTGGAGCAAGAATTTTTTGGTACACAGACTTGAGTTCAAATTTTAGATTTTGTATGGTTCCTAATAATTTACATTTGGAAAAGTTGTTTAACATCTGATTGGAGGGCCCCATTTTTCTATAGTACATAAAGATTTTGTTGGCCTGTAAAAGCTTCTCTGATCTTAATACATGCATTACAACACACAGACATCTGTGTTAGTCAATGTTTTCTACAGACGGGTGTAGAAGAGTGCAACACATCTGTCTGGGCAATGGATACTGGAAAGATCCAGTCAAGGGCCTGGAGCCCATGGCAATGTTCTGTGCAAGTCCGTATCAGGAGACTGAAAGATCTGAGATGGGAGACTAAAGGATCTGTGATGAAGAGGCCCAAGGGCCCTTGCTGGAAGCTGAAATGTTATGACAAAAGGCTGAAGGATCTGTGCCAGGGGCTGGGGGAATTGCACTGAAAGCCAGGAAGTGATGTCCAAGGTAAAGATGAGGATTGAGGCTCCCTTGAAGAAAGAAAACAGCCAAAGCTCTTTCAAAGAAAAACCCCCGAGACTCCTCCAAAGAGAAGCAGTCTTAACAAAGCTCCTCCAAGGAATATTGGCTGAAATTCATCCCTCCTGTTCTCCGTTTCATATAGTTCCAACAAAAATCCTCCCTAAAGTGAGTTTCCCTCATCCAGAATCACACTGACTCAATTCAGCTGGGTGTTCCCCCTCAGGCTGACAATCAATTAGCCCCCACAACATTTAAAAAAGCATACTATGTGTCCAGTGCTGGGCTAGGTTCTAGAAACCAAAATATAAGAAAGCCATAAGTTCTGTCCTTAAGATACTTAGTCTCTTAGGCAACACAAAACAACAAATGTTACGTTTTAAGGGCCAAGATGCTTGGTGACCACAGAACAGGTACAGTTATCTCACTAGCCTAGCCTAGAATATGTAGAAGATGGTTGAAGTTTGAGGAGCCTGAGCTAAGTCTGAAGAATAAGTAGGCATTAGCTACACAACAGGGAGGTAATGAGAGTTTTCCAGGACACAGGCCCAGCCCCATGCAAGGACATAGAGGCTGCAGAAGGTGACTTGCTTTGGGAGAAATAGTTGTCATTCATTTTGTCTGGAGTAGAAGTAAGGAAGAGAACTACTCTATTTAGCATGGCTGGAGATGCAGACTCAGGGAAATGTAGAGTGGACTTTGCATACCACGCTAACACTCGCCTTCACTCTCGGATGATGGGAAGCCAATGGCACTCAGAGGAATGATGTGGAGGAGTTGGCAGTTGTATCAACCTCTTTAGCGGCAGGTGAAATTGTTTGTGGGTGAGTCAGGCTGGAGCCTGGAGGCTCTTCAAGGAGATTAGAAATGCTAGCTCCCCACCTGCACAAGAGAAGCTGTTGTGTAATCCAAGACAACATTTTACTCTATGCCAGAGATGTGCCTCAGTGTCGCTGTGATGCATGTAGTCTGTCTTTGGCCTCCTCTGTCTCTGTCTCTTCTGAGATTTGCCCCCTTGTCCCTCCTCAGCTGCCTGACTCTCCTGTTTCTCTTGACTCTCCTCATGGCAGCACTTCTGATACACTAACTTGTATTTACATTCATAGCCCCTCTCAGAAAATTTCTGGTTAAAGGAGGAACATAGGAGAGGGCAGGGGAGAGAGAGAGAGAGAGAGAGAGAGAGAGAGAGAGAGAGAGAGAGAGAAGAAAGAGAGAGAGAGAGAGAACAGAGATCTAGCAGCAGTTCTTCCAGGCATCTACAAAGTGTGCATGGAGTGTCAATTGGACTAGGAGGGGTCTGTGCCACCAACACAGACAGGGCCTGGCCACTAGTAGTAGCCTCTGCCTAAAGGACATGGTGCCTGACACAGGGTCCAGAACCGGGACACTGTCTGTGGTTGTGCATGCCCATGTGCCCCGTGAGATCCATGTGCTTGGCGCACCCTTGGTTGTCCTACTGTCTGCAGAAGCACTGCTTTGCCAGCCTGTGTTCAGTTCCTCTGTGGGCACCTACTCAGTGCCACCTATGACCCTACTCTCCCTTCCCACTGTTTCTCTCACAATCACCTTTCCAAAAGACCCCTCCCACCCAGAACAGGAGAAAGAAAGACAGGAAGGCAGGAGGGTTGTGTTTCCTGTCACCACACAGCCCCCACACCTGTGCAGTTCAGGGAAAGGTCTGAGGAAAGTTTTATTTCCAGGCCAGAGGAGGCCTCTGAAAGAATGGGGGCTATGGCTTTGTGTGGCTTTTTCTAAAACATGGGAACTAGGTGTTTGCCCAAGATGGCCCAGTGTGGGATAAATCCTGTGGGTTGGGGTAAAGTCTCAAAAGCAGGGAAACTGAAGTAGGGAAAGGTTCAGGGAGTTGGGACTTTTCATGTGCAGGAGCTGGTGACAGGGGAGGAGGTGAAGACCCTGGATGAAGACAGAGTCTGCTTGAATATTCAACAAACTGTGGAGTGCCTCTTCAATGTCAGTGTGCACACATATCCCCTAGGATCTTATTCAAGTGTGGATTCTGATTCAGCAGCAGGTCTGGAGTGGCATCTAAGAGCCTGCATTTCCTACCAACTCCCAGATGACACTGATACTGTGATCCACTTGGAGTGGATTGGTAGGGCACGTAGCACGCACGAATTTCATTGAGTTGGGGGAAGCTCAGTGGCTGCTGAGCAGACAAGTTCTCCCAGTGACTCCACCTCCCATTTTCCAAGGAATGGAGCCACAGGAGCGGACTGGGAGAAAAGTTGGCATGTAGTCACTTTAGAGTCTGTGAAATAAGGAGAGGGTGTGATAAAGGGTATGCAGAAGGATGGCTGCTTTTTGGCTGTCCAGGAACATTTTATGATCTGCTCTAAATAAAACTGGCATATATCACAAGCCAGCCCAAATGCCAGCAAAACGCCCATCAACAGCTCCCATTACCATACTGCCCCAGCCCCCATACATCTCCATGCTGCCCTCTCTTTTAAAGGAATGATTCCACAGAGCTTCCTCTTAAACACTGTCTTGGGCAGATTCTGTAGCCCTTTGGTCCTAAGCCAATCAGAGACCCAGGAAAAGAGGGGGAGGGTAATTCCCAACAGTCCTGCTTCTGTATCCTGTTACCTTTGGAAAAACTTATGTTTCAGTGGAAGGGCCCAGAAAGGGAATGGGCGTTTCCTCAATCGCCTACAGAGCAAATTCTTTAGTACTATTTGCAGAGTATTTCCTCCAAGGTGCAAAACATTTTACAGCTTCCACATCTGTCTGCCTGACTCTTTTCATCTTTACATCAGACATATGAGTGAGGTAGGGCAAGTGTCATTACCTGCTTTCTCTTGGATGAGAAAACTAAAACTCAGAAAGCAGGTAAGTGACATAGCACAGAAGGTAGGACCAGATCTTACAACTCAACCCAGTCCTCTATCCAACCACCCAGGACTGGTATGCTATGTATTTTCCCAGAAAATGAAAAATGACTCCTTAACTAATGGCCTGGCATCTTGAGGAGTGGTCTTATCTGGTTAGTAAAAGTTATATATACTTCAGCCTCCTTTAAATTTAGATCATCCAAGACAACAAAAAGAGGCAATTGGAGAACAGTTTCTGAGATCTGCCACCTCTACTTCTAACAATAATTATAGAGAAGAACTTTCTAAAACATACATTTAGATGTATCTACTTTTTTTTCATAGGGCCCCTTCATCTTTCCTAGAGCCCCCCTCAGCAAATTCACTGGCCAAACCTGAGTCTGGAAGGAAAGTAACAACTTCTAACCACTAGAGGGACCTCAGGCACCAGCTACACTTCTAAACTATTTGGCAAGGGGAAGGGTACCCACCTCTTGGAAAAATTCAAGTCAGGTACATATCTGGCTAGGAATTCCTTCATTATTCTGTAACCAGGTTCTTAAGAGACCGAAGTATTCAAGCTTTAAATTAGAGACATTTTATTCCAGGATGCAAGCAAAGAGATTAATATCATAAGTGGGAGACTAGATACTAGAATCAAAGGGTGTGCATTTTCAGCTAGCTTTTTCATTTAGGGATTCAGAGTCATCGATACCAAATATTCTGAATCAGAATATCCTGGGGTGGAGCAAGAACTACTGAAAATCTCTCTTCAGGTGACTGACACACTGCCATCGGGAGAAAGCCACTGCACTGGTCCCAGCTCAGTCCCCAAACATAGGACACCCTCTACTATGTTCTGATAATTTATTACGCTCCAGCCTCAGCTCAAATCCTTTATGTAACTACAAACTCATAATTCAAATTATTTCTACCCTCTTTTCTTGTTCCCTTTTATACCCATTCTTCTCTCTCAGCGCAATTTATCTGTGTGCTTATGTATTTAATCTCTGCCTTTCATATTGGTCTGTAAACTCCACACAGACAAGCTCACATTTCCTATGCTCAACACTGTAAAACAAGAGCATAGATCAGTGTAGAACACATGGTGTGCTCATGTGTATATATTCTCCCCCCTTCTTCTTTGCTTTCACTAACGAGAATGTGATAGCCCACCCCCGTGGCATGGATCCAACTGTGGTAAGCTTTTCCTAATATTTAGTCAAAACCTGTCTCCCTGTCATTTCTTCTCAGCCACTGTCTCTAGTTCTGAAGCTACACACATGTTCAGTGTTCCTTCCCAGCAAAACTATTCAGTTATTTTAAAACAGCTAAATAGTTTCCACCCTTTCCCCACACACCCTCACTCCTTCCAGCCCCTCCTTACAGAAGTGGAGTGCGCTTTCAGTTGTCATTTTCGCTGCAGCCTTTTAGGAGCTGTAATGTGTTAAGGGCCCTTTTAGCACGTGGTACCTAGAGCTGAGCCCCTCCATTCTAAATCTGTTCTGTCTGGGGCAGGAATGCTGAGGTACCCTCCCGTGACTGGTGCACTGCGTATCTCGGTGCGGTTTGAATCTGCATGAGCTTTTTGGCTGCCACGCATACTATTGACTCATCACTAGCCTGTAGCCAAGGGAAACCTCTGAGTCTTTTTATAAGAACTTCTGTTGAGCCCTCTCTCTTCTATCTTGTTTTATGCAATTGATTTTTTAAATGTAGGGTTTCTGCATTAATCTCTATTACATTTTATTTAATTTCTGCAATTTTTGCTAGCCCACTGAGCTTCCCTCCTCTTGCTTCTTTCATATTCTCTGAAGCTTTCTATGAATCTCCCCTGGTCCATCAAGCACATCTGTGAGGTGAGCAGCCCTGTTCTTGGCCTTGAAAGGGACAATGGGGTGCAAGGGAAGCAGGGTTATGATTTTGGAAGATTCCAGGCTGACAGCAGAGAGTGTCTACTTCTTCCTTATCTTTCTCTAAAATCAGAGGCAGGAGTGAGCCGACTAATTTGCAAAGAGCTTTCTTCTCTGGTGCTGCACACCCATCCCATCTCCTCGAAGTAACTGGCTCTCAGAATCTACCACAGTCACCTTGGAACAGTGTGTAAGGGCAAATGCTCCTTGCACTTGTATATTCTCTGCACATAAGAATTCATAGAAATAAGTACATCCAGTATGGAAATCAGTATGGAAAGTCCTCAAAAACCTAAAATTAGAAATTCCATTTGACACAGGTATTCTTATGCTGTGTATCTTCCTGAAAGAGTTAAAGTCATCATATTACAATAATACAAGCATTCCTATGTTTCCTGCAGCAGAATTCACAAAAGCTAAATCTTGGAAGTGGTCTATATGCTCATCAATAGATGAACAGATAAGCAAAATGTGGTAGATATATATACAATGGAGTATTTATGTATAAAAATCTAGTTATTTAAATACGGTCATGTCATCTTCTGGAACACTGTCATATCTATCCAAGCCCTAGAACCCATTTCCTGTAGAGCCACTGACCCAGTCTCTCATGTCCAACAACAGAGCTCCACTTGCATGAGCACTGCTTGTCTATGTGGCCTGTTTGTAGTGCACTGGCAACACAACTGTTAGCAATTTTATCCCATGAATTCTTCACCCAAGTCACAACCTCTGGCAGGGTGGGCTTCACAAAGTTTCCATTAAGCCAAATGTTAATTGAACACTATGAGACTGGAGTGGTAACAAAACTGATGACAGTCAAGAATGAGGGTCCAACAAAAGCAACAAAAAATTGCAGGCGCCAAAATTCAGAAAACGGTTCTTTATTTCATGTGAGTGCATTAAATGCAGCCATTACAATACAAGACTAAACAATGAAGATTTATACTAGATACAACCATGTCCATGCATTATTGAGTGTGAATATTATTTGTGCCTTGTGTCTGTGCTTGGATTGATTATTTGGCAGTAAGTCTTGAATTCATCTCATTACAGGAGAGTTTACCAAGGGCTTGAGTATTTACTAATACTTAATTACTAATTAGTAATACCTAATTACTAATATTTAATTATAATTTATATTATCATTTAAGTATCAATGTCAATAATATTGATTATTTGTGTTTAATTATATATTAATATTATTATTTTACAATTTAATACATCCATCATGTGTTGCAACAGACATACTAAAAGTGTCCATCTGGCTGATAATCTTAACTGGGGTTTATTTTTGGGATAGGGCTTAAAAACATCCTGGAAAATCCTGCTAGGGCTCATTTCCCAGTTAGGTCTTATTTTAGGGGAAATACAGTAATAAGGTGCAGGACAGCCTGAATTACATAGCTAGAGCCTGTCTCAAAAACAAAAAAAAAACCCCAGCTGTTTCCAAGTTTTACACGTGAAGAACAGCTCTGGAAAATATACTAAAATTTGAGAAGGTTCAAGCAGGGAGGGCATTTGGAGAAAGGCAGATGGAAAATTTATTATCACTGAATATTCTCTCCAATTCTGTGAAACTGAGCCACAGACATGCACGACCCAGGCATACACAAATGAAACAATCATTTAAAAAGCAGACACAAGATCAGGAAGCTAGAACAGCCAGGACAAGCTCCTAATGCCTGTTTCAAAGGTGGAGAGAGCCTATGTTTGCAGGCCTCTCCCCAGATGAACAGAACAAGACAATCTAGAAGCAGTATTGTGTGCTGAGGAGCTGTAAGATCTTTTAAACAAGATCCCGGGTGCAAACCCCAGCCATTACTTCTAAGCTGTGTGATCTCATAAAGTTACCTTAGCCCTTTGTACATCAGTATTTTTTTTTTTTTTGAAACAAGGTCTTGCTATGCAATTCAGGCTGGCCTTGAACTCACTATGTAGCCCAAGCTGGCTTACATCCTTCTTATGGCCATCCTCCTGCTTCAGCCTCCAGAGATGTAGGAGTACAGGCATGTACCACCACTCTCAGCTGCACATCAATATTTTTCTATGTAAAATGAGGGCAGTGACAGAATGAATCTGTGACTTCCTACAGTCGGTGAAAGACTAAGTCAGGTAACACAACGATCCCAGAACAGTGTATAGAAAACTAAGGATTAGCTATTTTATCACCATTATTTGGAAAATGATTGGGAGTTGATGCAACTAAGTAGTAAAAAGAAGCAGTAAAATTCACACTTAAAGAAGGTCAAATTTGCATCATTTGCAGCAAATGGGAAGATCCTGAGACCATAATGCTAAGTGAAACAAATAAGACACAGAAGGATAAATGTCTGTGTGGATACTCTTATATGAGAAACCAAAAATATAAATAATTTAAAGAGCAAAAGAAAAGAGAGCTGGTAGGGAACAAAGAGATAAACTGTGGAGACAGGAAGGGGACCTAGGGAAGGAGGCGGGTGGAGGGGAAATAAAAATGATACAGACAAAATATGTACAAATACCAGTTCCCCAAGATGAATGCAATCATTGCATATTGTAAACATTTACCAACAATACAAATATTTCATATGAATAAAGCAAGGCTCCATATGCTGGAGGGTTTAAGGTCCAGTGGGGAAGAACAAGCAAAATGATGATCAGTGTAGAGAACTGTCGGAAAAATGACACTTTCTCTCCAAGTCCTCCTGGGTGTCTCTCTCAGTCACATAAGAAACATTTCTGGATATGGCAGAGGGGTAGGTGCTGATCAGGGGCTGTCAAATAGAAACCTGGTCTGAGAGGTCTTGGAGACTGATAACTTCAGGAATTTCCCATCTATTCTGGCATCCAAATATATCCAGGATTTCTCAGAAGGAAATTGGGAAATTTGAGAACCATGGAAGGAAGGAGGTAATAGAAGGGACCCAAGGGGTCGAGGGAGATGCTGATATCTTAAATTGTGTGTGATTCATTTTTATACCTGCCAGCACCTCTCATTGTATCTGGAAATTAGTAAAGTTAATTCTGTGAATGAAATGAAATGTACACTCTTAAGTGCCTTAAAGGGTTAACTTATGTATCCAGAATTGAATAAAGATAAACTGCCACAGAGGGGAGACAGAGGCCAGAAGGTGAGAGAAAGAAATGGAGCTTAGAGATAAGGAGATGGTAAGGTTGGCAGGAGCACTAAACTAAACTAAAAAGGAAGGAAACCTGGAAAAAAAAATCAGCACGGGGAGTGAAATGACCTTTAGGTTCAAGAGCATGTGAACCCCTCCTTAAGTAGGATGAACTCTGAGGTGTGGTTAGACTCAGAATTTGATTCTGAACCAAACTTTGTCTTCCAACTTTGGGGAGTGTCCTGTGACTTTTTTTTCCCCCAGTGTGGATGAAACATGACAGTCATTCCTCACTTTTCCCGGCTGTCCCAAGCCTGACAGTATCCCAGAGAAAAGGAAACATTGAACTGGGATGAAGTCCCCAGCTCTGTCAAGCAAAAGTTGACACCAAAATAGGGCCCAGGGGCCAGAAATCTTGTCCTGATTGTCCTTCAGTTTCTTCTGCCCCAAAAGACCAACGACAGGAGAGAGACACCCCAGGGAACTTGGGGAAAGAAGTCATTTCTGACCATTCTCTGCACCAGTCATTGGTTTGTTTGTTCTTCTTCTCCAATGGATCATGATGCCTCAGGAGTAGAGAACTTTTCTTCATGTGGGATTAATTCATTCACATATTTGTTAAATGCTTACTGAGCTCTGCCTGTGCCAGCCACAAAGTAGAAAGTGTCTTGACCACTTGGAACTTATTCTCTAGTGGTGGAAGGAAAGAATGCCTAGGCAATAAACTGGTAAGCTTGTAAGTGAATGAGTAAAACAGCTTTAGTGTGGGCTACATGCTGTGGAAGCAGCCTGGGTGGACTGGAGAGAATAATTGAGTGCAGGGGTGACTGGAGCTACATCCCAGCACATGGCAGGAAAGGCCAGACTTCTAGGAGTCCATATTTGTATGAAGACTCCACAAATAAGAAGGTGCTAGTTCATCATGCAAAGTGCAAAAGAAAGAGAGTTCTGGGCAGAAGAGGTATTAAGTGCAAAGGTTTTTCTAGTAGAAAAGAGGTTTATTCCTTGAAAGTCACTGCTGGGAAGGAAGCTTGAAGAGCAAGCGGAGAGAGATCAAGCTGCTGGCTGATCCTAGAAGTTCTGTCAGATAGTGCAGTGTGTTTGGGGCTGACTGAGTGCAGTAGGGAGGAACCAAATGCCAAATCTGGGGTGTACAGTTTTATATATATATATATATATATATATATATATATATATATACACACA
>NW_004955468.1:10918743-11001148 GCF_000276665.1 Chinchilla lanigera | reverse complement strand
TATATATATATAACAGACTCTATAGCTTTCATCATATTTTCTAGGAGGTATTCTATCTTCCTTCTCCACCCCAGACATTAGTAATACCTGGTTTAGAAAGAGAACACAAAGCTTATGCCATTAACAACAGAAAGATGGAAGATGCAATTTGAAGCTACATAGAAGATATTCTTCCAGGACACGGAGAATTACCCAGGAAGAAAAGTATAAAAATTACCCTTTAGAGGGGCGTGGATGGATCTTGAGACATTCCCTGGGAAAACTTAAGGAGCAGGCAAATTTAAGTACCCCCAGATATTGTAGGGGTGTACAGAGACAAAGTGGAGAGATACGGCAGTGAGAGGGAAGCCAGGGCTCTTGGGCTAGAAATCAAATTTGCAAATAACTGCAAAATGGATGCTCAAGAATTATAATGACTTAGTCCTTTCATTTATAAAAATTTGTCTACAAGATTTCCTAAATGTAATGTGACATAGATGCCTGGCCTGTTATAATAAACCATTGTTCCTAAATTCCTCTAACCCAGCGCTCCAGCAGAGGTGTTCTGGAGATTCCCTCTGCCTTTCTTCATGAAGTTACAGAAAGAAGAGAGTCAACATATTTTTGCTGAGCCGATTCTTTAAAACTCCCTGTTTTCTGCCCCCTCCCAGGTTCAGAACACCCCTGCTTCCCAAATCACTAAGATGTCTAGAGATGATTGGGAAGGACTTGGACTTGTTAATTAACCTAAACAGTCACATTCATCTGCAAGGTACATTATTGTTAATTAAAACCGCGATTCTCCTTGTGCCCAGACGGCGGGCTGCTGTTGTCAGAATAATTAGAGAGCAAATGATGGTTTTCATGCAAATCCTTGGCAATTAGAGTTGCCGATGAATTGGGTTTGAAATCCCAGTGAAGTTCTCCATCAGAATTCCCCTGGGAGAAAGTGGATATAGGAATGAGGGCCTGAGAAACAGGAATGGATGAAAAAGGGTGTGAGGATAGGGCATTTGTTTCCTAAACCCTCAAGAGAGAGGCCACAGCCTGAAATATACGAAATATAAGCCTCAATGTGATGTTCAAACTTCCCTCAAGAAACAAGTCTCTTTCCTTAATGCAAATTAACCCTCCCCAGGGCTCCATAAGCTCCCAAGAGCTTACCTCTCTGACTCTCATCTTTCTGAGAGGATTTTTTTTTCTTAGCCAGGAGGCTTAATGCCTCATATACAGCTAAAGTCCTTGCCAACCTTCAGATTAAATTCTTAAGGATTCTAAGGAAACAGGATTTGTATTCCTCAAGAGTTGCAGAAAAGACATCAGCTTCAGATCAGTCTCAGAGGGGTTGGTGGAGGGCAGTGAGTTAAATGGACATGGGTAGCAGGTCCCTGGGGAAAATTTTAAAGAAATGACTGAGGTCAGAGTTAGACTTAAGGAAGAAGCAGCCGGTTGCAGCATAGATAATGCAGGAAAAGGGCAGCCCCTGAAGGGACAGGGGCAGGGGCATGGTCAGGAGCATGGGAGCAAGGAGAAGATAACTGTGAGGATGCTGCCTCCAGCCCACTCGGACCTCTTATCCGCTGTGGGCATCTGCCTGTACCTTTTCTTTGTGAGGGATGTGATAGCTGCCTCACTGCTCCCTCGTAGTCTGAATTCTCTCTATGTGGACTCCATAAGGAGATTCTATCTGGAGGCACAGGTAGAAATGGATAAGACGACCACAGTGGTCTTAAGGTAAGCCTCCCTTGCATTAGGTTGACACTGAAAGATTCAGGGAATCAAAACAGCCCCTCCTCCCCTTCAACTAGGTCAACCTCTAAATCCAGTTCCTTGCAAGGGAGGACAGCATCTGGCAGGATTGTCAGAATGGTCAGGGCCTGGAGGGTTAACTTTAAAAGGAGATTGGAAAGAAAATAAAAGAAAACACCTAAACCCTAGGACATACTTGCCAACTATGGTTGAAGACCTGTGTGTAGTTTAGGTTTATAAATTATTTCCTTTTTCTTCACTTTCTTTTTCTTTCTTTCTGTTTCAGAATGTCTCTCTCTGCTCAATCCATTCCTTAGTCCCACCCCCCAGTTTACGATGCACCAATCAGGAGCTGAACCTGGTGGTTGCTAAGAGACAGGAGGTGGGAGATTTAGAGGCTTTGTTAAGGCACCCACCCAGAAAAGCCTTTTGCATCCTCCCGCCTAAGATATCATAAGTCATCTCTGCACCCTCCTGCATGCTCTTATTACCCCACTGAGTCACACAAAGTCACTCTAGGAAAGACGCTAATGAGAGCAAATCTTTGAAAAATGACCATAACCTGACTCTAAGCACTTGATCAAACTTCCCCAGCCTATAGTTGGGTTGGAAGGAGGAACTCTTGTGACTTTTCTGAGTAAAGGGTGAGTTTTTGTTGACTATAGAGGTTGTGTCCCACAAGAAGAGAGACTTACTTCCAATCATCACATAAACTGAGCAGGGGAGGGGCTGAGGAACAGCCTCCACAGTCATGATTAAGCAACCAGAAAATCCTTTGGGAAAGAAGGTGCCTAGTATATTAGGGTATAATGTGGGAAGTATGTGGGGAAGACTTATGTGGGGAAGAAAGACTTATTTCAGGAGCCAAGACCTGAAAGGGAAATTTGAGAAATTCCAGGCAGGAGATGAATCAGATTAGGCCCTCCCTCTGTAACTGTCTCCACCTTTTAAGACTTCTTGACTTTGCTTCCCTCTATATGTCCTACACAGAGAAAACTGGACCTCAAAACCAGGTTAAAAACACTCATTTGGGTAAGGAGTGAGTCATAAACCTTGCCTCCCTGTCCTGAGAACAGGGCTGGGTGCAGAATTTAGTAAGGAAAAGAAGGTCAGGATGCACAGATTTCCATGTAGTTCAGACACTGAGCGAGATGCTCACTTTCAAGCATCTATCATTATGTGCATGCATCTAACATGGACATGGGTTTTAATATTGAAAGACAGATGCATATGTGAATGTGTGATTCTCTTTCTCTCTCTCTCTGTCTCTCTGTCTCTCTCTCTCTCTCTCTCTCTCTCTCTCACACACACACACACACACACACACACACACACACAGAATCCGGGGTCATGCTGAAGAGTGAACCTGTGACTCCTAGGAAACTGCTTTCTGAATTATCTTGGCCTGCGTCCTGGACTAAGAAAAGTCTCTGGGAATGATTCGTCCAACTGCCTTACAAAATTCTGATCTCGAAATAAATGCAAAGAGAAGAGAAGATGAGGGTGGGCGTGGCTGGACAGGTTGCACACAGACAGATACTATTGCTTTGGGTTTTATTGTCATTCTCCTGTGTCTCTCTCTCCAGTTTCTACTCTTCTGTTTGCTCTCTGTCACAGTTTCTCTTCACTAATAATCTGTTAAGAAGCCTTGTCTTCTAGTTTCTTTTTTTTTTTTTTTTGGTACTGAGAATTGAATTCAGGACCTTGCACTTGCCAGGCCAGCTCTTTGCCATTGAGCGATATCCCTGGCCCTTGTCTTCTAGTTTCTGCCGTGCACAAAAGGTTCTTCTTATCTCCATCCTGGGGAAAGCAGTAACCTCACCCCTCAGCGAACATCTGTGTGCCCTGAGGATGTTTATAAGTCATTCACTTTCTCTTGGAGGCCAGCTCAAGTAATAGAGGCCAGCAGGAAACTAGCACAAAATATCTTTCTCTCTCTACTCTCTTGCCTCTTCTTTTCATCCCCAAACAAAATAAGAAATTATCCACTTTATTAAAGCAGTATAGACTTTACTTCAGGTTGACAGGTGGGAGGAGAACTAGGTTTTGCTTCCAGCATTGTCCAGATGAGAAGACCGTCTTGCAGAGAGGGGCAGGGAAGGAAAGGAAGATTGGGTGGCTTGGTGGAAGAACAGGGCCAGGAGCAGAGGGGTAGCTACACAGTGCAGCATGGCCAGGGCTTCAGCCAGGTCCAGCGTCAGATCCAGAATCTGCTGGACCAGACATGTTGGCAACAGTAAGACTTTGGCTCTTACTAGGGAGTCAAACCCCAGGATCACTCCATGAGGCCACCAGAAAATGAACCACACCCACAGGATGTCAATCCAGGGACCCGGACCCCTACCCAACACCCTCTTTAGCCCCTTGGCTCCCAACAAACTCAGAGGCAACAAGCTGAAGATGGCAAAACAGGCCACAACGTGTGTGGACCGTAGAGCATCCAGGCCCCTGCTGTAGGACAGGGTGCAGGGCCCAGGAGTCGTGTCGATGGCAAGGGTGACTGGTAATCCTAATAGGGCAGCCACTCCCCAAAGCCCCACAGTGAGCCCCAGGGTGAGGCCTGGGATCTGGCCTGTGCCCAGTTTGGGGCCCAGGCAGGCATGGCACCCTATCAGCAGAGCCTGAGCAAAGGCTGAGCTATACCAGATCCAGTAGCCCAAGTGGCATAAGATAGTGCTCTGGGAACTATTTAGCCCTGGTGCCAGGATGGGCACCACAATGCTAAAGAGGCCACTTCCCACAGCTATCTGTGCCAGGAAAGGCCAGGCGGGACAGAGCTGCCAGTGGAAGAGAGGTCTAAGTAGCCCGAAGAGGACAGCTCCACTGGCCAGAATACCCAAGACACTGGAGAGGATAAAGAAAGGCAGTGAGGAGTCGTCCAGCAGGTTACAGGAGTGGCAGGGGGCAGCAGAATCCAGTGAGCTGTAGTCTTCAAGGGATCCATAGGTGGTGTTCTCGAAGGAATAATTCCACTGATAGTCTCCAAGATCAAACAGACTTCCATTCTTGTCCAGTGAGAAGGAAGGCTTGACCTGGAGGCAGCCACAGGGGTCAATCAGGGCATCTAGTGACCTCCTGGACCCCAAGGAAGGCAAAAGAGGGGACAGAGGGAGAGCTGGGAAGGCCGCACAAGGACACAGTGGGATGGTGGAAAAGGACAGAGCAGGGAGACTGAGGAGCTGGAGCAACGCAGAGTGCCAGGCACGCCAGGGAGGAGCTGGGGGACAGAGGGCGAGGTAAGGAGGGATCTGCCTGGAACTGGCTGAAAGGAGCAGGACAGGGGAAAGAACAGCGTAGGAGACTTGGGTGAAGAGGAGAGAAGGGAAGGAGATTTTTAAATGTGGGGGCAGAGAAGGGAAGAGGTAAGAGGTGAGGAGAAAGTGGAGAGATATAAAGACCCAACCTGAGACACCCAGGGTCAAAGAATTGAGGGGCTCCGGAGTACAACCCCACACTCACCTGGTTCAGGCAGTTTCCCATGGCACTGTGGGTGCAGGGCAGGCAGAGAGAGGACTGGCAGCTCTGTCAGCAGCTGTTGCTCCTCGATAAGCGCCAAGGACTAATGAAGCCCTCAGGTTCTGGGCAGGGCCATGGGGCAGCACTCAGGAAGCCCTAGCCCACACCCACTGCCTGCCTGAGCCTCGGGTCAACCTGGGCTGCCAACCCCGGGCCTTCCTGTTTTGAGATTAGCTTTGACTGCTCAGGAGGGTCTCAGGAAAGGAACACAGAGAAGACCAGAGAGCAGGCACTTTCCGGGAGATGGAAAGGGAGAAACCACTACTTCCCAGCAAGAGAGGATTCTGCAAGTGTGAGGAAGGAAGAGGGGCCAGGGGTGACTGCTAAGACAGAGATAAGGAAGGTGCTGGGAAATTGGGGTGAAAAGGCGGCTGATGATTGTGACTTTTCCCCATCCCTTTGAACAGGATCCAAGCAAGGAGGTCAAAGGCCTGTGTGGGTTGGGCGGGAAGGTGTGTGTTAACGGTGCTGCGGTTGGGTGTGTACATGGCGGGAACTCTGTGTGTATCAGAGCAGGGAGAATGTACCTGTTTATCTGTGTGCCTGTGTTGTGTATCAGTGTACCCACATCTGAATGTCTGGTGCTAGGCGGTGCCTCTGTGTGTGTGTTGCTATCTAGAATTATGGGTGTTTCGGTGAGGGAGGGCAGGAAGGCTGAGGGGGCTGTCAAGACTGCCGAATGATGCTGCTTTGGGGAGCGATTGGGCATTTGCCTCACCACCTATGGGCGCAGTGAATGCATTTCCCATACCAAGCAGAACACATGGTCTGACACATTAAAGTAGGCTCTGGGGGACCCTGGGCTGGCATATTTTAAAATGGGACTGTTGCCTATGAGGTAATCTCTATTCATATTTCTGTTGTGGGACGTAAAGGCTCTGCAGCTGTTTCATTGGCCTGGCGTGTTAGCAATATGGGAAGACTTTTTTTTTAGGCGGGGCGTCTGTTATTTCCCTGGCCAGCAGACACAAATGGCACCTGTCCTGCAGGCCCCCTGAGCCAACGGCTCTGCTCTTTGGTGGCCATGCCCTGCTGCTTTCCCAGGGTCTCAGCTGAGGCCTGGCCCCTCCCTGCCTTTTATTTCTGCCGCTGCCGAGATGTAGCCTGGACTTTGGGAGAGGTGAGCTCAGTATCCAAATGGCAACAACGAGGTAGAGTAGGAGAGGAGACACTTCATCCCTTCAGGAAAGCAAGAGATATTTTGACACCAATTCTGTGCAGGACTTTGTGTCTCATTCACATAAGAGTGCCTGCGGCACAGCACCCCAGATCCAGGTGCAAAAGGATGGGTACCTTGTAGAAATTCCCTCTTCTCTCCCAGGATGCCAGCTCAGGTTTCAGCTTCAACATGAAGGGGGCTGAAAGGTGAGTTTGGCAAAGGCTTACGAAGCCGTCTTTCCTGGGCAGTGTTGGTGTCTCCTCTTCCATCTCAGCATCCAGTCAGCTGTCCCACCCCAAACCCTCTCTGGAAGGCAAGGACCCAGCGAAAGGGGGTGCAGACATTTACTCCCTCATAGAAGAGCATCAGAGCAAGAACACAGCATCCCTCACAGTGCCTGGCGCCAGGGATACCAGAATGGCCTTTATGTACATGCAGCCTGGCAGCAGTAAGAGCAGGAGAAAGGAGGCAGCCGAACGACACGAATAATCCAGATATATTGAGGGTGGCCCCTCTGAGATTAGCACAGGAGAGTTAGAAAGATTATAAAGATACACGATCCCTGCTCCCTTCCCCCACCCCCACCCATGGACAGACACACACAGCACAACTGCCCTCTCCCCCCCGCCCCCCATACAAATATGGCTTCTGTGTAATATGGACAGAGTGGTTCAGCTCAAAGAGGAAGTCTTTTTCCCAAAAGCGGGTGCTGGGAGACAAGGAGCCTAACAGGCCTGGGGCCCAAGGCTCCCTTGCTGTTGCAAGAGGAGGAGGCCCTGGCTTAGATGAGGGGCTGCATGTGGTGCCCAGGGCCCTACCCGGGGTGGGGCTGGAAGATTCTCAAGGGTATTTTACCTGAACTGAAGGAGTGGGCAGAGCTGCTGGCCTGCAGCTGCCCTGTTTTGCATGCCCATTGTCAGAGCAGGGAGGGCATGCTGGGGCAGGTGAGTGAGACGCTAAGAGCATCTGGGATCTGAGGTGGGCAGGCCAGCAGGGTGGGGAGGCTGAGCAACCTCATCTCCACGGCAACCAGCTCCGTCACAAGAAGGAAGACAGAAAACCAAAAGCAGGGACTGGGACCCAGCCCTCTAGGTACAGAGGATGGGAAACCCAGGCTCAGTGCCAGGGAGAGGCCTGAGGGGTGCATAGCAAAGGCGGTGGCACTGACTCCACGGTGTGGAGGTGGGAAGGCAGGGGAGGGCGGAATGCTGTATGTTTCAGGGAGAGATGAAATGCACACCTGGGCAAAAGCACATCCTGGTACTCCTCGTCAAGATGGGCCTTGAGGGTGGCATGGAGTGACATCTCAGGTGAGGTATGAACCCTGACTAGGAATCCTCCGCTCCATCACATGGCCATTAACCAGTCCACCTGCCCAGGATCCTTGGTCCTTGACCCTCCTCTTTAATTGCTCTCTGCTTCTCACTCACAGACGCACTTGTATACACCCACAACACTTGCACATATACACACACGAACGCGTATGCACACACACGCACAAGCACGCACGGAGTTCACATTATTCCCTTAGTTTGGGCAGGAAACAGCTCAGTGCGGTGAAGCTCCTTTTAGTATTTTTGTTGTTGTTATGTCTGCCTGGCTGCTGAGGGAGGAAGGACAGAGGGCTGGTGTGGGGGACAGAGAGGGGATGGGCAGGTGGCACAAGTTGGAGGAAGAGTTGCTGAGCAATGCCATGAGAGGAGTGGTTGCCGTGCAACAGTCCGGGGGTCTTGGGTAGGAGGGAGGGGCCCCTCGGCGGCAGGGGAAGCAGACACAGTTCAGGCCCCGGAGCAGCGCCTCTCCCACAGCTGCTGGAGCTAGGAGGGGCAGCCAAGCTCTGCTGTCCCCCAGGGCAGTTTCTGTGAAAATGGCCTGGCTTCATTCATCCTGGAGGCCATGGGTGGAAAGAGCCATATCCACCATCCTTTCTCTCCACATCTAAGCTTCTTCAAGGGGACCCACATCCTCCCTCAGTTGAAGCCCTGGGTCCCCACCTGGGCTGCATGCCTTGTGCGGGTCACATCTTCTCTGGGATTTTCCCATTCACCCCATCCCATTTGCATGGAAGGAGGTGCCAGGATCACACCTGTCTCCCTGTCCGCAGCTCGCAGGGTGTGGCTAGCAGAAGAAAGCCACCACCAGCCTCTGCTCACACCCCTTCTGTTTCTTCTGGGTTCCAGGAGAAGTCTGGGGAGCTGCTCCGCGGTGGAGGGTAGATAAATGGGAGGGCTGGGTAGAGCCCCTGCTTCCAACCAGCCCTGCTCCTTACCCATCTCCTACCCCTGCACCTTCATTCTCCTCCTAACTTCACAAGTTTTTTTCTTTCTTTACCCCAGGGCGCCTGCCTATCCAGCCTGGAGACGGATTTGATTTGGGATTGTTACAAAAATAATAATAACCCAAACGCAGAGAAGCCACGGAAAGGGCTGAGGGTGGCCCTCCCCTCCCCCCCGCCCTCCTCCCTCCCCATTCCAAACCAGTACAAAACCGCACCCAAGCAGACATTCTGTACAGGGGGGTGGGTGGGCTGGGGAGCAAGCGGGAGGGGCGGCCCTGGGGTCGCTCTGTACAAGTCTGGGTTGATGATGGCCCCAGCAGTCCCCACGGGGCCCCTGGGGGGCGCACGAGGTGGACAGACGCCCCTAGATGAAATACTCCTTCTTGTCATCCCCGCCTGACTGCCCGCCTTCTGCGTTGATGATAGCCGTGTCCGCGTCCGGGGCGTCGTCGGAGCCTTTTGCCTCGTGTGTCAGGTAGGTGCCTGTGTGGAGACAGAGGCTCCTCCTTTCAGGAGCAGCTTCTAAACCTCTGAGGTCTAGCCTGCCCACTTCTAGCACACCCACTCTCACAACTGCTCACGAATTTTTCTCTTGTCTGGAGCTCTCTTCCAGCCCACCTTGCCTAATTTGCATTTTGTTGCCAATATTCCTTACCTGACCACACCCCTGGGAGTAATGGATCTTGCTGTCCTGAATTAGAATCTCATTTACAATAAAGCAAGGAAAAAAGAGGGGTGTGTGTGTGCATGCGTGCATGTGTGTGTGTACACAAATTGGTGATGGGGAAATGGTGACGTCAGCTTCCAGAGCAATGCAGTGGAGATCTGGCTCTTGTCTGACCAACCCATGCAGCCGGGCTGCTGGCTGGGAGTCATCACAGAGCAGAAAGTCCAAGAGGACAGAACAAGGGAGACATAGCCAGGAAGGTAAAAGAAAAAAAAAGGGAAAGAGATGAAAGGAAAGAGGTAGAGTGAGGAAAGGGAGTAAGATCAAAGAAGGAAAGAGGGTCAACAGACTGAAAAGACCACATGGGAAGAAAGGGGCTGGAGATGGATTCAGAAGCCTTTGGTATCACAGCAGAGACCCTGGAGGCAGAGCAGCAGGAGCAGCTGCCTGAGTGGGAAGCCGGATTGCGCTGGGACGATCCACAAGTGAAGAGGCTGCGCTGCGGGGTCGGTGGTGCTGTTATCACACGGTGGGCACGAAAGGGGTTGATTGGCTCTGGTGTTTTCTCTCTCAAACACACCACGGGGCTAACTGAGTCTCCAAACATCCTTCCCACAGCGGCCTTCTTCCCCCCTGTCCCCAACCGGTCTCCCACCCACATCCTCCTCAGGCCTCTCACCTTTGTGCCGGATCAAGTAGTGGCCCAGGAAGATGAGCAGGATGAGCAGCAGGAAGACGATGAAAGCCACGATCCCGCCAATGATGGCATGGTAAGTGCTGGAGGACGAGGGCACCGGGCTGGGGTCTGCAGGGAGGGGGGATGCAGAGAGTCAGACCTGGGGGGAAGCCTTACCTCGGCATTCTGGCTTGGCTCCCGATACTCTCACACAGCCCAGCATGGGCACCACCCTGGGGAGAAAAGAGTGGCTACGTTCAGCAAGAGAGCAAGCCTTAGCTTATGCTGCAGTTTGTTGCCCTAGGCCTGGAATGTAGTAATTATTAAACAAGTTGACGTATTCATGAATAAATAAATAAATAAATCTGCTCCCACTCAACCATCAAAGTAGAGTCCTTGACCTTGTAGGGTAACCTGACCTTGATCAGAGATGGTTACCTTAATGCTTCTTTCCAATCCCCCTCCCCTTCTCTCACTTGTGCCTTATTAAGAGTTTTCTTTTCCCACCTCTCATGTCCACTGGTCTGCGTGGTGTTCGGAGGTAGTTCTACCCACTGGCTTGAGATCAGGTAGGGAAGGAGCAATGAAAAGCTGATGGAGTCAGAAACTAGGTACTGGACAGCATACAGCATCTCACCAAAAAATGATAGATCGTGTGACCCTGTATGTTCCTGCTTAGCAGAAAACCCCAAATCCTCTATCGGTAAAACCCCAAACCCCTACCCTGTCCCAACAAGAAGGGCTGGAATTCTATTTTCCCTTTGCCAACAATGGAAGGTTTATAGACCAAGATTGAGCTGCCTTCTCCCAGGATGGCTGCTGTCTGTGTCACTGAATATACAGTATTTACCCTCCATAGTGGTAGATCAGCATAGACTGTAGATCAGGTGTGGTAAGCACTGCCCAGCTCTCCTCAGGCAACCAGGCTTCCAAACAAGTACACAGACCCAGGACATAGCTCTGAAGAAACCAAGATTACATTAGCCATAGCTAGGACTCTCCCACCCATGGGAGAGCTGCTGTTTTGGGCTCAGCTTGAGTCTTGATGCCTCATTGGCTCCTTCTGTATTTTTTTCTTTCCTACCTTATGTTTTCTCAGGCTTGACTGGGCCAGCTTTTTAGTTCCTTCCCTGTGTATGCCTTATTTGAAAAGAAAACATTTGTGGTTTGGATTTCTCTACTCTGCTTGGGAGGGAGGGGAGGAGGGGCCCAGGTCTTCTGCAAGATGCTGGGGAGCATGTGATAGAACAACTTGGAGGAGGTCAAGTGGGAGGAGTTTTTACACTGTTTCCCTCCCAGGGAGTATTAGAGATGAGGCTCATACAGAAAGTTAGCCCTGGATAATCATGACAGAGGGCATATAAATGTAGACTCCTTAGAAAAGTAAGGGTTTCCAGTGCCAAAATGACGTCTGTGGTCATCAGTTAGCAGGTTCCGTCTGCAGGTTAATTTAATTTCATTCTGGGCAGGTTTTCAGGCAGGCTGCTCTTGAAAGAACATGCAGTAACTCTTTCTACCACCAGGCGTCAGCACCGGCACCAGACACAGTCAAACAGAATTCCCTGGATTTTTCAGCACAGGGAAGAGGGGGAAGATCAGCAAGATAGCAACTGCAAGGCATGAGAACTTTCTCTTACTGCCAATCACCAGCACAGTTGGTCTGGAGAGATCTGGGGGCAGAGACCAGACCTCAGTGCTTTGTGCTTGCTCCTGGCATCTTACAATAGCCTTGTTTGTTGTACTGAGGCAGCTCCTACATGCTGAGCTCGCCCCCTGCAGTGGGAATCACCAAACTAGACATTCTGGTCCCAAGAACTCAAGCCTCGTGTCACAGGGAGGCCTGGCTGTGGTCCCCCAACCCCCTACTTGCTTAATGGACATTTCAAATCAGGGAACCCCTGAAGTTCCTGACACAAGTCACTGCCTCTAGGCTACGAAAAGGTTTGTAAAACTTTCTAGCAGGACACCACTGTCACCAGGATCATATATCAGCATAAAGACCACTGCATGTGAGCCTGTCACTTCTCCTAAAGCTGTGCTTTGTCATTCTAGCTTCTAGAAGGACTGTAGGGAAGGAGCGTCCCCTGGTTCCTCTGAGAAGGATCTGACCATCTTTAGGCACAGTTCAAGATCGTCTCTTTTTTTTCTGCCTGAACACAGTATGGTGTTTCCAAGGTCTTCAGAGAAAGACAGCAGCAGCATGCATTCCACACATGGTTCTAGGAAGAGAACTAAGAGAACAACCCATCGGCAAGGTGCGTGCGTGACCACTTGCAGTGGAGAGGCTCCGGAACCTCCAAGTGCAGAATTCCTATTCTTGTTGTCAGGTGACTGCCAGGATGCAAGATGGCACCAGTGGAGCCATTGGTCCTTAAAAAGGTGGATGAGAGCCCTCCCTTCTATTGATCCTTCATTATTACACATTCCTGGGTGGGCCAAACTCCCCAGGGCCCTTCTTGGTGGCTGTGATCCTTTTGCTCCACTCTTGGTTGTGGTGAGTAGAAGCTACCAGGAAGTGGGAGGATGAGGGTGAGGAATGGACAGTGAGGGGAATGCTGGGAGATGCTCACCGTTCACATTGAGAGTGAAGTAGGCCGTGTAGCTGCCCATGTTGCTGATGGCCGTGCAGCCATAGGTGCCGCTGTCGCTCTTGTTGAGGAAGGGGAAGATGAGGGCACTGTCCTGGGTCATCTTCAAGGGTGGCTCACTGCCCTCCTTCACCCACAGATACTGCTGGGGGCTGTTGAGGTAGAAAAATCAGCAGTGTTCAGGAGAGCATAGGCCAGGGAACTAAAGGGAGAACAAACTGGGAGCAGGGAAATAAAACCTATTTGATGAGGCTCGGGAAGTTGCAGAGGCCAGAGACACTCAGCTATCCAGGGGTAGAGGAAGGGTGGCCTCTGGAGATCCTTCTAGAGGAGGTATAGATTTCCTAACTTATATTTCATTGTAACTGTGCTCCTTTGGGAAACATAAGGTGCTAAGCTAGGGGTGCCACCCATCTGCTACTTTGAAGAAGAAAAAACAAAGCATAGACATTGTTGGACAGAGTTGGGAGGTAGAAGGCTCAGCTCAGACAGTGCAGAGATGGGAAGACGATGCTCAGTGAAGATGACCATCTGGGGGTATGGAGGTGTCTGGAAGGCGAGCAGGCAGATCTTCTTACACCGGATTGCCGCGACCCTCACAGTGTAGCAACAGCTTCTGGCCTTCGCGGGGATGTGGTGGGTCCGGCCTAATCATTGCAGTCGGTGTGTCTGTTGGAGAAGGGAATGCTGTGAACACAAAACTCTCCATGTTGCTTAGGAGATGTCTAACATCCTGAAATTACCTACTTCAACACCACAGCTTCTGTTTGAAGTGTCTCAGGAGCCCAAGAGGAACAAAGACCTTCCTCTTGATAGCTCTGGTGAGCAAAGACAGCCCTTGCAGCGGAATGTGTGAGCAACTTGTATTTCAGCCTCCTAAGGACAGAGTCCCAGAAGGCCTGTCTTTGATGGAGCCTGTAGACAGCTTCACAGGCTAAGAAGTGGAATGAGTGGTTTATCTGTGCCTAGCAAAGTGCCTGGGCCAGACAGGCCCTAACACATAGTCCTAAAACAAAGGATCCCAGACTTGACACTTGGCTGAGTTCACAACCCCTCAGTCCTGTCTGCTCTGTGAGGGAGTTTAGAACTGGGAGCAACACTTCAACACAAAACGTTACTTTGAATGGTCAGTGCAAACATGCAATGAAAGCTTTGAAACAGCAAGAGATGGGGGTCATATTTTGGCTGCAAAAAAAGCCCTGACACAATATAGATGGGCTCTGCAAAGGAATAATGGCATCTGCCACTGACGCCAAAGGGCTGCTTGGGAGGGTAGGGCCAGATGGTGGCTTAGAACAATACCACCAGATGCTGGTTTAGGACAGCAGATAAAGAGGCTGTGCTTTCCCTAAGGGTAGAGCCAACCTTAACAACCAGTTAATGAACGTGGTCCAGTCAAATCAAACAGGACAAAGAAAGTCAGACCAGGTAAGGGAATGGGTGTTTGGGGGCCCCAGCGTCACAGAAATCTCTGGCACAGTGCCCAGAGTATATAGCATTTGTTGACTGAATTCAGCTCACAACTGGGCCAAAAGGGTCCCTGGGAAGTAACCGTCAGATACTCTTTGGAGCTCAGATGTGGAAGGACCTTCTCTGCCAGCCAGGGACCAGGGATGAGGAGAAATGCTCAAGGCTAGCAGCCTCACACTCAAAACTAATAATTAAAGAATACCTTATAGCAATATACAACTTTGAAGTTTACAGAGTTCTTTCATAAATAATGTTTCATTTACCCTCAGGATAACTCAGTGAAGCATGCAGGAGTCACAGAGAGATTAAACGCTTCGGCCAACGTGACAGAGCTTGTAAGTGGCAGCACTGCGGCTGGAGTCCGGGCGCTGCCGCAGACTGACAGTCAGCCGAGCAGACAGTGAGGCTGCCCCACGTCTACCTTGTGTGAGAGCTTGAGTAATGGGCCTAGCTGTCGGTTAAACGACACTGAAGTTAGGAAGAGTAATCAGCTTGGGTCTTCCATAAAATGGAAACTAAGGGTCTTAGCTGTTTTTGAAAACTATCTGAGATTTTGAAAGCTAGGACAGTAAATGCCTCACGTTATAACTCTCTGTCCTCTGCCTTTGTACTTTATTCTTTCCCTTTTGTTTCCAGTATTCAGAAAAATTGTTTTTGAAAATTTTCAAATTTCCTCAGGTAAGAAACTTCCAAGTTTCCCCATTTCCTCAGAAGTTTCTGTTCATATGAAAGGCAGATTGCATCAAGGGGAGCAAGGTCCTTGGAAGCGCTGGGAGTAATGGTAATGACAGTGACCAGTCTAGGTCAGAATCCAAAGGAAAATCACAGAACTGGGGCAAAGAGAGGAGTGCTTTGTAGGGAAAAGATCTAGGAATATATGATGAAACCAGAGAAACTGCTTTCCTTCCATGAGTACTTTCCTGAAATCATAGAATGTAAGACCAAGAAGCATGAGAGAGTTCCATGTTCATCTCTTATTTCCCAAATAAAAAAATCAAGCTCAGTGGGAGAAAGTAGGCTTTGTAACATCACACAGCTAACAGAGGAGTAAAACTAGATAGTCCATGATGGGCTCTGTGTTTGCTATAGTTACCACTATAATTTACAGTCTAGCTCCATTACACTGTCCTAGTCCAGAGGTTGGTAAACTTACTCTTGAGCTAAATCCTGCCAGCTGCACCTTTTGTAAATAAAGTTTTATTGGAACACAGCCCAGCTCATGTGTTTGCATATTGTCTGTGACTCTCTGAGCCTACAGTATTTATTACTGGTCCCTTTACAGAGTGTGCCAGCTCTTAGCCAAGGCCTGTCATTTCTTGTCCCATGTTCTACCTATACACTAAGCTGCACACAGTGCTTCATGGGCCGTCACCTGAGCTTTCCTTTTTTCCACTCCCCCACCTCATGCCTGGTCCCCCTCCACCAAAGCCCATGACCTACACAGCACTTCAATGCGTTGAGAAGTGGATCTGTCAGCTCCCTTTAGAGATTCATGGTTCACAGAGCACACAATGTTTGCTCCATCGTCCTCCCGGGTAACCTGGAATGTCACTGAGCTGCTCACAGTGAAGGTTTTCCCGTTGGGATCCTCCTGTACTTTTTGTTCTCCTGGAGAGCAGAAACAGAGACACACAGACACACAGACAGTCAGTCAGATACATATACGTACGCATGCACGTGCATGTACACACACACACATACACATGTACATGTACATGCACAGAGTGAGCCCTAACATACGGGTATTGTGAGGGGCCCACCGTAGACACAGATGGTGGGTCTCAACTGGGGCAAACTTAGGCAGTTATGAAAGGGATATATACACCCAAGCAGAATGGAGGCCCTGATATGCATGAGTGTACACAAAGTATCTGTCCCTCCCTCCTTCTATACCATGCCTTATACACACACAGAGAGACCTGTCTTCCCAGGACCAACTCATCCTGTAGGTTGCAGGCAGGATGCACTCACCACGGAGTTCCTGGTCACCCTTCCTCCAGGTGAGATGGGCTGCAGGTTTACTCCCAGAAGACTGGCAGTTCAAGGTGGCTGTATCCTTTTCCCGTAGTGATGATTTGTAACCAGTGATGACAGGCTTCTGTGGGATTCCTGCCATGGATATGGAATGGCCAGAATAGGAAGGAGAGGCACCATGAGGTCACGCTTTGGCTCTCCCTGTAGAGATGGTCTCACTAGGCAACAGGACAGCTAGGTTCTACTTTGGCTTAGAAAGATGGGTAATAAGCTAGAGAAATCATCTTTCCCTTTGATCTCGTCTCTGAGGACTAGGAGGGAAGGCCAAAGGAAGGAGGCCTGGCTGTGGGGAAATGTGTCATAATGGAAGCACAGTACCTGACCAGACATCCAAGAGCACAAGTGGGTAGGCACAGAAATAGTGGGATGCTCAAGGAAGCAAAGATAGAAATTGAAATAGTACAGGGAGATAGGAGCATGTGAGCAACTGGGGCAGTTGTCTTGAAAATTAGAATTACACCTAGCAAACACACATGCTTCCCTCACATAATTTTGGGAGACAGGTGGAATGAACAGGATCAGTCCTCAGTACCACTTGGGAAGTCCATGCTTAAATAGAGCAAGAGGTTTGTGCCGTATCAAGCAGCAAACATAAGAGAGAGGATTTAAACTCAGTTCTCTTTGCATTTTTATCCCACTTTAAGAGAAATGCAAGCTGAAATTTCCCCAAATCCTTGGAGACTTGCTCTGCTTTCAGGAGCCTAGCTAGGGAGGTCTATTTGCAAAGAAGCATGTTGTTGGACACCCTGGGGTCGGGGAGCCTCACCAAGCACAGTGACGAGGGACTTGGCGGTTCGCACGGGCATTGTGAAGATGGAGCAGGTATACTCGCCCTCATCTGCCAGGGCCACGTTGCTGATGCTGATGCTGAGCTCATGAGGAGTGGAGCTGACCAGCTGAATCCGATTGTCTCTGAGAGCTGGGGGAAAGTGGGAGCATCAGAAAGCAGGTTTCTATTAACATCTTTCACACTATCTTCCAGCCCCAGACCAGTATCTTTGGGCCAGGGGTCCTGTTATAGTGGGATGGGAGGGGAGGCAAAATCTGCTCCTGAGTTTGACCAATCTTTAGGTCATTCTATGACCTTTCTGGGCCACTGGGCATAGAAGCCTGAAAGATACTCAGAAAAGTAGGTCAGATCTTGTGCGCTTCTTTGTGAGATGCCAAGGGCAACACTGATGTCAGCTGCCTATGAGGGCGTCTGTCTGGGGTGAAGCCACTCCAGGACCTTGTAGGACTATGCCTGTGTGCATGGTCCAGGTTGGAGCTGTAGCGCTAAAGTTTCTAGGAATCTAGTTCCTGGTGAGCCCTTGGCTTGCTGCTTCCTCACGTAGGGATATCTCCATGTGTCTCAAGCTCTGACCTGCAGGGGCAGTCCACTCCAGTTCTGTAGCACCTCTTTCAAGCCCATGGTTCCCAAGGGGAGAAACAACTCATGGGATACTACCTCTTTTTTCCCCAAAGTACAGCGTCTGCTGGGCAGGATTAGACCACTGCAGGGACGAGTCCTCATGATCTTTCACCTGGCACTTGAGCACCACGGTGCCGCCAGCCACTACAGTCTCATCAGACGTCCAGGGCTGACTATCTGCAGGATCAGAAGAGGGTTAGAGTTTGAGGTACCTTCAGCACTTGTGACCATTTCCGGGCCAAAGTCTACCTCATCTAACTCAGAACATACAAGACTCTGGTGTAGGCAAGGTCTTTGTGTACTCTTAAAGTTCCACAGGGAAAAGAAAAGAGGTGGTGGTGATGTTTGGGGGTGGCAGAGAGGGGACAGACCTTATTTTATCTTGCTTTGAACACACAGAAAACCAGTTACTTGTTGAATGCTTGCGGAATGACTAACAGGACCACATACCCCATGATGAATAAGGGCACCCCAACACTGCACATACTACTAGTGTACACATGTCTTTCCTGATGAAGTTCTACCATTTATATCTGAGGACACACAAGCATATCTGATATCCCATGTTCTGCCTTCCTGCCACCACCTATGTATAACAGTATAAACAAGAGAAACAGTTCTCACTAATAACCCCAAAACTAAAACGGGGAAAAGGCCAAACTAGCCCTTGGGTTGTACATTCATTTATATAAGAGGTAGCTCATAAAACTGCAAAACAAACAAACAAAAAATAAGAATGGAAACATTCTGACACATTTTCCAATTCTCCTAACAATACCTTGCCTTCAGTCAAATCCCTTGCGTATTTCCTTTAGCCACCCTCCCCGCTTCCCAGCACACGAACCCACTTCACTATTCTGATAACGTATCAAACAGTGAAGGATTACAGCTTTCCCTTCCATGTGATGAAAGCGTGTCTTCTACCCACCCTCTCCCTAGTCAAATTAAACAAAACAAAACAGAAAAAAAAAGACTCACGAGGTGCCTTATGGATGAATCCTTTGAATCCCTTCCAGTGAAACCTAGCTGTGAGCCCCTCAGACCCCAGTACCTTCTTTCTTCACCCAGTCCTGTTCCGTGTTCCCCACAGTATGGATTCTGATTCTCAGTATCGATTCCCTTGTCTTCAGACTGACTTTCTGTGTCCCAACAGCACTGAGCTCTGCAGAACTAATCTAAAGTAAACACTTTCTAACCCTGGTTCTAAAACACCCACAAACTCTCTCTGCATCACCACATTACTTAACAGCGTTCACATCGAGATAGGAAACCAAGAAACTTACTTCCTACTTTCCTTGAACTGAGTGGGGTAAACCCCCCCACTGCTCCCTTTGGTACCCACTTTACCCATCCTCTGTCCATTTATCCCTTTCTTTCTTAGTCACCAGAACTCCATCCAGAGGTACATACTGAGCAGTCCTGGCTGAGGGGAGGCCTCAAGGAGTGAACCTGAGGAACTGGAGTCCACACAAGCACTAGCCTTTCAGGGTGTCATTTCCAATATGGGGTACAGAGCCTGGTGTCTAGTTTTACTATTTAGAATAGTACAGATTAGAACATAGGGAGATCTTAAGGATCATGGAATCCAACTCTGTCACTTTACAGACGTAGGCAGAAAGAAAGCAGTGGTGAAATGACTGCCTAAATTCATTCTCCTAATTCCACTTAAACTCTGTTCTTCTGTCTCTCAGTGCAGTGTTCTTCATGCTGGAACTCTTCTCAGAGTCATCTTCTAACTTGGGAATTAAGAGATTAGTGAACCAGTGACAGAGCTGGCTGAGTCAACTTGGAAGTGATATAATCTTGAAATGTCTTAGTCAAAGGTTTGGGAAATATTTCATTTGCCACAGCCATAAACCACTTCCTAGCTGGCAGCCCCTTGTCTCTGGCTCCTATTGAAGAATTCTTCCTTGGCTGTATCTTTCCAGAATCTCTGTGTTGAGAATATGTGTTCATCTGGAATTACTTTATTTTTGGAATGAAGCAGAGAGGTACAAAAGTCTCCATACTAGAGCGAGGGAAAGAGAGGTAGGGACAAGGGAATGTGGTAGTGCCAAGCTAAGAACTAAATGTCGAATGGGAAGGAGAAAGAGCTGTGCAGCAATGAGAGAAGTGAGGACACAGGTGGAGGCACATGAAAGGGAGATGGCGTGAGGATGAGCGCATCTGAGGAACGTTGAGATGAGGCACCTGGATTCTCACCTTGACTGGCCAGCAGGTCAGGGCTGCTCCAGACTGTGGAGCTGATGGCCTCGTCCAGTGGAGCCAGAGTTCCCAGCTCCAAATCCTGCTCCTGCCAGTAGCCTGGGGAGAGAATCTCCATCAAGGATGAGCCCTGCACATACTGCTACAGTTTGGGTCTATGCTTTTGTTATGGGGGTGTGGGAGAAGCTAGGGGTGCCCCCTAACAGAAAGGGGCGACATTAACTCTAGTGCTGAGAAAGGAAGTGATTTCTCCTCTGAAGTGGTGAATTAAAGGAAGATGCTAAATTTTATCGGTCTATCACATAATGTTAGAGCCAAAGAGATCTTAAAAGATCATCTCTCTGGCTTTCCCACTTCATAGATTAAGATAGTGAATCCCAGAAGACTAAAGGGACTTGGTGGAAGTCACTATAGAAAAATCAAAGATAACTGTAGATTTTTAAAATTTCTTATCCAGGATTTTTTATCTTTTCTTTTCTTTTAAAATATCATATTGTCTACTAAAAGTACTACAGGTTTAATAATAAGAATATACTTTCACATTGAATACTTTTACAAAACCTGAAAAATACATACTCTGTTATGATCATTTCTATTTTGTAGGATTGAAGGGGAATGATTACACCTAAACTCCTACAGATAGAACAAAAGCTAGAAATTAAGTGCCTGATTCCAATCCAAAGCTCTGTTGCCTGGTGAGACGCTCATTGAAGAAAGAGCTCAAGGTCAGGGCAGGAAGCCGCACAACTCTTTCGCAGACTTTACACCCTCTGGGAGTCTCAGATTCTCTTAATGTTTTCCCTCTAAGCCCTCAGCCCCTCTCCTAACCGACTCTGTTCTTTGGTTTGGCACAACAAAATCCCCTTCTTTCTCACCCTGGGCTGGAGGGGCCACCTCTTTTTCCAGTAGGTAGCGCCTAAACTTTTTCTTTAGGTACAAAAATGTCAGAGAACAATTTTCCCAATTCCACCTGAAGAGGAGGAGGGACAAAGAAACTGGAAGCGCGAATCTTTTCAGGATCTCGCGCCAGAGAGCCCCGAAGTAGCCAATCGCGTTCACAAAATTCAGTGATGTCATCGGCTGCCGAGCAGAGACCGGAGCAGCCACTGGTCTTGGGCCAGAGGTCCCAGGAAACTTCGCCATGGTCCCTGCGCGCGCTCCCTAAATCCGAGATAAGGGAAGGAGGAGAGGGAGACTGAAGAGAGTAGGCGAGAAGTGGGACGTGGGTTTAGTTAGGGTCGCCTGGAAAGAAAGGGGAGTAGGACTGGGAGAGAAGGCTGAATGAGAAGAAAGGGAAAGGGGAGAGAGAAATGGGGAGGGGGAGGGGAGGAAGGTGAGCGGCAGAGTCCTAGTGTGGGTTCCCAGGGTCATGGCCTCAGTGGGAGCAGGTCCCCATTCCTCTGTTCCTTACATGGGCATCTCCCAGGAGATTTGAGAAATTGGTCAAGTCTGCTCAACCAAGGGAGGAGGAGAAAAGAGAAAACAGAAACACCGTTTACAGAGAAGCAGGCTGGGGAAGCTTCGATGAAGAGGGGAAGGGAAGGTGAAGAGGAGAGGAAGGCAGGGGCGGAGGCGGAGGCATTGACCATCACGTCCTGCTGAGAGACTGTCCGTGGGTACCCAGCCTGCAAGATGCTGCTTTCTCTGGGCAGGGGGATGGAGGCAACCTGATGTTGGTGAGTGTTTCCTGTTGTTCTCTGCGTTGTGTGTTTGTGGGTGTGCTGTGTAGGTCGTGCTAAGGTGTAGGATGGTGGAGGGACACAGAGAAGCCAGCAAGGGGGGTCAGTGTGCAGCCCATAATATTGGTACCCAGAGCACAAAGTACCAAACAGGCCCCTGGCTCAAATGAGCAGAGGAAATAGCCATCTCATGCCAGGGCATAGGACGAGCTTGCAGAGTGTGTTTTCGCCCATGAATTCATTTAATTTCAGAACAACTCTAGAGATTGGCACCAGATGTAATCACTTTTAAGAGGAGGTTCTCAGAGGCTCCATGACTTACCTAAAGGCACCTGAATAGAACACTTCTCAAGAATCCTCTCCTGTGGGGCTCTCAAAGCTTTTTCAACAGCTCCTGCTTCTTAAGCATTTCAGCATAGTGTGTTGTGATTTCATTGTTATCGGTTTCCTCATCTAAACTTTGAGCTGGCTAAGGGCAGAGCCAAACCTTTGTATCTTCAGCACCTAGCCCCTAGCGCACTGTCAGTACATTTAGTTGGCACTGACAGTTCATTCAGCCACACCTGGCCCTGGGCTATGTATACTGTTAATTAGGCAGAACATATATTCTTCCCACCAGCATGGGTTTAGTCTTTTCTCTCCTGCTCATTCTTTCATCTGTACTTTTTTCTGCATCCTCCTCAGTTGCTTTTTTCCTTGCTCATATTTCTTTCATCTGTCCCCTACTCCCACATTTGCTGTCATTTTCCTTGTGCATAGGATGAAGAAATGAAATGGTGATGTGTGTCATTCAGACTAAACTGAATTGTTCAGATGAGGAGACTAATAACAAATCACTTCTAATAAATGGCGTGATTGGAATATGCACGATATATTCCTCTGTAGGGTTGCAGAAGTTCACTCTAGTTTGTAGTGTTTTAAAATTGTTTAAGAGGTAGCCGGGATCCCTCCCCCCTGGTGACATTTCTCCCTTTAATTCTGAAATGCACTTAGGTTCTCCTGTCTCCTCTTGAGAACTATCTATTAATATGGCAGAAAGTTTTCTTGCTGGTTTTATAAAATTGTACACCTGTAGTGATAAATTCTGAATGGGTACTCTCCTGGGAGCAGATGAGTGATTATAATGCTATCAACAGAAGCACGGATAAGTAGCAGAAATTATAAGCTGGTTATGAAAGGTTTGTACCTTCTTTGGATTCAGATTGTGCCAATCATTTATGACATCAGCATGATTTCCCTCAGAAAATTCAGACTAGAAAGGGAGTAAGCACTTTGAAATGGAATTGGTAGGAATTCTGCTGAAGGACCTTGGAAGGAGCACTGCCAAGTTACCTAGACATTGAGACCACAAAACCATTAGTGAAGGACGGCCCTGGCTATTCAGGTAGAACAACAAATAAAGAGAATTTCAATCCTGTTGTATCTGCTTAAACTGTCACAGACTTCATTGTTTGCAGGTCATTTCCAGATGTGTTACCCTAGCCTTCAAGGTCCTATACAGTCTGATGTCAGCCTCCCTTTCAACTTCATCTTTTCCTTGCTCATCCCTTATTCTGGACATAGGAGCTTTTCAGAATTTTCTTTAAACCCTTTGCTTTCCTGTTTTCATTCTCTTTTCTATGGTAACTTGGTTGATAATTCTCTTCAACCATCTTCACATATCTAAACTCTATTCTTAAAACCTCCTTTTGTTAGTACCCTTTTGAAGAGGTCTTCTTTGATAGTTTCACGTGGAAATAATTTCCTATTTTTCAGAGTTACACTTTACCTACTTTTCTTAAATGATACATCACTTTCTACTTTGCACTGCAAGGTTGGCTTCCCTCCTAAATTACAAAGTTCTTATAAGCAGGGTTGATATGTGACGTGATTCATCTTTGTATCTAACATTGGCTCTAATACAGCACATTGCACATAGAAAGTGCTTAATAAATATTTATATATTAAATAAGTCAGATATGTAGCATCTTCTGTTGTGAGAACTAGCCTCAAAATTTGCTGTCCAGAAAAGATAGCAAACCCAACAGGATAGGAAGAAATAGGCCAAGAAGAGAGTAGACCACCTAGAGAGTTGGAAACTCTGGAAATCTGTAAGACAGAGTGACTTGATATTTATCAATACTTTCTGTATGTTAAGGTCTAAATTAGGTACCCTACATGCATTATTCCAGACAAACTTTTAGGCATTATGCACATGTTAGTTCATTTACAGAACTTATCCATATGATGCATGTAAGAAGTGCTGCAATGGGACAGGCTTCCAACTTAGGTCTCTGATCAAAAAACCCAGGCTTTCTGCATCTTTTCACTGTACTGCCTCCATCCACAGAAACGTGAATTTGGCATGATGGTGGCTTAGGGGTAGAGGGAAAGGAGCCCTTCCTGAATTGCTGGCTAGGGATGGCTCATCTAAACAACTGCTACCATTCCCACCTGCAGTGTGATAAAAATAACAGAGGAGCAAGTTGAAAAGGGGTGCTTGTGGTAATGATGATGGTATGACTTTTACCCACTGGATTACATTATTAATGTGTACATTGTTACATATGACTTTATCTATACCTTTGGGTCTATTTTGTGTAGCCCTAAGTACCTTACAGTGAGGGCTCTAGTTAAACAACAAGACATGTTCAGTTAAAACGAACACAATTCCATCATGTTTTCATTGCATTCTTCCTAGTACCTAGGCTAAAAACAAAAGATTATCTTCTTGTTTGCCCTCAGTTGCTTTGGAGGTTTCTTAATTCTTGTTTTATTTACCCATGGGTTCTCGTATCTTGAGGATTCTCAGCATTTTAAAGGGCAAAGTAGCCCTTTCACCCACTGATTTCCTTCTGATTGATTGTTCATATTAAGAGTAGCAGAGATGGGAATTAGAGACTTACTAATGTGCCTCTTTAAAGCATGCATTGGCACCTATGATTCAGTTTTTCTCTCCAAGCTTAGGCCCTCACACATAGTAAGTGCTCAATAAATATTTGTTGAATATATAAATGAGTGACTCAAATGAATAAAAATATATTGTATGCCTGCAATTTAAGTGACTGTAGTAGGGAAGCCTGTAATTCTTGATTGCTTGGTGTATGTATCTTTGCTGCCCCATCTGTGCTGGGGATGTGCAGTGCATTGGCTGTAGGACTGCAAACAGGGTCACAGGTGCATATTTGGCATGCACTTTTTTTTTCCAGTACCAGGAATCGAACTCACAACCTCATGCTTGCCAGGGAGGCACTGTGCCACTGAGCTAAATCCTCAGCCCTACAGGTGCACATCTGGGATGGTGGGACATGGGGGCAGAGTCCTCTGCAACTGTTGCTGACCTCACTAGTGCTGAGGTCCAGTTTCACTTCCCTGATGTTGAGAAAACCAACCCTGTGAGTAGGAGTTGATGATGATGGTGATGGTGATGGTGATGATGATGATGATGACTCAGCATTTCTCTAACTCGAGAGTTAAAAATACTGCTCATCCCAGCCTACTTGTTATTCCTCACGACTACCTGACAGGTGGGTGGAGGAGTGTTATCTCCAAGGGAAAAACATTGGGGGCTGTGTCCCAGAATACTGAAGGGACCCACTTTTAGAATGGGGTATACACTGTTAGGAAACTCATTGCCAGGTTCCCTGACCATCTCACTGTACTTCCTCCCTGAGTCCCGCTTCTTGGTGAATTCTTATGTTTGGGTCACACATAGAAGAACATGGCTTTGGTGAAGTTAGAGTTAGACCTTGGTCCTTGGAGCTTTTCTTTACACTTAGCGCCAGTGTATACCTGCATATTTGGAGGAAGTCTGACCAATTCCATTTGAATTCTGGTTTAGATGATAACTCCAACATTTGGGGAGGTCACATTGATTTTAGAGCAAAATAGTTTGATCACAAAGGGCTCACTTTACACTTAACTTCCTATAATTTTTCTTGGGCCGCCACAGTTGTGCCACATTTACTGAAGTCAGTGTGCTTCCTAGCTTAAGACTTTGATGCTCAGGTACCAGAATATTCCCTTGCTTCCTGTGTTCCATGCCTTTCTTACTTTGCATGTCCTCCCTGAATTCCCCATTCCTGAATATCTGCAGTCTTACAGCACAGTAACATGGAAACTGTACTCTGAGAGGTGGGGGTGATTCTATCATCCCATGTGCTACTTTCTTTCTCTGCTGTTCCTCAGGGATGCACCTCTGTTCCTCCCAGGCAGCAGGTGTCCTCGAGGATCTCGTTGGCTGAGCTCAGATGCACTCCAGCTCACATTCACTTCAAAACCTGGGAGCTCTGTCACAGCTCAGCTGCCTGCCTCCCTCCTGGCTCCCCTGCCATTCTCTTTGTGGCTGGGCTAAGGCCACCTTGCTCCTTCCTGTTATTCCCTTTTTATCTCTGTTGCTGTCTGGCTTTTCTTCATGGAGTCTTGTTTATCAAGCAGTCTCTAGGGTCTGGAGTCAGTATTCTTGCCCAACTTTGCCTGCTCCCCTGGAGGCTTGCAGGATATTAGTGGAAAGAGGTGGTAAATAGGGGTGGGGAACAGAATCTTCACTATAGAATGTTCCTAACATGTGGATTAACCCTTTAGCTTGGTAAAGCTTAAACCACTGATCCAGGGTTTATAGAACCAGGGGTCTTATGCTATAAGATTATTCAAGAAATTTAGGTTTGAAACAATTCAGTCTGGGCTCTGATAGTTTTATAGTGCACCTTGCACATGTCTTTCAGTTCCATTCCCAGCAGGTTGAAGAGGAAAGGCTTTTTTGTGTCTTAGGCTTGGCATGGTGTGTGACTGACTAGGTGTTTCCAGGCTAATTGAGGAGGAAATCTTTGGGGTAGTTGGCTAACTTGTCTGTGGTAGGCCTGCGGGTGGGATCAAAATGAAAAGCTTATCTGGGTGACAGCTCTGTTGTTTTCACTAAAAATGTAATGAAAAGTAAAAAAAAAAAATCTAGTTAATCAAAAGCATTTTTCCATATCCATATGTTAAGAAAAAAGTATGAAGCTATCATATGTTTTGAAGAAATATATTTTGTGTATTTCCTGAAGCAGTCAACTTTTATGTCTGGTCATTTTTACTGACCCTTAATGGCTAGAGGTCATTGATTCTATCAGACAGGATGGAACTAATGTCCCTTCTGACTCTCTATTTTAAAAGTTCCATAATTCCTCTCCTCTTTCTGTTATGCCTCATTCCAATCAAAATCGTTTCCCCTCTATAATTCTTAGAAACATGGACATTTAGACCTGGCAGGAGTTTTGTTTTTGTTCTGTAGTGCTGAGGATTGAGCCCAGAGCCTGGGTTGCACTGAGCTATGGATGTCACCAGCCCCTCGTTCATTTATTTATTTTTATTTTGAGAAAGGGTCTTCTTAAGTCATGAAGTTGACCAGGTAGGGCTTCGATTTATGCTCTTCCTCTGTTAGGCTCTCAGAGCAGGACTGGAACTTAAGTAGCTTTCACTCAAAACTCCCCATCACCGCTTCCCCGCATGATGTGTTGTTTAGTTTTCATTTTTATTTTACAGAGCTAGAGATGAAACCTAGACCCTCATACATGCTAGGCAGGCACTCTACTACTGAGCCACATCTCCCAGCCCAGCCTTTTCATTTTAACAGTGAGGGGCTGGCCAAGGCTCAGAGAGCTTTAAGAACTTGAGCATAGCCACACAAGTAGTTAATAGGAGCTATGGTTATAACCCAGTCTTTTGTATTCATTGCTATGGCATAGCAGTCCTTATGGAGTACAAATTCAGAGGTTAAGTTCATATGGAGCAGCAGTTTACATCCAGTGACATCCACCCTATTTCCTGTCTCCCTGTACATATAGTTGTGAAGAATTCTAAGACCCCAGACCTCAGGGAAAGTAAGTCTAACAAGAATCAAGCAGGTTCAGGAAGTGATATGAAGAAGGAGTTCTTGAATGTGTGAAGATGGCATTTGTTCTCAAGCTTCTGGCCTTACTGGCATCTTCCAGTTCCCCCACAAGAGGAGGCTGAAGGATGGAAGCCACTGCCATGTCCTTAGGAGCTAACAAGAGTGACCATGAACATAGTCTGTGTACTGTGTACATGTGCTTGTGTGTGTGTCTGTGTGTGTGTGTGTGCCTGTGTATGTACCTGCTGGTGTGGGCACTGTGGAGAGCCATGGGAATGCGACCCTGATTGCAAAGCGGGAGATGGGGCTTGGAGAGATGAGAGGGGGAGAAAACCCCCAGAGATGCATGTCCTATTCTTGAGCAAGAGAAAGGAAAAAATCTGGAGGCAGCAGTGGGTTTGTGGTAGGCTGAGGGGGGCCCTCAGAGACTTAGTTAAGATTCTGAGGAGCAGAGACTAGGAAGTGGGTGGCAGAGAAGGAGGTGGGGACAGCTGTTGCTTTGATTTGCTATTGAGTCAGTGTTCTCAGTGCATTAACGCTGGGAGGGAGCCCTGGGCTGGCCCCCAACCAAAACAAGCCCCTCTGTAGCCAACACTGAGTTGTCACAAGGAGAACTGCAAGGAGACAGAAAAGAGGTGATCTGATCCCAAAAGAGCCCCTTCCTAGCCTTAGCTCTTTCCTTCTAGGACCAGGCTGTGTGCTCTGGAGGAACATTTAGCAGTCTGCGCTGAGAGGCTGCGAGGGTGGGCGGGAGGAGGCAATGCACAGGGATGGCTCAGTGAGAACTTCTGCAGAGCAGGTTCTGAGCAGGTACTGGCTCTCCTAGGGATGATAACAGCCTCGAGCCAGTTAGAAGTGCCTGTTTCCCCATCTCCTCACTGCCTTCCCACCATGATAACATACTTCAGAACTGAGGGCAGGTCTGACTTGGGCTCTGCATTCTAATACAGTAGAGTCAGGAGGCTAGACTTCGTCTGAATTCTTAGTTATCCCCTTACACCGAGTGGAAGGATTTTACACCCTTCCCCTAAATTCATCTTCATGGTTTCACATGTATGTAGTAGAATTGGAGGAAAAAAAATTCCCCTGCCTTGGAAAAATACTTGGGAAAGGAAAGAGAAGAGAGTTAAAAGAGAATTAATGTAGCTCTTTGGAAGGGTCTGGGAAGCCTGGGATGAAAAATGGATAGGAAAACCCAAAAATCAGGCAGAGGAACAGATTCTGCAGGGATGAGATCTCAGTCCAGGTTCCAGCACCTTGCTTTGTCTTAATCTGTATCCCAGTGCCTTTGTACCCATTTGGATGCATTTGAATCCCCTTTCTTAATGGTTCCACCTCATTCTCCTTTGCTCTTTGTGTTTCCTCTACATACTTCAGGCCAATGGCTTGGTGTGGTGGGATAACAATGCTATGAAGAAGTTTAATTTGTTTTCAGGCAGGCAAGAAAGCATTTATCTCCACTGGTTCTGATTTTCATGACTTGTTTTTACTGTTTCCCTTCACTGGATGATCAGAGTCAGGGTGTGGATGACAGGTTCAGGGCAACGGTTAGAAGCATTACATGAAGAAAAATGTGTTCCGCTCTACACACCCACACTACTCTAGTTTCCCTGATCTCCCCAAGCCTAACTGTGATTTACTCTCTCCCTTCCATTCTTCTCACTCAAAAAAAGTCTGTCTTTTTAAGAGTGGCACATTGTTCACATTAGGCTTACTTGGTGCCTTCCTGGGAATTTAACTCTTCCACTAAACAGACACATTCTTCCAAGTCTACAGAGCTCACAATCCTTCAAATGGCAAATAATACTGTTTTGACAGAAAGATATCTTCCTCTCTTCTTAAACCTTCATTGAGTGTCTCGTCTTTGATGTGGGTATATGCTGATTTTTGTTCCCTAAGTGGCATGCATATTCTAACCTGGTTACCCTCTCTCTCCTTCAGCACGTGCCCTTCAAAAGACACACACACACACACACCCCACAATGATTCTCATTATTCAGAGCTCTGTTTTTATTTTTTTTTCTGGCAGAAAACACAGCTTTTGTTATGACCCAGATACACAGCCCTTTTTGCATGCCCATATTAATCAGAACCCCTTACTTCCAGAAAACCATATGGCTTAAACTCAGAGATTCTCCCCAAAGCAGAATTTAGGCTTTTTCTTCTGCTGAGACTCCCCAGGAGAGGGCCAGAATCCTCTCCTCCCCAGGGCTGAGGCTCAGTCCATCTGTTACTGACATTGGGCTCCAGGGCTTGGAAACCAGAAAAGAGTTGGCAATAAGCAGCAATTGAGGATAAATGAAAATACGGGAGGCCCAGGGGCTTAGTGACAGTCTTTTTATATTTCTGTGAGATTATAGGATAGAGTTTGATGGGGAAACATATACTATGTGTGTGTGGAGAGATTTCATCTTTAAGAAGTATAAGAAATAGCAAGAGCTAGTGAGTGACACTGTCCTACTATAATTTTTGCAAGTGCTGGATGACAAATGGTTAGGAACAGATGGTAAAACTGGCCCCTCATTTTATGATAGAAGGACTTGGCTTCAGGTTCTTCAAAGGTTGAACGTGATGATAAATCCCAAGTTACCTGTCACTGATATACTTATTAGGGTCTTGCTTCATGTCTAGGGAATGTTGGGTATTTAAGTCAGACATTCAGTAAGCTAGTACACCTTCAGGAGTGTTTTATCCTGCCCAAGGCTTTGGCTAGAATTATAGAATCAGATTTGGAAGCAAACAGCCAGGGCAGAGAAGAAGAAAAATAAAAATGGAACAAAGATTTGCATATTCCCAATGAAATCCAATATTGGAAGTAGTGCTAGCTCTCCATCCTCCCTTGCCAGTATTTGGAACTACATGAAGAAAAGGGAGAGATAAGTAATGGCCAGCTTAGTGTTGCATGACTGAGATACTGTACTAGCCTTCATTTCCTTTTATTTTTCTTTTCCCGAGAGTAAAGTGATGCACCTGACCTTCCTGACCCTGAACTGGAGGTAAATGAGCTAAAGGTGCCTGCTTATAATTAGCAATCAGTGCACAATTAAGTACCAGTCTAGCTGGGGGAAGGGAAAACAAATGCTTATAGAATACAACATTTTGGTTTTTTAAAAAAATGTTGTTTAGCTTTTTGATCTTTCTCTTGGAGACCTCCAGGAGGAGATGGAGAGAGATGAGAGAGTTAAAGAATCCCAGAGGTAAGAGTTCACGTAGATATACATAATGAAAAGTGTGTTGGAATCTCTGCATTTAAATCCCTTATGAAATATGTCTGGTCTTCATGAGGACAGGGGCCCCAGGGGGATGAGGAGATGTGAGATACTCCAGCTGTTACTATAACCCCAATTCTGTCTTGCTGAAGGCTTGCTCATAGAGATAAATCACTCTTATTACTTGTCCTTGTGAATGGAAGCTTCTCCTTGTTTTAAAGAAGGAAATGAGGCAGAGGTCCTGGAAATTCATTCTGGAAGCCCGTTTTCCCACCTAGACTCTGTTCTGGGTCATTTATAAATATAACTACTATATGAACTATCACGCAGAAATTGACATGGGGCAGTTAGCATTTAAGGGAAGAAGAGCTTGTGTAGCTCGGATGTGATGTGAGGAACAGGCTGGCTGGTCTAAGATTAACAAGGGCTGAGCATTTGGGCTTTCTGTTATACTTGACATTGTCAGCATATTCTAAAAGACCCTCAAAGAGTAGCAGAATCAAGTTTAAAAATGATTCTACCGCAATGTGGCCCATCCCTGGGCTCTGGGATAGGACAGTTATATTTTAGCCTATTTAGTTTTTTCATAAAATGGTTGTAAACGTGGGGGAAATGAGTTAGGGTTTTGAGATTTGCTTTCTATGTCTCTTGTATATTGGATTTTTCTATTATCTATTCTGGTAACCTATTATTACATCTTTGCATTTGCTAAGGTTGGAGGAAAGTAAGCTCCATGAAAGAACAGATCAAATTGTCAGGCTCACAGAGCTATTGAAAGGGGTCTGCTTATGAACTGAGTGGGGCTCATTTATATTATAGATGTATAAGCAATACTATCTTGACCTAAAACATAACCACTTCAGTTCTGCTTTTAATCTGTAAATTCAGAGATAGCATAGCACCCATTTTTTGGGGGGGACATCTGAGGTCACAGTAGACCCTAATTTCCTAAACATCTCAAAAGGCACTTCTTTTTTAACCTGAGAACTACTTGAACTTTTGTAGCCTCTTATAGTTGAATAGATAGCCACAAAGACTCACCAGATCTGTATCTCAAAGTTTGGCTCCCCTTGGAGTAAGTCAGAGACCGTAACAAAGATCATGTGTTTGTGATGTGGCCAGAGTAGGCAGAGTTTGGCCTTGGTCTGAGAGCTGCACCAAGGAGAGTAAAGAAGTTATGAAGCTTGGAGTTAGAGCAGGACCATGGAGAGCAACAAGCAGATCCGGGAGCATCACTGTCAGGGGTAGCACCACGGAGAGCTCAAAGCACAGGTAATTTGTTCCACCCAGAACAGGCCAGAACCAGGGTCATAGGTTAAGACAGCCTGCTCTCATTCTTATAAATCTTATGAGCAAATATAAAGGCTTCTGTTAGGATCACGCCATCACTGTCAGTTGTTCTAAAGGTTTCCTGAAGTGCTCTGTTTGAATTTGTCAGATATACAGTCATGAGATGATCCTAAAATATGAGGACCACTACCAGACTTAATTTGTGAACATGAGGTTTCATAGATATACTAACTACCTAGGTATTAGTGGTGATGGAGGGGATTCTAATTTGCTATAACCTTGCTACAGCTTATTATAAAGAAAAGTATTTCCTACCACTTATTACAAAGAAAATTAGGCTGATCTTCCAATGAAGGAAACAGTCTACAGAGCCTGTGTCCCTGTCAGAGACAGGGGGCATGAAGGAGACAAAATGTGTTATCATCAGATAAGTTATGAGATGAATAGGAGTGTCTGATACACCCAGACTTTCCATACACAGGCCATAGTTGTTCATACATGGAGAAGAGTTACGGGGTCATGTCTCTTAAGAAGGGCATTGTCCTTACGGCTTAGAGATCTTGTTAGTTGGAAAATTTGGCCACTCTGATACTTAGGAAAATGTTCAAAAGATGATAAAGGGTTCTTTCTTCAATTCTTGATGTTTTAGTGAAGCTTTACTGAACTAGCATTGTGTAAATATCTCCACAGGTCCATGAGTTCACAACTTTTAAGATCTTGGCCTCTCAGTACAGAAGGGATGGATCTCATTGTCACATATAATAATTGTTTGGGTTTTTACTCTCATGATTATAAGGGCCCTGAACATCTGCTGGTTCTGGTTCTGTCCTTGTAGAGAATCATCACTACTGCTAATCCTGGGGGTGGTGATAGAGACAGGTCTTTGGCCCTGGAGATTTGCTTTCCCTTTCACAATGCATTGAGTATCCTTAGTTTGGCTGAGGTCTTAGAGTTCTGAATCTTTTCCTGGTGGCATATTTCTGCAGGATATTTAATCTGGTGGGTTCTTCCCTTGAAAAGCATTCTCCTGGGGACTTCTGTGGACCCCTGGAGCATGACCCCATAGAGGAAACAAAATACTGCAGTGTATTGGCCTATCTCCAAAGGTTAAACAGGAAATATTACATTTTAACTTTTTTTGAAAAGCAAAAGAAGATATAATTCCCCAAACTTTTTAACACTTTGTGTTTTTCATTCAATAGTCTGTAAAGAGCCGGTCCAGTCCCCTCCTTGCTTTCAAGGACAATCTGGAATTAGATCACCATCCTTAGAAGAAGTTCCATTACTGAAAACTGTATGATAGAATCGGGTTTATTGGGCCAGTTGACAGTTCCACTGGAGTAGTAAACAGTGAAGAATGTGACCAGGCATAGCCCTAGGGGTTTTGTTTCTCTGGTGGTAACTGAACATTTTTTCCTAGCATGTGACTGAAGGAAAAGCAGCTTTTGATCGCATTCTACATATTATTTGCACTGCAAGAAAGTATAGTAACAGCAAGAAGCACCAAAATAAAATTTAAGGATTCACAGAGCAATGGCACGACTACCCCGTCTGCTGTTTCAAAGTGACCAGAACACCAAAAAGATGCCATCTGTGGAATCTTATGGCTGCAGAACTATGAGTCACCCCCTCCAACTGAATAGTGACTATTCCTAACAAGATACTCTTGAAATTCGATTTGGACCTAGTTTTTCCTTAGTTAGAAGAAGAAGGAAGGAAAACCTAGAAGTTAGCTCTTTCTACTGTCAATCTAAGGGAAAGGACTACGAACTGTGTAGCAAATGCTGGTTTGTCTAAGGATGATAGGAGAGCCAGGAAACCAAGAAGTGGGCACAGGCTACAGTTCTTCTCTATTTCAACATGAACAATTCTCCTTTGATCTGTTCTATCTTTTGTTTGTTTGTTTGTTTTAAAGAACTCTTGCAAGAAAACCACTTCCCTGGAGGAAAGTACTATAACCAAGGCACTGCCTAGATCTGGGGAAATCTTAAGATAGAATATTTGGCATAACTTCTTGATAAGCAGTTCACATTCCATAGAATCGAACTCTACTATGCCAGTGTATTTCTGGTGGCCTCAATTTCCATGTGTCAGAAGGTACATATGTCTCAATGGAGAGCACATCCTTCTCAAGAGTTATATAGCTGCAGCTGGGGGAAAGAACAGAAACAGAGACAGAACAACAATTATGGCTGCAATAGGAAGAGAGCTGGATTGGAGCAGATCTGCCAAGCAGAGCTGTGGGCAGCTCTACACTAAATGCTTGCTGGACTTCTCTGGCACATTGGGCATGATCTCCACACTGGGCACCTGGCCAGGGGGCTGCAGAATGGATAGCAGTGGACAGAAGGTCATTGGAAAGGAAAAGATATTCATGTGTGGGACAGTGAAGCACAAGGTTAAATTGCTGTAACCTGGTCTGAAGCAAAGCAAAGTTGTCCATCCGTCTGTCTCTATACTAGTTCAAATTACAGAATGCAGAAAATAACAGGAAGGACCTAAAGGAGGCGGGTCACAATAGTGAATGTCAAGCTATTCAGCAGAAAGAAGACCACAGAGCATATTAAATTCATGTATCCTTGAAACCTAAAGTTGCCAACTTTGGCCAATACTAGTGGACAACTAAGAGAAGAAAGGTCAGGAGGCAAATTCCAGATCTTATAGCCATAGGACTAATGATAGATACAAGTTGCTTGCTTTTTTCCAGTCTTTTAAATCCCTGTTTAGTCATATGAAGCTTAAAAAATTTATGCTGTACTCCAGGGAGCTGTATATTCCAGCAACACATGAAGTTTGCTTCCTTTATTCTAAATAAAAATAACCATCATTCCACAATATGCTTACCAATTGAAGCACCAGTATATTAGAGCATTTTGTCTTTAAACCCTCACACCACATCTCTCCTAGTTTGGGCCAAACAGTACCAGTTAAGATATGTACTGCCTTGCTCCCTATCTGAGTGCCCCAGCTTAACTCAGGGATCCTAGACACACCTCCTGCATGATTCTTATCAGAATGGTCCTCAGGACCATCATCCATGAGCATTAGACCTATGTACCTACCTCCCACCATCAGAGCTGGCTTTCTTAGATCCAGAAACCAAAGAGGAGAATTAATTTAGAATAGGAACTCTTCTCGTTATGTCTCTAACATCAGTTCAACTTGGAATAATGTACACTAGACAGTTGTCTGTAGGAATGATGCTCTATAAGGAAAACTACGCTTGCTTGACTCTTCTTTAGAAAGAGACCTCTGTTCTGATCTCGTCTCTTGAAATTCCCCATTCAGAAGTTACTGCCTTCCACTCTTTCCCACAAGCTACTGCTCTAAGACCTGTTTCTAAACATGAGAATAGAAAGGTTCTCTTTTCAGGTTTAAGTCTGCATAGGCACTGGACAACCAAGTTGAGGACCGAGAAAGAACAGTGCAGTTGGTGAAGGAAGATTTGGCTCCTATGCAGATTTATTCTAGTCTCCAGCATTTGCCTCCTGGAGTAGAAGAGCTTGAAGCTTTCTGGGATGACATCTTCTTCTCTTTTTTAGGGCCTAGCCTGGCATCATCAGTTCCCATTGCCAAACCATTGTAGTTTGGGTGACACCTGCCCCTCTTTTGCTCAGTTAGCAGTATAGGAAAGCCAGAGGGTGCACTTGGAACCCAGGGCCTAAGAGGAGAGTCACTGATGAGCAAACCCCAGCAGCTTGTCTTTGCCTTGCACTTAGTCTATGCTCCCCCAGGACTTGCCTGCTGCTTCCCCTGTGAGCGGGGGTTATCAGTACAGTCCTCTGGGGAAGGGGATTTCAGGTAAGGGAAAGGAAGGGCTGCTGTCTTGGTGATGACTGGGCGGGAACTCCCCAAAGGATGTTGGTTGAGTAGAAGGTGGAAAGAGTCTGCCAGGCAGGGTAGGGAGGGGATCCCCTGAGTCTCCACACCAGGGGAAGGTCCTTTACCTTGATGGAGACCTGGCTGGGGAAGGAGGTCAGGCAAGGTGGAGCTATAATTCCTCCAGCACCCTGGCTCTTCGCCTGTTTTCCTCGGATGAAATTCTCTACATCATCCTCCTCAGTTTCAACCCCTCCCCTCTCCACCCCGCCCCGCCCTGTGCCCATCCCTGCTGGCCACTGGGTCCATCGCCCAGGAGCCGCCTCCCCTTTCTCCTCCCCTGCGGTTCTTTCTGTTTTTCGTTGGCATCTGGCCGGGCACAACCACCACCCTCCCCCACCTCCCTTCACTCCGCAGAGGTCCCGGTCCCCTTCCCCTCCCCCACCCGGCCCACCTCTGACGGAGGCGGAGGGAGGGAAGGAGGTTGCATTCCTTCAGTCCCTCAGCCTGCTCTCCCTCCCCTGGGGACCTGAGGCTCAGAGCTGAGGCTCTGTCCTGGTCACCTCACTAACTGCCCCAGTGGCACCCTGGCAACTGTAAGCAGCCTTTAAGAAGCCTGAGGTGCCCCCACAGCGCTGACCTACATAGCCCTGCCGGGCGGGAGGGGCTCTTCCCCAAGTCCCCTGGCCCCGGCCCCGCCTCCTTTCTCCCCCGGCTCCCTGCCTTCCTCTGCCTCTACCATTACAAACCCAAGAAGGTTTGAGTTGCAGACTGGGGCAAAGGGACTAGGTACGCCACCCCACCCCAAATTTGGGAAAATCAGTGTTCAGCCCGAGAATGCTGTAGGTTTTCCTTGTGTCTTCCTCCCCAAATACCTTGATCACTATTTTTGTTCAAACTACCCACTCCTGCCTGCCCCCCATCTTCCCCCCCCACGAGGCATACCGCCCAACTGGGGGGCACTGCCCCGTGTTGTTGTTTTGCTCCGAGGCGAAGCCCCTTCTCTGCGCACGCCCCCCTCAGCAGCCTCACCCAGGCCCCCTTCCCTGCCCACTCGCAGCTCCGCCGCGGGTGGGGGACGCGCGGGGAGCAGCAATGTTTGCACACAGCAGTTTGGGGGGTTGCTCTGGCCACCTAACCCCTACAGATATACATACACAAACACCCGACACACGCCCTGCCTGAAGCAGCGACAGCTCTCACTCCGCCCCCAACACACACTGACACAGACATACACACAGATCCTGACAAACGCAGGACCAGACAGCAACACAGACGCGCACACCCAGACGCGCACAGCACACGGACATCAACACCTCCAGACCCGGGTTGCTCACCGCAGACCCGGCCCGGGATCCAGACCCTGATGCACACGCAGACAGCTCCATGGTGTACACGGGTGCACACGCCGGCACACCCCGCGGTCCTGTCCTCAGAGCTAGAGATGCTCTGAGACAGACACTGGGTGTTCCAGCCGCTGGCGACTTTAACCCCCAGTGCCAAACAAAGCCGACAGGCTCTCCCGCCCACTCCCAGGCTGAGCCTCCGCCTCGGGTCGCCCCCTCCCCTGGTGCTCCCGCCCCCCACTCACCGTCCTGGGAGAGGTTGGCCCCAGTGGGCGCCCAGCAGCAGGCAAGGAGCAGGAGCAGGGGCACGGCGGAGGGGGCCCCCATCGCGCTTCCCGGCGGCTCCGGGCTGGGCGCTGCGAGCCTGGGTCTCCGGGGGGCTGGGGGCAGGGGGTGGGCGACGCCACTGGCCGAAAGGGCGCCCCGAGCCGCTTCCAAGCCCGGGGCCGAGGCGGGGACCGGGAGGGAGCCGGCGCTGCTGCAGTCGCGGGGATTAAATAGGGAGCTCGGAGCAAACCATTCGGATGGCGGTGGAGGGGGGTGGCGGGGGGCTGGGCTGGTCGCGGGGGGGTGGCAGGCTGCCGCATTCCCCAGTCTCCCCCGCCTTCCACACCCCCTCGCGCATCCATGGTGCTTTCGGTCCTGTCCCTCGGGAGCTCCGCAGGCACTAGCCAGGTTGTGGGGAGGAGGGAAGGAGCCCGCTCAGCGGTGGGACCCCGCGCTCACCCCTCTTTGGGGTGGGGTGGAGCGAGGGGAGTCGGGCAGGGCGGTGGGCCAGCTGGCGAGAGCGGCTACTGCAGGCCTGGGCAAGGGCGTGCCCACAGGCAGAGGTCCTCCAGCTCCCGCCTTCTAGGCAGCTGGGGATCCCCCAAAGCCTTGGGGTCCCCCTGTCAGTTATGTGTCCAGAGTAGTCAGTTACTCTTACCAACCAGAACATCCCTAGTTCCTCCAGCCCCAGCGCTCCTACTTCTCTGTCCAGCAACAATTTATGGCCGTAGGCGACCCGCCTTGAGAAGTGCCTTTCTCTGGAGACCCCAGGCTCTGGGAGCCAATCTCTCTCTCAATCCCTGGTCAAAGAAATTCTCTTCTGAAAACACGGTTTTACCGCAGATTCTCACCCAACCAAGTGGCCCACAAAGCAACTCCGTAGTTTCTTCCTTAACTCTCCTTGTTACACACCTGTACCTCCAGCCTTCTCAATATTTTTTCTTCTTTCAGTAGATCTTGTCTTTCCTTCCCAAGTTTTACTTAGCAAGATCCCAAGTGAATGTCTGATCCAAAGACCCTCTTAAGGACCAGCGCGTCTGTGACTAATGCAGCTCTTGTCCCTGAGGCCAGACACAAGATGGATGAGAGAAGCAGGGTGTTTGCACTTACTCTCAGGCTCAAGAGTCCCAACTCCCTGGTGTTTTCTGTTCTCTGAATTGAGTATCACTGGGGGCACTTTAGTACCTCTCAGAAAAGGAACTTTTTGAGTTAGTTTTGTTGAAACTTAGCTTTTTGGAATAAAACTCAAAAATTTGAAGTGCTAAAATCAAAGAATTTTAGAAAGGTGGAGTTCTTAGAAAATGCTTGATTGAACCCCTTAATTACACAGGTAGAGCTGAAACCCAGAGGAGATTAACTGATCCACCAAAGGTTATATAGAGAGTTAATGGGAGAAGTGACAAGCGTTGGCAGAGTCAGGAAACACTGGGATTGTACAGTGCCTGCCACTCCTGTGAGGCTAACATTTCTGTCCCTAAAGGATTTCAGTGCCAGTCTTCTAACGCTGCAGCTGGTCCTCTTTCTGAGCGGGTGACTCCTTCACTGTACTGATCTTTAATATTTCAGAGAATCTTTCCATCTGTAAGACCAGGTTTCTTAACTCCTTTGGTGTAATGTCCCTGTCACTTAGAAACACAAGAGCAGGAATGGAGAAAGTACTTTGTCAACACTAAAGCTGTATATAAGTGGCAAGGATGGAGACAAGGCAACAGAGAAGATTCTCTGAGGAGATCCTTCAGCATGGTCCAGATGCTGCCCTATTATTTTTCTCTCACTGTTTCTAGAGTTCATGGTTTCTGGAGAAGAGCCCTGCTTGACTCTTGAACATTTCTTGAGGATTGGGTAGTTGTTATTGTTATTATTTCTTGAAGGATAATTTTGACCATCCTTGGTTGTCTGGCTTACTTGACGTGACATATTTCAGTGACTCCAGTTCATGTTGCCTTATTGGAGTTTCTCTGACACCTTGGGGTCTTTGAGAAGTGAGGATTGAAGGGTTGGTGTAGTGGAAGGATGTGGAGATATGGATGTAAAAGATAAGTGCCTGGAATCAAGAATGAGGGCAGGGAGAGATAAAGGGAAGACTAGACTTTCTGAAAGAAGTGGGACCAGGTCAGTATGGGGTTAGCCATGCAGACAGAATGAAAGGATGAAGGTGTTTACAGAAAGAGCTTCAGTGAGAAAGGATTAGGCTAGTCTACTTAGAGTGTCTTGATGGCTAAAGAGTATTATCTTTGGAGCTTGAGGGAACATTAGAGATCAGCTAAGTGGGTTTAAGAGAGACTGTGTGTGTGTGTGTGTGTGTGTGTGTGTGCACACGCGCGTGTGCGTGCACAAGAGTGTATGTATTAGAGTAAGAATGGGTGCGATGAGGAGGGCACAGTGTGGGATTAAGTCTCAGTGTCCTCTAATTTTAATCATTTTTTCCATCTGCTGCTCCACTGTGACTCGCTTCTGCCTGTCCCTCCTTAATCCTTGTGATTGCTGGTCTGGCTCCACCTTCTGCTGTAACAACATGGGACCAGTACCAAGGGTGGGAGGGAAAGAGGGAGGCTGTTTTGGAGAGACAGTTTTAAGGCTAGCAAATGAAACTGTGGAATGCTCTTTTCCTACTGGCTCCTCTTCCATTTTCTGCATCATCAGCATTAGTTTGGCAGCATTTTAGGTCCTGGGAATAGGAAGCAGTCACTGGCTTTTAGAATTATAAAATAGAAGACTATTAAAGTTCTAAATATCTTTCAAGATTATCTAATTAATAACACTCCTTGTTGAAAGGATGAAAAAACAAAACAAAACTCAGAAATTCTGTGGCTTTCTGTGTGTATGCAGCTTGCTAGTAAAAGAGTTACCAGTGTTGGATGTGGAGGGATGAGATAGTACCCTTTATGGGTAGGAAGGATAAGGGGAATCATTCCCAGTATTATAGAGAAATGTCCAGTTTGAGGAATTTCTCACTTTTGCATATCACAGAGTGGAAAGGTCATTTCTCCTACATGGGCATAGATGTTCCCATTTGGAATAGCTCTGTACCTATAATTATTCTAATGTTCATATTACATGTGCTGCCCCTGCATCCTACAGGCCTCCTATTCACTTAAATAGAGTTATTGCAAAGACTGACCTACAAGGCTTATCTCTGTCATAAAATAGGTAAGTGTATCCATGTCAGATGCTGAGCTCTATGGTTACTCTCTACTCTGAAGTGCTATGGCATGCAGTATGCGTCTCCCAGGGCCTTGTACAAAGTCTGGAGTAGGTTGTCTGTGGGATTACAGAACTGGCAGCTACAGTGAAAATTGGGGGGAGCAGAGAAGGGGAGTAGAGAGAAGGCAGATTTGGCCTCCAGGGTGCTCCTGTCCACTCAGCAACAGCTTGGATGGCCGGGGGTGTGGAATGTGGTGCTGGCACTGGTGCTGGGCTGGACACAGCTGTGTGGGCCCCGGGCATTCCTTTCTCCATGCTGCCTCTGTTCTGTAAGGCAGGGCCTAGGGAAGGGATTCAGTCCACAGTGGGGTGAAGCTTATATATTCACCTGAGAGAAGATAGTAGCTCCTGGAGGGGAAGACCTTAGAAGATGCACCTCAGTATCCACTCAGATTTGGCCTTGTACCCTAACTCTTCTCCCCTGAATGACTTTTATCAGTAAATTCTGCACAGGTTTCCCCATTGCATTCTTCTTCAATTTTCCACCCAACTAAACTAGTACTCTTCATACTGCTTCTAACTTCTATTATCTAGTTTTAATTAACACAGTCCTTAATAATAACCTCTGTGTGCATTTTAATTCTAACCTTAATTGAATTTTAATTTCAATCCTAACCCTAATCTGTTACAGACTGTAACTACTAACCCTAATATAAACTCCAATTCTAATAATGACCAGAATGACTTCTAAAATTATGAATTTCTTGAAAGCCTATTATTATTTTTGGCTTAATTTTTTAAAATAAATAGTGGTACAAAATAGAAAACAAACAGGAGTCCAAATATCCTTGCCTAGAAACCCTACTGCCATTGCAAAACATTAAAGCAATTTCCTGATAAAGTTAAAAAATTCAAACTATAGAAAGAAACAAACTGCAGAGAAAAGCCTCCTCTTCTTCCCAGCGTAGCCATATTGCACAACCCCAGGGGGCATTGTTCTAATTGGAGTTGTATAACGCAGTAGCACTGCCTCCCACAGCTTTTCAGAAAAGCAGATAAAGTCAAGGTAAATATCTACCAAACTAAATCACCTTCTATATGTATATGACTTAGTCATGACAATCACTTGACACTTGGAATTTATAATAGCGGTAACTATTAAGGGCCAGACTCTTTTCTGAGCTGTTTACAGTTATTATGCATTTTGGTGCTGACAAGTCCACTGTGCAGTATTTGATACCCCTACTGCAGATGAGGACAGTAAGGCTTGAAGAAGCAAAATGACAGGCGTGAGAACAGGGACAGAGCAAGGGAGAACTAGGCTTCAGATTCAGACTTGACTCAGACCAAAGCCTAGGTTCTTAACCCTTGCACTTGGGCAGCGAGGCTTGTGGAGGAGGAGAGCATTGGTCTTTGTTCTGAGGGTAAGTAGAGGAGATGCTTGATGGTAGATAAGAGGATGACCTAGGAGACTGCAGATGGACTCAAACCAATATGGGATGAGACAGTGCAATGGGGAGGGACATTGATAACTAGATTACAGAGGAAAATGAGTAAAAGGTAAGAGAGTAATAGGGGAATAGAACAAATATAAGTAGAGACTGGGGAATTTTTTGTGATAAAGTCAAGCAAAAGTAAAATCAAGTAATAAATATATGTGTCACTATTCCTCCAGCTGCAGGCTGATGGATGTATTATGGAAAGGCAGCAGACACGTATAATCATCTGCAAACAAAAATGCACATTTTCAGTTGTATGGGAATGTGTAGCTTCTCCAAGGAAATATCTTCACATTCCTCACCTTGCTTTCTGGGCTCCAGCAATATCAAATTGCTCATAATGCCCCAAACACAGGATGCTGTTTCATGCCTCAGTGTCTTTGCACATACTGTTTCCTATACCTGGATCGCCCACCTCATTAAACCTCATAAAAACTGTGCTTGTGTTTATGCACCCAAAATTTGATTAGGTTTTGCCGCCTCTGTGATGCATTCTACCTAGAGGCAATCACTTCTTGTTTGGTGCTCCCACTATATTGAATATAGATACTGTGGGCATTTGGTCCATGTGTATAACACATCGTAATTCTATTTTTCATCTCCTTTCACTCTCCTCCCTCTGTTTCTTGTCCATCTTTCCTTTTGCAAAAGGTCTATCTCCCTGTTTCCTAATATCTGTCTTTTATTTTGCTTTTTAGTTTATTTATATTTGGAATTTATTAAATAAGAGAAATAATGTGGTATTTAAGCTTGTGTGTCTGATTCACTTCACTTAACATTAGGTCTTAAGGTGCATCAGTTTTCCTACAAGTGGCTCAACTTTATCCATCTTTATAGAAGGGTAGGACTCTATTATTTCACAGTGATTTGTCTGTGCTTTTCTTTTCTAACTGTGCAGTATCTGAAGACAAGAATGATATTCCTCAACCTCATTATTTATTCCTCGTGCTTAGTAGAGAAACAAAGAAGGTAGATATTTAGTTAATTCTGAAGTAAGCCAACATGATATCATCCACACAGGTTTGATAAGCTATTTGGATTTTGTAAGTGCTTACATGTATGTAATCACAGTTCATCGGCTTATGTGACTGCATAAGGTCACACAGATACACTATGTCAAAGCTAAAGTGACTGGTTCTAATATACATATACAAATATTTCCATCTACTTAATCAAGGTACATTTTGTAGTCCTGGAAATTGACTTTAGAGCATGTTGCATACACTCTTTTGTATCACTTCAGTTGTGACAGTGTTCATCCTATGAAGATGTGTTTTAATTGCGATAATAGCCAAATGTCTTTGGGTTGAAGCCTTATTGATAAGTTCATGCCAGGTGATACAAAAACTACCACTTGGCTGTAAGGTAATTTTAAATGACTTGTAGTTTGCCTCAATGTTGGTTTCTAAAGCAGTTCCCAAAGAGAAGTTCTAGAACATTTCTAAGCAGTCTCATTCTGGTTTATTTGTAAGTAAAAATGTAAAAATTGTAAATAAAAATGAAGCTGAACAAGAATTTCTTCTTTTTATAATTTGAACAAGCTGTATATAGGAACACAAAAAGGTATGTCCTGCACAAAACTCCCTGATCTGTCATTTATTTTTTATAGTTTACTGAGTTTCAATGTGTCATGCACACTGATAGTTGAAATTCGTTGGCTGTTTTGACCTGTTTTTTTTTTTTGTTGTTGTTGCACTCTATAAAATTTTCCATAAACTCTCAGATTTTATTTTTCAAATTATGAAATAAAATGCCCAATGAATTCTCTTACCCTATCCCTAATTCCCATCACTGTTTTGGACTTCATTTTACCCTTGAGGAATAACGCAAGAGTCAAAGATAAGATAATATCCAGGGATGCAAAAAACTGATAATTAAGGCTAATCTGCAATGATGGTTTACTTGTCAGAACAAAGTGGTGATGAATGTTAAAAATGCAATGATAAAATGTTACTGTAATGCTAGGCACTTCCGAGTACAAAGATGAGCAAGTCATGAAACCTACCTTCAATGAACTTATAATCCAGTGGGGAAGATAGGCTTACAAACACTTAATTGCTGTACATTGTGAAAAATGCTACCATCTAAATATATAAAACACAGAGTGAGCATTGAGGTACTGGAGTTGAATTTATGGAAAACTTTAAGTGTGGGGATGAAAGTCATTAAGAAGGAGGAAACAGCATATGCAAACACAGTAAAGCAGGAGATGATTTAACTGCGGGTAGATGATAAAGGGGATTTATGCCAGAGATTGCTCTTTATTCTACAGACAAGTAGTCGTTCAAGGGTTTAAGCAAGGAAATGTCAGGGTTAAATTTGCATTTTAGAGTGATAACTCTGGCAGTGGTGAATAGAGGGACAGGAGGATACACATCATTTGATGCAGAAGCCTGATCATTCTGGGGACCACAAATCCAGTTACATGACATTGATTAGAACCCGCAGAGCGTGGTCTTGTCTTAATCCCATGGGTAAGGTCAAGATAACACCCGGAGCACTGGTATAGGGCCCAGACACCAATACATAGTATAAATAATGTTGTTGGGCACAGACACTTGTACTCAGCAACGTAAGTTTTCTAAATTAAGGAGTAGGTATTGTATACCAGGGACTGAGGTGTTTCCCAGGACTTCCAGTGCTAAAATTGGAAAGGTCCCAGACAAAGGGGGATGTTTGGTCACTTTATGCATTTTCTGGCATGTACAGTCTTCAGTCATTATCATCTGTTACCCAGACCATCTCTCTGACAACCAGCTGGGGTCATCTCCAGGGCAGACTGGAGTGGGAGGGAAGCTGAGGGAGTTATTTTCTGTTTCAGGGGAGAATAGAGTTGGGAAGGGGTGGGGGCTGGTGAGTCAGAATAGCTAGGTGAATTGAAGAGGAGGATGGAGAAGAAATCCTAAGCAAGAGACAGAGAGGGTGGAGGCTGCTTTCTGGTCCAGGATTTCTCCTCTACTCTGAGATGGTGGGCTCTCTCTGTTAATAAGAAGCATTGCAGGCTCAAAACAACAAGCATTGTAAAGAATGAAAATGTATCTTTTCAGATGCATAAATTGCCTATATTTATTCATGCAACATTCATAGGGTGCCTGCTATGCATCTTGCACTTTGCATATACTGTTTTATTTAGTATTTATGTATGTCTCTAATTTGCAACTAAAACTATTCCCATTTTACAGATGAGGAAAGTGAAATTTGGGAAATTTGGTTATTTCCTATAAGTCATATATTAATAGGTGGAGCCAAGATCTTAATGTAAGTATGTCTCTGAATTCCCACCTGTGACTGAATTACCTGGGCAGTATCTGGTCAAAACAATACAGACATCCAGGATATTCCGGGTCTGTAGGTTAATAATGAAAATTCCTGATCGTAGTGCCAACATGTGCTCCTTGGTGATTCTTAGGGCCTGGTGATTCTAAGAAACAACTCACTGTAGCCTGCTTCTAATTGATTCCTGAGGGAACTGTATATGTAAATACTTTATTAGGTCACAGTTGTGTTAAGGCCTCAAACAAAAAAAAATCACTTATAAATAATCTTCTTGACTCCTCCTTTCCAGTATTTGCTATCTTTGTAAAAACCTCCAGAATTTGGCCTTTGCCTATTTCTCTGACTTCACCCAGCATCACTATTGTGTTCTCCTTTAGCACACCCACCTCATGTCCCACCCAGACATTTATACTGGCTGATCCTCCCAAGCTGGAAAGCCCCCTCTGCGCTGTGTTGAGCTATTCTTGCTTCTCAGTTTAAATGTCACCTCCTCTGGGAGGGCTTCCCTTTCTCTTGCAATCACTTATCATTTTCTACCATTTTTTAAAAAATAATTTTATCACTTATGTATTTATTGTCTGTGTTTCTTTGCCTGTTAAATGTAAGCTCCATGAGAAAAGCCACTCTGTCAATTTTGAGCAAATTTGCATTGCTGGAAATTTAAAGGATATTGCCTATAACAATGCCTGACGCATAATAGGTACTTATTAAAGGTTCGTTGAATGGATGCATGACAGAGAAAACACTCACTCATCACTTTCAAATTCTTTGATTTTTGCAATTTGATTTTACAATCAAGAACTGTCGTCAGTCTAAAGTAAACTTCCAACTGCCACTTAAAGGTTTCCCCCCTGGTTTATGAAAGGAAAACACCTTTTTTTACCAGCCAGTGTATAATGTCTGTCTAGAGTCTTTAAGACTGTTATGAAATTGCTCCTCAACCTCTTGTACGTTAGGTGAAATGCTCCAATTCTTAACCTTCTTTCCGTTCTTTTATCATTTCAGTAACTCTTGTCTGATCCCTTTCTCTTAGCAGGATTCAGAAGAGATCCTAGTATTTAAGTTAGGCCATGGCTGATGATTATGTGTTGAACATGAGAGGCTATTCTAGATCCTTTTGTATGTTTCTTGCTATTTTAGATTTTTAAACCCTTCTCTGGTAGTCTTATGGTCAGCTTTGGTCCTTTATGGTCCTATGGTCTTTTTAAGCACTAAGATGTCAGAGCTTGTTAACCGCTAGAGTAGAAATCCTAAGCCATGTGAAACCTGTTGAAGTTTTCTGCCAGAACTTGCAGTCTTGGGGCTTCTTTGTGGACTAGTCTATCCATGTGGACCTATGTGGACCTGTGTTGACCTATGAAGCTGATGATTTTTGCTGATCTTCCTATAATTAAGCCAGTAGTAGAAGGGGATATGTTTAGAGTGTTCCCATTGGGTTCAGGTAAAGTTAGGTTAATTTTCTGTGGATGGTGAAAATCTAGAAGTGACCCTTTACCTGGTTCTAAAAAAGCTAACCAAATTCTGGGTCCAGGATCAGGAGAGATTCTGGGAATCTCTAGGGAATGTAGGAAAGTGGCAAAGCATGGATTTTGAAGCTGGACTCACCTGAGACTTACAAACCAGCTATGCCACTTTATTTGAGCTCAGTCGTTTCATTGTTTAAACATTAGACTTCACTATTGTCTATTGCATAGCTTTATTATGAAGATTAGTGAATGAGGATGTTTACGTGAAACTTCTAGTGTAGAACTCTATACATATTCATTACCCTTCTCTGTCCTCTTTACCTTGGAACAGATATGTGAGCCCTCTTTCTCTGTGTCTCTGACTGTGTCATGGAATCTTGCCCTGTGCTCACAGGCTGAATGTAAAGTACTACTTGGGTCTACATTTTCAGTTCTAGTAGCTTCACTTTTACTGAGGTCTCTTCTGTTCACTTGCTCTCTGCTACCCTCATGTGGCCACCCTGACCCCTTGTCATTCCTGATCCTCTGCCCCCTCAGTGTGGTGGCTTTGCTGTAATGCAGCATCTCTTCAGGGTCTTGCAGGCCGGGTCCCTGTTCCTTTAAGTTCTGGAAGTGTACAGGAAGCTCAGGTAGTGTTATCTCAGTTCTTTTGTTCGTCCCTCATCTTTTTCTTCTATATAACTCATCTGTCAGACATATTTATAACCTATATCCTGTATTATGCTAAGAGTGAGGGCCCAGTAAGGTCTCTTTTGGTTTCAAATCCCTTCATCTGTTGCCTTGTTCAACACCAAATTTGCTGTCCCACCAATGCTGAAATTACCTTTCATTGCCATAGGTTATTTAATCGTAGAAAGATCTCTCCCACTCAAATTAAGATCTCTTTACGTTAATAGAGTTGTTTTACTTTATTTTATACTTGTTAAATGGTGGATCTTTGGTAGATCCAGAATGTCTGTGTTTCAGAATGAATATGTGTGGATAAAGGGCATGTTTATTTTTCCCCTCTTCTAATTGTTTACCTTTTTTAGCACAGGGAATGAAGGGTTATTTAAGCTACAGTAAAGTGCCCTATTTGAAAAACATTATAGATGAGGATAAAGGTAAACAAATTCAGTGAAGTGGCTTTAAACCACATGTAGGGGAATAGGAGCTCTTTTTTTTTTTTTAATACCATGCTGAGGACTGAACACAGAGTCTCATGCATGCTCGGCAAATGCCCGACCACTGAACTACCTTCTTAGCCCTTGTATAGCTTTATCTTTAATCTAACATCAGTTGGAAAAATTTTGTAGCCAAATGTTAATGTGAGCAAATTAGTATTTAAATATTAATCCTCCTATTCAGTGTGATAAAGATATGTTTTCAATTTGTGAATATAGATGCCGCTATGTTACATCCCAATAAGATTTTGGGGGGTACTTGACAATTCCATTCTAACGTTGCTTTGGTGGAAGGAAGTCAAGAATAGACATGATTATATTTTAAACACTTGTTAAGGAGAAAAAGGACTTTCCATCTATACTAAGGTACTTTAAAATTCTAACAGTTGAGAACATAGTTACAAACCAACTTTAGAATTTAGTTTGTGAAGAAGAGCTCTACTTTCATTGTATAATAAACTTCTACCCAGTGAATAAGGATTGGATCATTTCAAGACTTTAGAATAATTTTTAGTTCTTTGTCATTGGAGTATGGTAGGTCTAGCATTCTTTTATTCTATATTCAATATATGTTAGATGAATTTATTTTGCATTTTATAAACAAAAAATATCAAGATTTTTTAAAACTATAGAAAATATATTTAATTTTAGAGTGGAAAAGACTTTCTCAAGGAGGTCTAAACCTCGGAATCCATAAGCAAAGGACTAATGAAATTTATTGCATGATTTTTTACATTGATGTTATTGTCATTACTATAGACACACTTTAAATTTATTATAAACTGCAAAAATCTTATTCATAATACATATATCAATGTTGAAGTTGATAGTTTGGAAAACATCTAACAAGGTAACATAAAAAAGCCAAATAATCCACTTGAAAAGTGGGCAAAGTATATGAGTAGTTCTCAGAAAAAAATGCAGTTGTCCAGTAAATATCAAGAAAAATGATCTACTTTATTTGGATTTTGAGAAATATAAGGCAAAGTACCACAGAGACCCTAGATTGTTAAAAAGTGACAGAGAGACCCATCAGATTGATCGTTAAAAATTAAAATGACAGATACTGGTAAGTATTGGCAGGTGTTGAGGGAACTAGGTACCTTCATATATAGTGAGTGAGGATGTAAATCAGCTAAGCTGTTTTGGAGATATTTTGGCAGAATGTATCAAAATTAAAAATGGAAATACCAGAGGTGCTATTTCCACAAATTGTGCTATAGATCTGTTCACACAGGAGTGCCGTGATTTACGTACAGGGGTGTGCATCACATCATTTTTTTCCAGTAGTGAGAAACTGAAAACAACTCAAATATCCATCAATAGTGAATTGGTGAAATAAATAATGCTGTATCATACTTCATAATAACACATTACAGTTAAAAAGAATGAGGTAAATTTATATACACTAACATGGGAAAATACCCAAGATGTATTGTTAAGTGAAAATATGAAGAAATATGCATACTGTTACCCTTTTGTGTAAAATAATAAAAAACCTAAAACAATGAATGTGTAGATGTTACATTTCATGTACCTGTAAATGTGTATTTAAGTAAATGAATATCTACTCACTATGTGACCTCAGGAAAGGCCCTAGCCATCTTAGTATTTCCTTATATGGATCATGCAGACAGTAATTGTACAAATGTGAGGATTAAATAAATTAATACATTTAAAGTGATTTGAATATTATCCTGAATACAGTAAGCACTTCATCATGATTCCTATTGTTCAGATCCATATTAAAGCTGGAAAATTATTATATCTAGGGTGGGAGTGAGTTTGAAGGCATATGGGGGACCTCTTAATTTTTTAATTATATATTTAGTATTTTTACAGGGGTCATGTGCTTATAGGTTGAATGATTAAAAATTTAAAACTTAAAAGCTTATTCTAAAAAGATCAACTATAAGGTGGCTACAGAAATCCAGTGACAAGGTGAAACAGTCCTGAGCTCAGACAGTGGTTGTAGAAGCAGAACAGAGTGGTGCTGTGCTTGGTGCTGGTTAGGAGACTAACAAAGAGAGAGAAATCAGACAGTGCTCTGCGTTGCCATGCAAGTGACTTGAAAAATGCTGAACCATGGAAAGAAATAGTGGAGTCAGGAGAAGCTTTTTGCGGGGTGTGGTATTTTGGGATGGAGAAAGATTAGTGTCTTAGTTCAGGCTGATGTAACAGAATATGACAGACTGGGTAATTCAAACATCAGACGTATATTTGTCACAGATTTGGAGGCTGGAAGTCCAAGGTACTGATGGATTCAGTTCCTGGTGTGGGCCTTCTTCTTGTTTGCGAATAGGCACCTTCTCACTATGTCCTCAGAGAGTGAAGAAAGCGGTCATGTTGCTTGTGTCTCTTCTTATAAGGACACTAATCCCAACTGTAAGGGACCTACCCTCATTATCTAACTACCTTCCAAAGGACTATCTCTGAACACAATCTCACTGGGGATTAGGTCTTCAAAATGTGAATCTGGGGAAGACACAAGCATTTAATCCATAGTAACTAACTTTGACTAGGTTATACTTGGTTTAAGCTGACGTGGCTCATGTAATAGAAAATATTCAGTAGTCAGCACTTGAAATGGGTGCTCTGAAGAAAGTTGAATGTTCTACTAATTTGAGGCAGAACAGCAGAAAGGTATAAAGCTTTCTGGTCTCATTTTAAAGATTTACATTTTGTATTTCCATTATAATAAAGAATTATGGTCTTATGGAGTGATCTCTGAGAGAGGGGGACAGAGCCTTATTCCAGTGGTTTCGTTTATTTATTTATTTTTCAGTAAACATATTGAGCAGCTGCTGTGTGCCTCACACTGTTCATACTGTCAAGGATAGAAAGAACTCGAGTTGCTCACTGTATGTTCGGAGACATGCACGTGTTAATTGCAATATAGTCCGTTCAGTTCGCCAAGAGCCATATGCACAGGGTGCAGTGATGGTGTGAAGAAGGGTATAAATCCATCTTGCTTGGGGTTGTGATGGATGTCAGGGAAGATATTAGGGAAAATGAGGTGATTGAACTGAGTCTGAAAGGAGGAAGAGAAGTCTTCCACTGGATGTGAGATGGGGAGAAGAGAAGGACATTCCAGAAAGAGGAGCATTGTCAACACACCAATGCTCATGTGTACAGAACCAATACCTTTTGTCTGTCTTTTCTCATCTATGGAACTATAATTACCTTGACAGTGCATGGCATAAGGTAAAGGGCAAGATTGGGATAATAGTATGTGAAGCTGAAAAGATGGACAAGATTCAGATCATAGGTGTACTGTAGGCTCTTTGCTAGGCAATAAAGACATGAGAAACATTGAGTTTGCTTTCAAGAAAAAGTACCATTGCTCTGTTGGTAATGCAGCAGATGGGTTAAAGTGGAGTAATGATAGTTGCAGGTAAACAAGGGAGGGGTTATTAAAATATTAAAGTAGTTCTGGTTTTAGATGATTAACTATCTGAAATAAGCCAGAAGCAAGGGAAGGAAAAGTGTGGGGTAGTTTGAGAGCTACCCAAGAGGCAGAATGAATGGACCTTCGTAGCTGATTGAATTTGGAGGTTCAAGTAATGGGAGGAGTCATGTCAGATTGCAGGTTTCTGGTTTAAGTGACTGGATAGCAAGTTTTGTAGTAATGCTTTATCAAATCAACCTTCAATGCACTATCATGTATCAGCCTATCTTATTGCTGTGGTTGAGATTCGTTATAACCTATTTTGAATACTACTGACACTTTCTCATTGGGCCCTCTGGAAATTATTCTCTGCATAGCAGCTGGGGAGGGGGGTTTTGTAAAAAATGCAAATCAAATCATAGCTCTGCCTTACTTAAAACCCTTCCCTGTCTCTGCAGGATGAAAATCGGGAGCCTTCCACATAACATAGGAGGAGCTCTATGATTAGAACTTTTCAACCACCTACTCCGCCACTTCCTGCCTTTGGACCTTAGCAGCATGCCATTCATGTAGTTGCTTACACAGATCATATTTTTATTCATGCTATTCTCTCTTAGAGAGTGCCTTTCTTTCTTGGTTTCCCCAAAATGTTCACACAGCGTATGCACACACACAGCACACACACACACATGCACATTTATGCATGCACACAATCTCCCAATTCTAACGTGTTTTTTATGCACCAGTGAACTTTTTTTACTTTAAATCTCAGCTGAGATCTGTAACTCTAGAAAAGACACAGACTACTCATTTTGGATTAATTTGCCATTTGTTTTTTGTTTTGTAGCATGGTGGAAATATTTCTCCAGTGAGACAACTTTGTTTTATTAAACTGATAAGAATAGACACTACACTTGAGCTTAGCCAAAAGGCCAAGAAGCAATACAACATTGTTTTATGAATCTGTTTATTTTTCTATTTCTGATGGTGACTCTATTAAGGGCAGATGTAGTATTACCATTATCTTTCTGTCTTCCATGCTTTGTATGTTTCTTGGTGTGTCCTTGGTGTCTATGGGATTGTGGAATCAATATATTAGTAAATAATTAGGTGGATGGTGTTACCATTAAGTTAAAATAGCAGATTTATGGGAAAGATGTTTATATTTGTACTTTTCACAGCTGAGTCTTATGGGGATGGCAATCTAAAGGCAGCTAGTGTAGCAATCTAAATTTCATGTGAGATGATGGGTTTTACAATATAGAGATGGGGGTATGTGAGACAGTGTCATCTAACATCCTCTGGGGAGAAAATATAAAAGAAGAGGCACACTTCGGGCAGTGTTTCAGACCACAAACCACAGAAAAATTTACTTCTCTTATGCCCCAGAGTATGCCCCAGAACACGCATGCTCTTTGAATGTTGAATGTTCCTCAGAGGTGCATGTGTGGTTGCTAGGTATTGGGAGGTCTTAGTACCTTTAGAAGGGCATGGGTGGCCTGTGGATGATCAGAGATGGGCCCTTCAATGGGGGTTGTAGGACCCTAGCTTCTCCTTTCTCTTTGTGCTTTCTGGCTCAGGATACAAGTGTTTATGCTGTGCTGTGCAAGCTCCACCGTACCCTTCAGCACACTTACCACATGCTGAAAGCAGTTTTTTTTACTAGATCTTGAATTGGAACCTCCAGAACTGTGAGCCAGAAATAAAGTGTTGCTCTGTGTAAGTTAATTATGTCAAGGAGTTTGTGACAATGATGGAGGAAAGCTGATTAACATACATTTACACATATACCTGTATATGTAATTTAAACAAAAATTTTTATGAAACTTGTTATGGTTTGGAAGTTATTGTGCAAGGTCAAACAATATACTACAGGACACATATTTTATAAGATTATTTATGATAGTCATCCAAAGAAAGATATACAAAAGAGTGCAGGAAATCTGTCCACACACTAAGACCAAGGAAACTAGCTAAGGGCCTGGATCCCATGGAAATGTTCTGCATGAGTCCAGCTGAAGATCTAGAGCTCATAAAAATGCCTCCCACAAGTCCAATTGGAGGCCCAGAGCTTGTAACAATATCTCATGCAGGTCTGTTTCACGGATCTGCGCTGGGAAGGACCAAAGGTCAGTGATGGAATCTAGGAAGTCTGTGCCAGTGGGATGAAGGATCTGTGCTAGCAGGCTGAAGGATCTGCACTGGAGCCAGGAAGCAACGCTCAGAAGAACCAGAGCTCCCCCAAAGTGAACAAAAGCCATTCTCAGTGCCAACAAGGTCCTGAGCTCCTCGGAGGATGAAAACAGCCAAGTTCATCAGGAAAGCCAGCATGACGAGCTCCTCCAAAACAGCCAACAGCTCCTTACAGCTTGTACTAGCTCCCAACAGCCTTTCTCTGCTCCCAACAGCCTCACTTCTTCTTCTCCATTTTTTCCTGTCTCTTATGCTGCTGGCAACAATCCCTAGGTGAGCCTCCCACACCCAGTACCATGATTACTCAGTTCAGCTAGGGGTTATAAGTTGACAACCAGTTGTTAATCCACTACAAAACTAAATATAGTGACGCTCTGTGATTGTTTCTGTTTTTATTTTGTCATGTCCTGACATTCCTATTTAATATGAAAATGCTACCAACATTCTGACTTGCAGATTGGTAAATGCAGTTCTTTGGGAAAGTAATGGTTAAGGAAGAGGAGAGGCTGCTGAAAGGGACTGAAAAAGGAGGGGCTGAGAAGTAGAAAGCCAATAAGGAGAGGAGTGTGTGTCACAGAAGGAGGAGTGAGTGTTTTCAAGAATGGGACTGTGGTCACAAGTGTGAATGCTTCTGGAAGGTGAAGTGAGACGATTGAATTTGACAATTAGGAAGCCATTAGCAACTTTAACAAGGACATTTGAGCAGCAGCTGAACTGAAGTCAATTGAAGAGTGAGTGAGGGGAAGGAAAAAGAGCCGGAGTGCACACTGTTGTAAACATAGAGACTGTCAGGCACTAGGTGGTTAAGGACATTCCTACCCTTTGTCTCATTTGTTCCTTACAGTGACCTTACTTAGGAATCACTATTTGTGTGGATTTTAGAAATCAAATGAGTGATCTGAGTTTCAGAGCCATTGAGGTGCTAAATGGTACCTGTTATCATACAGTAAGTCATAAAGCTGCCACTCAAACCCTGCCTTTCCCAACTTTAAAGTTGGTAGCCCTTAAATAGGACCATAATGGTGTACTTGGGTAATATTGGATAAGTAATTGAGTTTCTATGGGTCTGAGTTTACTAATCCATGTAATTACCGATGGAGAGGGTTGACAAAAATTATAGACTACCGAAATACAAAAAATAAAGAGCAAACATTCACCCACTTAGCATTTTCAATTTAATCTTCAAGCTAGTTTTTTTTTTTAAATTTATAAAAGTAGTAAGAGCATATGGCAAAAATTCAACTGATGCTCGAGGTTAAAAGAGACTTAATTATTTTAAATACTTTTCCATTTTGAGTATTATGTGATTCCAGGAAGAGGTTATTTGATCCTGTGAATTTTCCAGTTTTATTGATTAAGGGGTATATAAAGTATTTTAACTTTTCCTTCTTCTCATTCCCCACATTCTTTGTACAGAAACTTTCATGAGACTCGAGAGTGATTCACTGACCCTGCAGTGAAATAAAATGAGCACTGCACTAGGAGTCAGAAATCCTGGACATGAGGATTGACTTTGTAGATGACTTCCTGATTGACTTTGAGCAAGTGGCTTTATTCATCTGGACATCCATTTCTCACTTTTTAATTTAAGGTAGTTGAGAAGAGAATGAACCACTAAAGAAGACACATATCGAGTTCACTCACCTGGTGCTACTTGTTTTGTTTTCTATGTCCCACAACCTGTTATTACAATCTGAGACCCTTTCCAGGACTTCCTATCATCCATCTCCTATTTGTAGGTCACCACTCTTTGATTGCAAAGATGGAGAAGAAATTTGGGGAGAGAGGTACTACAAATCATGGGGTGATTAATCTTGATTGTTAGCTTGACTGGGTTGAGAAATACTTAGGAGATTGGTAAAGTGTCCTTCTGGGTTTGCCTGAGTGGGTCATGGCAGTGTGCCCTTGGGACGCTACCTGATCTCTGGGCCTGGCTGTTTCCCTGCTCTCTGCTTCCCCCATGCTGCAGGGTGAGCATCTTTCTTCCACCGTGTCTTCTGTCATGATGTTTCTGCCTTGGAACCAGCCAGTCATGGACTGAAAGTTCTGAAACAGCCAAATTAGACCTTTTTTCCTTAAAGTTGCAGGCATCAGGTGTTTTGTTCCAGCAACAGAAAGATGACCAATACAAATCTTAATGGGGACAGTTCATTCCTCTCACCAGGTGCCTTCTGTGGAGATTGAATCGGTTGGATAGAGATCAGGACATTGGCTTATAAGCAGAGTAACTTTGAGAAAACCACCTAATGCCTTTGTTCAAGGTGCTTCTTTTATATAAAGAGGACAATGATAATACTCTTCCCACAATCCAGGATAGCTCTGTTGATTAAGCCAGAAAAGAATTCAGAAATACTTATATCACCATTATTAATGCTGTCTCAGAAAATTAGATAGAAGGGCCTTTGGGATTCAGCTCCCACCTTCCCCAGGAGGAGAGTCAGAGTCTGAGGATATGAACTGGTCTACCCCAAGTAGAACACTCCCCCTTGTCCCTGTCTTCACTACAGAGACTGAATGGGTTTAGGGATAGACTTCAGAGAGCTGCTTCTGCCTAAGTAATAACCAATGATATACAAGGACAAGATGTGTGATGGTCAGGCTTGAAGTTTCTGGATAAGGACAAGTCTAGTGTCTGGGATCGAAACTTCCGTGGTTGTACTTTTTCATTTAACTAAGCTGATGCAACATGAAAGAGGAAAACACATTTTTTCTGCTGCTATCATGAAGTCTACTTCACTACATTTATTGCAAGGCTACTTCCAGGCAAAATAGGAGTGGAGCTGTGGGGTCAAAGCCCGTTTTACTTGTGCTACTAGGCAAAGCCAATGCTTTTTAAATTTCTTGGCCTCTTAAGGATTTGTTTTTTAGCTTTTCTTTTTTTTGTCCATCCCTGGAGTATCTGCTCCTTTAAGGTCCAGGGTTCCATAGTGACTATGAAGAGTAAGGACCTTGTTTTCCAGGTCATCCCTATGGTGACTCTGTCCCAGGGGGATTAGCAGGGCCCTACTCAGGGCCTTGCAGCTTAGAAGCTTGTGACACACAGAGTCCTAGAGAAAGAAGCTAAGTAGATGCAAGTGTGTTGTAGATCCAGGCAGAGCCTAAGGTGTCTGGAGGTAAACATGGGCAAAAGCAGAAAGTCATTTTTGCACAAGCCAGAGGAATCAGGTATCCCATGGACTGGGTGGAAGAAGCTTTAGAAGAACAGGTGCTGCAGAGTGGATACTTAAAATGGAGAGGTGACCAGAATTAAAAGGGTGGAGGAGGAGTAAAGATATCTGGAGTATGAAATCTGGAGGAAGGAAAAAGCAGGCCTGAGGATGAAGGGCTGAAGTAGTTACAGCTCTGGGTCCAAGCGATATAGTATAATGAAAGAGGAATCGGTAGGCCTAGGAAACTCAGGAACCTTACAAATGATGGCTAAGGGCTGGGGGCAGAAATTGAAAAAGGACAGTATGCTGAGGCTGGGAGACCAGGAGCAGTAGTGTAGGCAAAAATACTTGATCAAAGTGGATGTGTCCTAAGGCAGGTGAGAACAGAGGGAATATGGGTAAGAAACTGAACATTATAAGCCATGTCCAGGAGGTAAAAGAATTAGGGAATGCTATTTGCAGATATGGGGATAACAGAAGTGGATATGAATGAGGTGAGGTCTGAACAGGGATGAAAGGAAGATCTTACCAACATGTTAAAACAAGAAATTATTGAGGTTTATGTATCCTGAGGAAGGAGAAATTCCTGGGGCCAGGAAGACCCACCTGTAATACAGCAGGACTGGGGATCTAAACACCCAGAGAAGTGTTGGATTGGGGTTAGAATTAGGATAAAGAGAGCCCTCATTCTAGACAGGAAGGTCTGGGTGAAGCAGAGAGAAAGTTTCTTCCCAAATTCTCAGAGAGACCTGGTAGAACATCACAACAATGGCCTTCCCCTTATTAAATATCACTAGTTTTCTCATCCTTTTTGGCTAAAGAGAGAATTCATATAATTGGAGACATACTCTCTAGAATGTTCTGGAATGTTTCCTGGAGAATACTGGCAAGGGTAGGAGAAAAGAAACCTGGAGAAGACCATTTCTTGGACTTCCATGAGTGGGGGTTGATCCCTATGAGGTCTCCACTGTGACCTTGACTAACTGGATGTCCAGTGCATTGTCAACATAGCTTGGTTCTGAGTCTGCTTTTGGAAAGGCTTAAGAGGCTTGCGTTGCTCCTTTGGGCTTGTATAGACCTGGATGGTTTCTCAAAGTTGGATACACTGAATAAAGGAAAATTTAGCCTGCATTTGACTTCCTTCTGTTTAATTCTCAGGTTTGATTATTACCCGGATGATCTCACTTCCTCCTCAGAGGATGGGAAAAGGGATAGAGAGGGATCAAACAATCTGTAGCCAGCCTCAGGGATTAAAGAAGGAGGGTAATAGGACCCTTTCGGAACATAAATGCTTCATTTTGATGACTACAAAGATGCGTGGGAGAAATAGACAAATGAGCATGAGACATGGGATGGGATTCCATGGGATGGGATCATCTGGAAAAGAAGGGCCTTTGTGTCCCAGGTGTGTCTGTTTTACCTTTCTTTCAAGGGTAACAGGTTATGAACACATTATGTAAGAGTCTGCTGAGCAGGCCTAGCACCATGGGCCTGACATGGCAAAATACAGCACCTTTTTCTGCCTTCTGAGGAGGTGCTTGCAGGAGCAATGAGGAAGGATAACATAGGGGTACAGCAGTAAGAGTGAGCTCACAGTAGCTGGGTCATGGCAAGATGCTATATGGAAACCACTTCTAGGGTGTGCACCCTTACTAGCTATGAACTGATATAGTCTGGGGGAGTGGTAGGGGCTGGGAGATGAAAGTATAGTGTCTAAGAGCTGTGCTACCCAAACAACTATGTCACTGTCTTATTCCAGTGCTCTCCCTTAGCAATTAAAATATGTACTACTTGGGATATGTGCCTTCAGGAAAGCTGCAAAATCACTGTAGGATGTGGGATTTAATTTTGTTTGTTTCTGGACCAAAGGGAAATATTTTTTGGCATTTATCATATGTATCCCAGCAACACTTTATGAATGAAATAATGTATGAGCATCACCAGCTTGTCTGTAGGGTCACAGAATGGTATTCAATTAGAGGCATGAGTAATGTTTGAGTCATAGATCTTTGGGGAATTAAATCAGCACACATTTTTTGGAAGGGAAATGTACTTATCCTCTTAAGGGTTTACATAAACAGGAATGACATATACCTAGTTTCAAAGAAGAAAAAGATGTACTGTCTTCAACCATTTTGATGCGCTTAACCTCATCTTTCCTGTCCCTTTAAAAGTCATACCTTAATTTGTTTCTCTCCTTATTTTGAAATTGAAAGCCTAGTTATGAGATGTTATTCACACTGTCAAGAAGCTTGTTTGATTTATGGATGCTGAAGCAAAATAAGAGATGTCAGAGAGATCACGTCCAAAGAATTTTTGTTGATGCAGATTTAAGTAGAAGGAAAGATCTGTTGGCAGCAGATGTTTCTTGGTTAAATGGAGAGATTTCTATGGGGTCATGAGGGGGAATAGAAGGAAGGTCATTCAAAGGGAAGGAAGTGACCCAGGAGACAGAGTTGAAAATTATAACTTGTAGACTAGAGGAAGAAGGGAACAAACACTTTGCCCCATAAAATCTCAGCTAGTCTTTATCAGTAGCAGCCACTATTGCCTCTTGATTATGAGGAAATAGAAGATAAGAGAGTTTACTTTGCTCAGTCTCCAAACCCATAAGCCAGACAGGTTGTTATTAACACTGGATCTTTGTGCTTCCAGAGTTGTGGTCTTTGTTTGGACTTGGACACTTGACACCTTATTTGGTTGTCAATCTATCGAGTCTTTTTTTCTCCTATATATCTTTCAGAGTCCTTTTACATTGGAATTACTACAGGATCCAGAGGGTGAGACCACGCCGTTGTTTATCCTTCCCTGTGATATCCCCTGCACTCACTGAGAAAACTGCATACCTGTGAATGAAGTTGGTGGAGAGAGTTGGAGACTGGGCTACTGCCTTCAGGTTGTAGATAGCCTATGATCTAAGAGGCTTAAAACTTCGGGCATAGCTAAGGGACTGATAGAGTTCCTGGGCACAGGACAGTCTCTGTGCAGAGCAGAGGTTGTGACCTGTGTGTGTAAATTCACACAGCTTGGTGAGAAGCATCCTGAGAGTCTAGCATTGCATCTCCTTTGCATCAGAGTGGCTCTTTCCTGGCCTTTGGAGTTGGTCTGTCGTTCACAGATGCATTGGTCCTGGACCTGCCTCTTGTCAGTAGCCATGCAGAGCAGCATGGTCTCAGGCTGGTGTTTAGTTCTATGTTTCAAGTCCTTGAAATTGTCTGGAACAATGAGTGAAGAAAGACCTACTCCATACCTCCTTATTTTAGGTCATAATACACCCATTGGGTTCACCCTCCTGAGCTCCTGGGGGAGGCGTGCTTGGTTGGAGGAGGCACAGTTCTCCTGGTGGAAGTCTCCTGCTTGCGTGGGAATAAATCACATTGGCCATTGTGTTTGTAGGTCTCATTCTGGGGCTATAGGATTAAGTAGGGGAATGAACAATACTGCATAGTCTTAGAGTTTGACGGGCCCCTAAAGTCCTTCCAGTCAAAGCATATCGTGGAGTCCTGCTGTACCTTTACTTGCCCATCACCTGGGCTCACAGGTGGGACTGCCTGGGGTTAAGGCTGGAATCCGCTGGCAGTGTTCAACCCTGTGGGCTATGGAGATCTCAGGGAGGAGGGGAGGGTAGTCTGCTCTCTTCTTTATTGTAAACTTCTGAATGGGAGCGGGCAGTAAACACTGAATTGAGTCTTTAAATCAGTTGTTATTGGGAGCATGGAAGTTAGTGTGTCTAAGAACCTAATAAGAGAAAATAAGCAGAAAGTGAGGTAAGAAGGACTTGGGCTAGACATGCAGAAGAACTGGCCCAGGAGTGATTTTGAAATTGTCTTCTCTGGGAGGCTTTTAAAAGCAGGAAACATTTTCTTGGGTCTGACCTGGATGTGGAGGTCTTTATATGTGGTTATGGGGAGTGGCCGATTTAATTCTATTAGGGTGGCTCTAGCAAGCTCAGAAACCTAAGAATCCTCCTGCTGTGAATTAGACAGCCCTGGGAAGAAAGAATGGCAGGGAGTTGGGGCTGGGGAAGGTGGAGGAAAGGGACTCAGGAATTGGGGGGGGGTGCTGTGAGAGGGCCACCTTACTTCATGGGAGCCACTGCCTTCCCCTCCCTCACTGTAGGTATACCCCCCCCCCCACTGTACTGGGTCCACTCCCATTCCGAATTCTAGCGGAGATGCGGAAGGAAGGAGGATCCATTGAGAGCCTGGAGTCTGGGTTCCTTTTCTGGCTTGACAGATAACAGTTCCTAAAGCTGAGAACCCGACAGGCTCCTGGCGCTGAGCTTCCTGCCACACTCTGCCGCTGTCAGTGTTTCCTTGCAGAAGCAGCTCCTTTGTCCCTGGGATCGAGGGTTTTCCCCCGAATCCCCCAGCTTTGCCCAGCCCCTGTCTGAGAATAGCCGGCCTGGGATGGAACCACAGCGAGGGAATAGGGGTGGAGCGGGAGATGGCTTGAGCATGTCTGCCAGGCTGGGTGTGCGCTGCTTCATTTGCATGAGAATAGGGAGACTTTCTCCTACCCTCCCTGAGGGATGGAGAGGAAAGAAGAGGCAAGGCTCTAGCTCTGTCCTACTCTCAGGGATTCTGGGGCTGGGGAAATGACCACTGTCGCATTCCTCCAACCCTCTGAAAATCCTAGGACCCACGGTATTGAGGGAAGCTTTGAAGGAGCCGGCTGGTGGATCTCCACTCCAGATTTTCCAGCTGTCCCTGTCCCCCCACCGCTCAGAGAGCAGGATGCTGAGATGGTTCGGTGATGCAGAAGGTATGTGCTTTTTCAGTTCTGGTGCTGATGCTGTGTGTGTGGTGAGGTCTCTGTGGCGCAATGGACGAGCGCGCTGGACTTCTAATCCAGAGGTTCCGGGTTCGAGTCCCGGCAGAGATGGTCACCTGGCAGGTGCCTCTTTTATTTTGAATGTTGTCATGCTATGTTGATAGTGATATGTGTTCCTCCCTGGAGGCTGTGGGTAGAAAAAGAAAAGCCATTTCCTTGGAAATTCCCGACCTTCTCTCCTTTTCCTTTCCCTCTGTCTTCATTTCTTCTCTGCTCCTCCTTTTCTGATTTTCATTGTCTAGTGCACGCTCAGATGTCTGCTGAATCTCTCTGCTTAGCCTTTGAATCCTCTGCTTCCTAACGGACAGTTCTTATATAGTGACCAAGGGAAAAATATCCAGTTGTCCTCCAAGATAATACCTACCTTGACCGAGGTGCTGTCTTTTGGGTCAGGAGGAGGTTGGGGTCAGGCAGAGAATAATTTCTTGTACTGTTGCTGTGGGCTATCCTTCTGCATTCCTGTGGCATTTTGGTGTGAAACTCATCACTCACTTTCTCTTCTGTAACATGGAAAGTAATCAATCATTCATTGCTTTTTGTCTCAGTAGAATAAACCATGCAGTAACACACTCAATTATCAGGAGTAAGTTCGTGCATTTGTCCCTTGAAAGTTAAAGATTTTACACTTAAATACTCTTTTCTTATGAAATTTTTGTGCCCTCCTTCTTTGCTGGGTGACTCATGAGGGTCATAGGTGAAGGTTATTTTTATGATATTCCAACAAGTCATATTCTCCCCTCTACTGTCATCCTGCTTTAACTTCTGCTATTTCTCCCTGTCTCTTTCCCTGGGCCACGTTCGGCCACTTTGGGAGCTTGGTCAGATCGGGAAATAGCATGGGTTTCTATTTTGGGCTGGGCTCCCTCTCTGCCTTGCACTTTGCCGCTGTAGCCTATTGGCTCGAAAGAGCTGCCCCTGCCGAGAACTGACCTCCACCTCAGGTGAACCTGGGAAACCTGAGAAGACAAGTTTCTCTGACTGCTGGAGATAGTCAGCATCTCTCGCACATGGGACACCAGATGGGGACAGAGGACACAGCCATACACTAGCACCCCAAGGAAGCTGAGGTAGGAGACAGCAGGAACCTCCTATTTTAATAAAGCCGTGCTGGGGGTGGGGGGTCATGGGGCACAGGGGAGGACTCTGGATGGAAATCAGTGCTCTTTCCTTCAGCACATGCATGTTCCTAAGGAAGTAACAGCCCTCAAATTCTTTTGAAGTGATGGCACTTTGAAGGAACTTAATTTTTTTTTTTTGTACTGAAGATTGAACCTAGGGCTTTCCATTGATATAAGTCCCCAGTCCTCTCTAGAAAAGTTTTATTTTGAGAAAAGACTGCTAAAGTTGCCCAGGCTGGGCCCAATTGGGGATCCTTCTATCTCAGCCTATCAGAGTGCTGGGATTACAGGTGAGCATCATACCTTGTTGGACCTAAAATTCATGTAATAAAAGCCAGCTTAGCTTTACCTTTTTAAATTGCCTTAATGGGATGCCAATTCAGATATTAACCACACCTGTAGATAAACCCTTTGGAGCATATCGGTGTGGACCAAAAAATTGCTTAAAATCTCTTCCTGGAGCCTTTATCTCTATTGTTAACTTTTCCCACTCTTTATCTTACTGCTTTCAGCTCCAGTCTAAGGAAAAACTAATGTGTGGTAGAGCAGGGCAGAGGGAATGAGTTTAGGGGACTATAACCTGAATGTCACATATGTCTTTCCGGAACCTCTGCTTCATGTTGTGGTACAAGGCTGCTCAAAAGGAAGAGTTCTGAGGGAGGCTGGAGGTCACTTCCCGGTATACTGTTAAAAGACAGGACAAGAGTGTGAATTCATTCTGGCCCACTCTAAAGTTTGCTCCCATTTAAGAATGTTCTAGGAATTGGGCTGCATGGAATCATGAGGACCAGTGAGGGTGGAAACAGGAATGGGGTGTGTGTCCAAGTAGGCACTAAGCTGCAATTTATTCATGTTTGCTCAGGCTGTGAGGTTGCCAGCTCCTTACGTGAAGTTTGATATCAATGAGAATTAACACCTACAAATAGTTCCCCAAGCCTAATTTTAAAGTGAGATTTCCATTTCCTAACTTGGGGTGGAGGATCTTGGTGGTTTAAATCTAAAATGTCCCTATCCAAATCTCCTGTGTGTGGATTGGATCATGGGGGTGCTGTCGTCATCGGTGGCTTCATCCATTGCTGAGCTGCTAGTCAGATGTCCTGTTAGAAGGTGGGACCAGAGGGCTGAACAGCTTTCTTCTCCCAGGTCCTTCCACCACATTCTTTGGGCCTTGAACCAGCTGATCATGGACTGAATTCTCTAAAAGCTGTGAGCCAGAATACACCTCGCCTTATTTAAATTGCCTTTTGGGGTACTTTGTCCCAGCCAAGGGGGAAAGTGAATAACACAGACCTTGGCGTAATTTGTAGCTTTGCTAAGTTGCTGAACCTCTGAGCTTTAACTGTTTATGTATAAAAACAGGGTTATATTATCTTTCCTGCAAATGTGGAAGTGGACGAGAAAGTCCATTGTACCACCCTGTTCGAATGTATAGGCTATGTTAATTCTCAGGTCTCCCTGCTCAGCATGTGGGAAAGGCACCTGGCTACAAAGTGGGGAAACGAGAGGGTCAAAAGGATCAGCTGCTGCCTGGAGCATCCATCAGCCGGGGCTGGTGCTGATCTGGGATGCCTAAGAGGACAGAGTGGGCATTTCTAGCTGGTGGGCTCCTTCAGAGGGCAGACGGTCCTCAGGGCACTTCGTCTCAGCCAGCCAGGCAGAGATGTCTGTGGGATGTCCCACTTAAGGGAGCTAGAGGCTTCCACATACTCAAACATCACCCGGATTTTAGTCCCCTGCATCTCTGAGGGTTGATGTTTTGAGGACTTGATGAAGGATATCAGCAGGAATGTGGGAAAGCTTTTTCACATTGATGGAAAATTCTTCTGTCTCTGTGATAACAGTTTTCTTCTTAATGCATGAAAAGTAACTCCTAATTTATGAATATCATAATTATGTATTTTAAAGATGCTCAGAATACAAAATAGAAATACATTTTTTTGTAAAGTGATTTTACTCAAATGCTTCAGAGATGCTGGAGCTGATCATTAATTGCAAAGTATGTGGGCAGATATGTCTTATTTATTATTGTGTTCCCAGTGCCTGAAATATGGTAGGCATTTGATGGATATGTTTGAAAGAATTAATGCTGACTTAGACTGGCTATAAATTATGTAGATAGGAAAAAGACAGAGATTCCTCTTCGCTTTTGGAGCTCAGGGATCCAGGCAATCTCTTCATGCGTTAATTCATTCACCTCACAAATATTCATCAGTCACTTCGGGCCACTTTCCATTACTGCGGATGGTGGCGTCCAGACTAGCAGCCCTGCCTCCCTCAGGGGGGCAACTTCCTGTGGCTGAGACAAAGGATAAATAAGTGGATATTCCAATAGAAATTTAGGTAGTGATAGATGTTACGGGCAACTTTTCAGGATGACCGGATGGAGAGGGTTGTGAAGAGTGGTGGCCAGGAGGACCGTGTGCAGGGGATGTTGGGGGAAGGAGGTCTGTACCAATAGGGTGGAGTGAGCAGAGAAGTGGTGAGCAGAGGCCCGAGCTGGGGGAGCCTGCACAGGTGGCCCAAAGGCCAGGATGATAGAAAGATGATGGGGAGCACGTGGCCCAGAGATTCATACCAGGCGATATTCTCATGTCTGTCTCACCGGCCTCCGCCTGGGTGCGTCCAATATTTTCTCTCTTCTCTTCTGCTATCCTGAAATAAAATTCTGAAATATCATAATCTTCCTATTCACATAATTAGTGCAAATCAATATAATATCCTAATATGCGAGAAGGAAAAGGAGACATTATAATAAATAATATGTAATCTGATATGTAAATACCATACTAACCGTCTTCTTCCTTTACGAAGAATCATCTTGAACATAGTAGCTACGTAGGTGTCTCAACTTAGGCATCTGGCAGTGCTGGCTCAGCTATCGGGAGGGATTTTGTTCACCAGCACTGTTGTGATTTTCCAACTGGTGAACATTTATAAGTTGTATTATTAAAGTGAAGCACATCTTGGCTGGGCCTGATGGTACACATCTGTAATGCTAGGACTCTGGGAAGCTGAGGCAGGAGGATCCCAAGTTTGAGCTCAGCTCTGGCAATGGCAGTGTAGGAAGACCCTGTTTCAATGATATGATGATGATAATGAAAGGGCTGGGGATGTATTTCAGTGTGAAGGCCCTGGATTCAGTCCTCAGTACTGTAAAACGAACACAAAGTAAATCTTGAATAATACATAATACAAAAGGCATAATACTTTGCATTCCTGGAAAATTTCTGAAGTTTTAAAGCTGGCAGAAAAGTCTCTGCCTGTATATATAAAAACGAGTTAGACTCTAGGCTTAGATACCAGCCAGTAAGTTTTCAGTAGGCCATTCAAAAGAAGCACATAACACAGACAATTCAGTAGGAAAGATGCACCGTACACTGCAGAGCATATACATTCCAGATACTTTTCCATTTTAGATTCAGTGGCAGGGAGGTCCCAGTCTTTATGACAACAAAAGATACTCCACCAAATTTCAGATCATTCTGTGGAGCAGCTCCGGCCCTACAAGCCACCAGTGTCACAGGACTTGTAGGTCAGCCTTTTGAACATTAGTGAGACTTAACCTTTAGGCTGGAGAAGAAAAGGCAGGCATTTGGCAGATAGGGCAAAAGGCTAAATTTGACGACTGGTAGAGAATAGATGGGATTGGAACTGCAGGCAGGGTTGCAGGTCTAGGTCTAGAGCCATGCTAAAGCAGCAGGGAGGGTGTGGCACTGTGACTGGCAAGCAGTGGTGGTCCCCAGAGATGGGTTGTTTTATAACAATGCCCAACGACAAAAGTGATTCGTTATCTCTGGAGAGCTGACCTCGCACAGATCACTTACATTTTGTCTGGGAACTAGGTGTTTTGATTTATTGTCACTGCAATAGTTGTCGCCTACTAGTGATAATGCTCATTTTGCTTATATTTGAAATCTGTAGTAAGTAGAGCATACTCCTTAAAGCAGTATTGCAGCCTTTATGTCCTCAGTGGTTCCCATAAATTATAAGGGAACAGAATGTCTTCCACCTTCTCTGTGTCCTGCTTGGAAGTTGGATGGCTCTTTTGCTGCTTTGATTGAGATACTGTTCTGTGATAACTCACTGCAGAGGATGAATGATGGGACATGGGGTAGTATTTTAAGAAGTTTGAAAAGCAGTGTTCAGGAAGTTGAAAGCCACAACCACAGTAGAAGCTGCAATTTTATGGGGATGTCGCAAACCTAGGCTTGAATATAAGGCCTGGGTCTTTACTTGTGTGACCAGGGGCAAGTATTGAGTTTCTCTGAGACTTAGTTTACTCATCCAGAAAATGACCCACATAATACTTAGCATCAAATAAGTTAAAATGGGAAAATGTCCACACAGTTGGAGACCAGTAAGTGCAAGCGTGCACACTAGCCTGCTTTGTTTACAGACGGTTCTTCCAGCCACTCTTCTACGTATTTCATACGTCAAGACAGTTCCTTAGGGACTTTCAGTGAGGATTTGGAGGACTTAGCCATGGACCACTTGCTTCTATCCCTGGAAAATGCTTGGACATAATGTAGTCTTAGTGGAAGTAAAGAAATGTGCAATGTATTTTAGATAGTTACACTTCAGGAGCACTTTCTCTCTCCTCGTGATCACTGGGGGTGCCTGGATTTCTTTCTTGGCCTCTGAGCCATCCTCACTCCAGCCCTGGGAGCCTGTCCCATGGACTCTATGGAGAGGGTCACAGGAAGCCTTCTTTGTGGGGAGCAAAGCAGGGCTTTGACAGGTAAGAAGGCAGTTAGGTGTCCTGAGAGATAAAATTAAGCTCAAAACAACTGCCTAGGGAGCTGCATTCCTGACCAGGGTCCTTTCTGGGAGGACTTCCTGTCAGAGATTCAGCTCAGTCTAATTCTCATGGAAGGAAATCACGAGCAACCCCTAATGTCTTCCTTCTGCTGCATGTATGGACCACTCTTTAGGAGGGAAATGAACCATCCAAAATAGCAAACAGTTTATAACCAGTTACACTTACTTGCAGAAAACACAAAACGTTTTTCTTTCCCAACTTGTGTGCAAACTTCTAATAGTGCTTTCCAAACTTTTTAGACTCTAAATGTGCTCCTAACGGCAAGAAAGTGATTGGTTTCTTCCAGTTTTCGTGGAGCACAGCCTAAAGCAGTCTGTCCCACTCTAAAGCACTTTTCTGAAGTCTACTTTATGCTGCATTCTAACTTCTGGATTTGTGTTCATTATGTCTGCACTTTTAAGGTGCAAAAATTACTGCCTGGTCTCAAATTTTAGAGTAAAAAAAAGTAATTCCTGGTATATCCCACTTATAGGTTCCTGGCAAACCCTACTTATAAAGGCACACACCTATCTTAATGTTGAAAATGACTTCAGGGTCTGTACATAGCCTAAAGAGTAAGCAAGAAGGTGAAGTGATGTTGGATGGCGAAGTGGGTGAGGTTCCAGGGGACCTTCTGATACCTTAAAGGAGTTTTGTCCTTATCCTAAAACAATTGGAAGCCACTGAAGGGGTTTAAGCCAAAGAATAACATGCTCAGAATTGCATTTTGGAACGATTACTCCAGCTGCTGTCCAGGGAGCAAAATGGAAGGCTATCAGGACAACTGCTGGAGCTAAATCAGAAGTTGCTATTAGAAGTTGTGAAATTTGTGGTTAGGTCAGGTTGAGCTACTAATGGTGGTGCTGGTAATGGTGGCCACGGAGAGATGCAGATGATTTTAGAGGTATTTGTGAGCTAAGAGATGCAGGCTTTGTCAATGAATTGGGACTGGTATAGAGGGGAAGGCACTGACCAATGTGGCTCTGAGATTTTCGTTTGGGTACCATTCATGGAGTCAGGGAACAACAGAAGAAGGCTGGATTTGAGGATGGAAATGATCAGTTGAGTTCTGAGTTTCCAGTTTTGAGACACTCAACAGGCAGTGTCACATTTCTATTCAGTTGGGAGCCCGAGCCATGGTCTAAAATAAACTAATTTAATTGTGGTGTTCATTTGTGTGCAGGTGCAATTTGAAACCAAAAATATGAATGAGATCACCTAGAATCACGTACCAAGGGAGAGAAGAAAAGGCCCAAGAATGAGGTAAGAGGGACTTCAACATTCAGCAGAGAAAGAGGTAGAAGGGATTGGCGAGAGAGGTAGAGGGAAAGCCAGGATATTGTAATCTCTGAATTCAAGGGAAGGGAATGTTCAGGAAAGGAGGTAATTGAGTATCACATGCTATTCAGAAGTCCAGAACCATGAGAACTAAAATATGTCCATCAGATTAAGGGATATGGAGGTCATCGATGAGACCTTTCTTGGTTTCCCTGGGTATCAGGATTAAAAACCAGATTGGAGGGTACTGCAGAGTGAGCGGGAGGTGAGGAAATTGAGGGAACAAATAATGGAAACTCTTGAAGTTTGACTGAGAGGGGATGAGGAGAAGGCGATGAGCTGGACAATACAAAGTATAATCAAACTATGTGGTGAATGTTTAAATTAAAAAAAATTACTGTAGTAAAAGACCCATTGTCATTAGTCCCACTCAAAATACTCCCTCTATCTTTGAATATACTTATCCCGTTATTCTCTGCTGCTTTCTGAAGCAGTTCTGGAAGTACTCTTTCAGGATTGTCTGTATGAGTTGTGGTAAAAAAAAAAAAATATGGTGGATGCTACCAAGTGCCGAGCATGGAAAGACAGGCATTTAGAAACATTATAGTTTGTCCTTATCCACCTTATCCAACACATCTGTCACTGTGCAACTTCTCTCTCTTTCCCAAACTCAAGATGACCATGAAAGGTAAATATTTTGAAGTGATTGAGGACATTGTGGCAGTCACAACAGTACAACTAAAGACATTCAGCTGTTATAAATTTTAAAATTTAAACATGCATCCTATTTGTATATCATACATACCTCCTGTGAAGAGTCTAAGAGGAATCTCTTTCTTGTTTGTTCATTTTTAAAATAATTCGACTCTGTAAAATTCCCCAAATAAATAAAATGACAACAGTATTATGCCCTCCATGGCCTTTTAAGGAGGATCTATTCGTGGCCATCCCTGCATTGATAGCTCTATCCATTTTATTTGCTTTGTAGTGGGAGAGACGTGGGCTTGTCTGAGGGGCATTGGGTATAAAATTACTGAGAAGTAGAATTTCAGTATTCAAAAGACAGAGACAGAAAAGGGTAGATGACAGCCCACTTTTGAGAAGGTGAGAGAGGCACAGGATTTATAGTACAGGTGACTGGATTAGCTTCTGCGAGGTAGCTGCAGGGCCCGCTCCTCTGTTGCCTTGGGTGTGGGGAAGGTGGATATGCAGATAGAGATTTGCGTGTGTGATGCCTGCAAGATGAGACAATTTCAGCCTATGGGGTGGTAGTGGCAGCTCCTCTTTCTGATTCTGCTTTCAAAGTCAGCTGTCATGGGTCTTGGGAGAGAAAAAAGAGTGCTGGGTGTTTGAAGACAGCCTAGAAATTTGCACTAGTTTTATTATGGAGAGTGAGAGAATGCTAATATAGCTGAAAGAATATAGGATATTCAGCAGGCTGTGTTAAAGACCAATTTGGAAAAGAGATTAGCTCTTAAAAACAGCTTTAATTCACATATACATGCATTCGTGTGTGTCCAGTTTATTAATTTGTTTGCCTTTGTACTATAAGGTTATTACGCTATTCCCTATGTGGCGACTACGTGAGCATGGATGTATATGGGAATGTTTCACAGATGGTGTGGGTTCCACAGTCTCCTGAGTATGTGGTCAGAATATGTATGGCATACAAAGGAGGTGGTTTCAATTTTTAAAAGGTGTGTCTGAGTCCGCAGTCACCTAGTTCCCATTAATTGGTTCAGAGCGCCACCTGCTGGAATGTGTGCTCATCTTTCCCAACCAGATTTCTCTGAAAAAAATCTGAAATCTGTATTCTCGGAACAGTCATTGTTTTTGCTTACAACATTTCCCCCTATGAACTGTGTTTCACTTTACTGGATATTCTTTAATTACTACATTTTTAGATCAAAGCAATATCATTAGAATGTGCTCTTTTCTTACATGACTTTGGTCTTTTCCTCATAGACATGTCTTATTTAAATGCATTTGTTGTCTACACCTCATTCACCATCTATATATTAAAGGAGAGAAGCAAAATGCCGTATTTATCTGAAATGGTATGATTAAGAAGTAGGTTGGGGTTAAAGACATATAAATTAAAAATGACACAGAGAGCAACTTTAAAAAGATTAAGCAATATCTTATTTAGCAATCCCTCAAATTTGAATTTTGCCATCTACCTGCCTCCTACTCCAAATACTTCTCCTATAGGTTCTTTAACTAAAGTGTGGATAAACTAGCCTGCTATCAGTGATTTTTAAACAGTAATGTGTCTTTTCCTGAGTGTGGTATCAACTAAAACCTTTCAGGTCTTTAAGTCACACCACTAACTGTCTAGATTTTCATTATGTCATTTCCTTTCTTCATCTTTATTCACTGTATGAGAAAGAGCAGGAATAAATCATTCCAACCACTTCCCCTATAATTCTGTCAGTAATTCCTAATTAGGATTCATTTGCATATCTAAATTCAGAATTCAGAGATATACCAGTATACAGTATACTGAATCATTGTATAAAAAGAATAACATGAATTCATTTCCTTAGCCAGTCTTTGTGAAGTGCCTGCTGTGGTCAGGTTCTGTGAGAGACACCGGGTTCAGTGGGGGACAAGACAGGCATGGACTCACGCTGTTCTGTGACACAGGAGGACACTGCTTCAGCCATCCTGCAAGACATGTGAACTCCCAGTTAGAGGAAGTGCAGGGGGCCCTCCTGGAAGAAGTGGGTGGAGCACTCAAGGAAAGGGAGAACAGAAACCAGGCAGGCTCTAAACCTAGACTTAACATTGACAGCCGGCATGGGGGGAAGGGCCTGATAAGACTTTTCAAGGAGTTTTGATTTTATCCTAAGAGCAAGTACAGCGAACAAAAGATTTTAAGAGTGTGTGGTGGGGGGAGAAATGAATGACCATGCTCCGATTATAGTTTGGAAAGATTGTTCCAGCTGGGATTTGGGGAAGGGCTGGAGGGAAGCCAGGTTGGAGACCAGTTTGAAGGCATGTGCAGTCAGGCGTTGACTAGTATTAGGCCTGCAGCCTGGGAGAGAAGGAATGGACTTGAGGAATATTTAGGATGTTGAGTGAGTAAGACTTGGGAACTGGCTGTAAGAGGTGCGGAGAACAAGAGAGTGCAAGATGATTCCCAGCTCTGTTCTTTGAGCAGGCAGGAAGTGACATTTGAGGAGGCAAGAAAGGAGTACTGCAGAAGCAGCTTCTCAAAATTGTGAGGAAGGATGAGCGTTTCCTATTTGTACCTGTTGAATTTGAGGCCCCTGTGGTATATCAGCAGATCTGCCTAGCAGACAGCTGGGTAGGTGAGCCTGGGACTCTGAAGAAAAATCTAGGCCAGGGACATAAGGGAGGGAAGATCAGTCTGGTGAGAGGAAACTGATGCAGTGGGAGTGGTTGATATCTCATCGAATGTAGGGCAAAGGAAGAAGACTGGCTCAGAAGGAGTCCCGAGGAACCCATCATTTAGGATATTCACTGAGGTAAAAGCCAGGAAGTGAGACTGGCTAGAGATACAGGAAGAAAATCAGGAGCGTGCGTGCCAGAGCCAACAAAAAGAGGCTTTTTGAAAGAGGAAGCGTATGACAGTAGCAGATGTGTCTGATGAGGGCTGGCGTTTTCCTGTGCTTGTGGGTAATGCGAGGTTTGTCCAGAGACGCTCCAGTGCAGTGAGGAATCAATTCCGGTAAGCTCGCAAGTGAGTGAGAAGTGAGCAAGTCGAGGTAGTGAGCACAGAGAATGAAAATATTTGTCATGAAGTGGAGTTTAGGGATGGAGAGGGGGATGCAGTGAAGAGTAGGGTAACAGGAGTGATGCTGTTTGCTGGATTCTCTTTTGGATAGAGAACGTTTGGAAACGCTTAAGTGCTCTTGGAAATTATCCCATAAGTAGAGAAAGACTGAAGGGCATCAACAGTTTAGTTCCTAACAAGTCAGCTGGAGATGATAATGATAATTAAAATATTATTCTGTGTTTCTTTGTGCAAGAACTGTTATCTTATATAATTCTTGAGCAACTTTTCTGAAAGAAGTGGTGATAATGATTATGGTTTGCCTACTAGGGATTGAACCCAGGGACTTCACACTGAGCTACATCTCCAGCCCTTTTTAGTTTTTATTTTTTTGACAGGGTCTTATTAAGTCACTAGGCTGCCCAGGCTGGAGTCAAATTTGTGATCCTTCCACCTCAGCCTCCCAGAGTGCTGGGATTACAGGCAGGAGCCACCATATGTGCCTTATTATCTTATTGTTTGAAATGAAGAAACCAAGGCACAGATTTGTAAGGGACTAGGATTCGTACCTAGGGAGTCTATCTCAAAACTTCCTCCGTGAGTCACAGTGCTTTATTATGGAATCCACAGCCTGGCTGGAGATTGAAATAGGAAGTATTCCTCTTTGCTGTTGCAAATGGAGAGAAGGCAAGTACAGATGTAGGTAGCCTGGGGGAAGCAGGACAGAGGCAGAGGATGTTCAAGACCCTGCACCGTGCTTTTGTGGGAGGCCATAGAAATGAAGTGAGGCGCTCATGGGAAGAAGGACCTGTGGGTCCACAAAAAGGCATGCACACAGTGGGATCTACTTAATGAACCAGCTATAGTAGCACAAAGCCATTATTCTCCAAGTATGGGATATTTGATTGTATTATTTTACATAAAAGAATCTGGATTAGTGGTTGCAGTAGAGGCAAAGTAAAATGGATATATAGGCTGCTTCCAAGATTTAGCTATTAAGAGTTATGCTGCTGTAAGAAGGGGTATTCATGCACTGTATCACTGTGATATAATGTTGTTACCTCTTTCAGGGAGATACCTTCAAGGGGACTAGCTGGCTCAAATGGAATTTCTATTTTTAGTTTTTTGAGGACTCTCCATAGTGATTTCCATAGTGATTATACTTGTTCACATCCTTACCAACAGCGTAGACGATTTCTCCCCAAGAAATGTAATCATTCTGTACTGCGAACATATATTAATAAAAATTAAGAGAAATGAAACCATAAAAAGAAAAAAGTTATGGACTTCAAAAAGTTAAAGAAAAGAGAACACAAGATTCTGGACACACTATGCAGGAAAATGGCAGGAACAAGACTGGAGAATGGTGTGTGTGTGTGTGTGTGTGTGTGTGTGTGTGTGTGTGTGTGTTGGAAGAAAAAACTAAGATCTTTCTCTCTTAAAAGGAATTGGTTCATGTGATTATAGATGCTAAAAAGTCAAGACCCAAGAAAGCCAGTGGTGTAGTACTGCCAGCCTGAGCTCAAATCCTTGAGAAGTAGGTGAGCTAATTGTGTAAATTCTAGCTCAAGTATGAGTCTGAAAGTCAAAGAAGATTAATGTCCTAAATTAAAGGCAATTAGGCAGAGAGAAAGCTTTCTTATTAGTGGTCTTTTCTATTCAGGCCTCTAACAGACTGGGGAAGGCAATCTGTTGAACTCAGTCTGCAGATTCAAATGGTAATCTCATCCCGAAGTACCCTTATGGACACACTTAAGAATGGTGTTTAACTTAGTATCTGAGTACTTTGTGGCTGAGTTGAGTTGATGCAAAAAATTAACTATCACGTATACATCTTAATTATAGATAAAGTCTTTACATACTAGTATTTAGTCTCCATTGTAAAATGAAAGGGTGAATGCCATTATTTTTACTGGTCCTTCAGATTCTAACTTTTATGTTTTAAAGCACAATTCCATTCTTTAGGGTAAAAAGAAATGTCATATTGCTGATCTTAACAGAATAAAGTTTAAAAATAATCTCTGTAGATCCGTAGATCATACTTAAAACCGGAGGGTTATACTACTCAGACTCCAGCTACGACCGACCCTCCCTGCACACTTCTCAGCCTTTTTTCTTTTCCTAATCCTAAAGGTTTTAGTAGGGCTATGTTAATGGCACGGCCATGGGAACTCTCTGCCACAAACTTATTGTCCCAAGAGACTGTTGGACAACAGGTCCTTGAATGTCTGCCGTCACTGAGCATGGATTGAGAGCCATTGCTATTCTGACATTGCCACTTCCTCTCTGAGGAGCATTCTCATTTAGATTATTGCTGTCAGCTCTCATGCAGCAAATGTGTTCAAGTTATTCCTATTTTGATACACTTTAAAGGTGGACTGCACATGTCTTTTAAAGTAAGTGCGCCTGAGGGACAAAGACATACTTCCTGGAGGTGGAGGGTTGAGAGGAGGTGATGTTTGGAAGTGTGATGCCTTCGTCTAGTGTAGAGTTAAGGATAAGGTAGGGACAGTAGAGCAGCAAGATGGAGGAGCTAAGAAGGAGCCATGAGAATCATCCTCATCTTAGGTTTGCACGCTATGTCTTTGCTCTGCTCCTCTGCCCTTCCTCCATATTCCCACTTGGTGACTTCAGATGTCCTCCGAGATGTCAGCCCCTCTGTGTGGCCCTTCTTGACATGCTGGCCTGCATGCCCCAAGGAGACCAGGGCTTCCCTCTCCCCTCGTCAGTTCCCATGTGTCTCTCTGCCGTGTCATTCACTATGCTGTGCTTCTCTTTTATTTCTGCCTTGTCAACACAGTGGTTGACACATACAAGGTGAGGGATTCATTTATAATGCAGTCATTATTTCAGTTATTTATTTTATTGGTGATGTACAGGTTATCATCTTGTGTCTGTCACCATATCCAACAACTGTTTCATGCCAGGCACTGTCCCAAGGGATAAGGGCATCATGTTAAATAAGATATACACAGTGCTGACTCTCATCAGTTGTGTGTTCTAATGGGAGAGACAGACAAAAGTGAAAGCAGAAGGGGAGAAATGAAGTGGTTTGTTATGAAGGGAACTGGTGTGAGACTGTAATAAAGATTCATGGGAAAGTGTGCCTGGCGACAATGGACAAAAAGCCAGAGCATAGTTGGGGAGACCACTGAAAAGCAGGGCATTGAATGTGCTGGGCACAGCCAGAGCAGCAGAGAGTCCTGAGTTACATGTGAATGGAATAGAGTGAGCTGGGGAAGACAGGAAAAGGAGATTGGAGAGGCACGAGTGGACCCATGCCAGGGCAAATGCCCGAGAATGAGGACCTGGGAGGACAGAAAGGAAGCACTGAAGTAGCACCACGAGAGCAAGGGACATGCTCCTGTCTTGGAATAATCTAGTAGCGGTGAAGACCAAAGAAGTATATTGGTTTGAGATATATTTTAAAGATACAAATCAATTGGATTGGTAGTTAGGATATGGATGCTGAAGAAAGGAATAAAAAATGTCTTATTTAAGTCAAAAATTCCTATCTGTTGATTTGAGGAGGTTTGGAAAAAGGAGAAATACATGGGCTGGAGAAAAAAATAGTTCTACTTGCATTTAAGATGTAAGTTATTCAAGTGAATGTGCTCATTTAGAGAAAGAATATAGAGAGAAGAGTCAAAAGGGCTCAGAGATCTTTAGAACTATACGATTTGGAATTTAAGTAAAGAAGGGTGCACCATTAAAGAAAACTGAAGAGAAACATCCAGTAAGAGGGTGGTTTGGGAAGCAGAAGAGAAGCGGGTTACAAAGAAGAGGGAGTGCTGTTACTACCGCTTTAGTGAGATGAGGGTGGGAGGGACCCACGGAACTTTCCATGGCATGAAGGTGAGCAGGTGGTTCACCAACGGTTTCAGTAGTGGTGAGGCCTGCAGCCAGGTGATGCTATGATAAGCGCAAACTCCTACCATTTTGTACGGTGAAGCTCTGCATCATTTCCAATGTTTTTTTTTTTAATTATTTTTATTTATTTTTACTTGTCACTGTCTTTGCTTGTTTGATCAATCTTACATTCTTATGTCTAATGGACAATTGAAGATAACTGTATGTAATAGAGCAACCATTGTAAATTTCTATCCTTTTTGTCTTGAGGTCATGTATTATTTCTGTTGTTTTTGTGCTGTTTTGATTTTGTCTTCATTGTTGTTTTGCCAGGTTTTTTAATTTCTAAAATTAAAAAAAGAAGATCAAATGAGAGTTCCTGAAGTGGAGATGCAATGTGTGAAAGACCCTGGGAAGAAGTTTGGTTATGAAAGAGAACAGAGAGATGGGCAAGTAGCTGGGGAGAGCTATGCACCTGTGAAGAATTATTACAGTTTTAGTGAAAATACCAGATTGTGTTTTTATGCCAGTGAAGATGATTCAGGAGAGAAGGAGAGCTTGAAGGTTCAGGAGGAAGAAAGGGATTGATGCCTTCTAAAGTTTGAGGAGAGATGGAATGCAGAACGCAAGGGGTAGGATGAGCTTTGGCGGGAGGAGTTTCCTTCTCCCTCTTATATCAGAGGAAGGGGCAAAGGCTGAGTGTATAGTAGTAGGTGAATGTATAGATGCAAAGATGATTGATATTTTCTCATAGAAACAAGAAGTGCAGTCATCAATTTAGAGTAAATGAATGAGTTAGTGGATCTCTTCTTCTGATGACAATGAAACTATTTTTTCTTATTACTAAGATAGTCAATACCTATCTTGTTTGTCAGTATACCTTGAATTTTTACTTCTGTTCATCCTTGCTTTTTCTTTTCTGAAAGTACTCTGTTGTGGCAATAAATGGTTTTTTGATAAGATTCAAAATACTACATCTTTTTTGGTGACAATAAATGTCCCCAAATCATCCTTTTAGGGCAAGAGCCGGTCAGAATAGTCGACTATGTAAGGTGAGAAAAATTGATTGTTGGAGTTTATAGAGGGGTTTTTAAAAGGTCTCAGAGGAGACAGATATATGAGAAAGAGTATTTTTTAAAGCAGTGTGGAAAGAAAGGAAACATGAAGATGACTGGTGGTAAAGTTTAAACTGTGCTGTGCCTTTTGATATACAACACTCATTTCTGTATACCAAAAACTTTTTAATAACGTTCAGGTTACTAGTTGTCTTAGTCCATTCAGGGTGCTATGACAAAATACTACAGACTGAGTCACTTATGAGCAGAAATTTATTTCTCATGGATTTGGAGGCTGAGAAGTCCAAGGTCAAGGCAAATTCAGTATCTTGTGAGACCTCGCTTTCTGACTCATAGATGGCACTTTCTTGCTATCTGTTCGGGAACAACTCCTAGCACCACTTTCAGATGAGCACTGGTCCCATTAAGGATGCCAGTAGGGAACAGAGTTGCTGAATCCTGGGTTGTATTCCTGCTCAGCTTTGCCAAGTTATGCTTTGTTGCTTTACAAAGTGATTGTCTCCATTTTATATTTTCATTGTGAAACACCAAACGCTTTTTCTCCCAAAAGCTCCATCTCTAAATACCATCATCTTGGTGGATAGGATTTTAACATGTGCTTTTTGGGAGGGCACAGGCATTCAGACCGTAGCACTAGTTGAGGCTGACACTGTGATGTTACTTGAATCAGAAAGAGGCTACCCAAGGGTCCCTGCACAATTTGGGTTACAGTTTTAAATTTATGAAACAAATGTACTGACCCGGGTGTGCATATAATGCAAATGAATGGTTTAGAAAGTATAATGGTGACCATAAAATAAACACTCAAGATCCTACCAGCCAGATTAAATGAGAACATTTTCAGTTCCTTAAAGATTCTTGGGGCAACAACTTTCTTGGTTGTACCACATCCCAGACCTCAGGGGGAAACACTTGTCCCCTTAATTTTCTTTGCAGTTTTGTCTCACATATAGCGATCCCTAAATAATGTTTTTTGTAATTTTAAACATATATATTATTATATATTGATATCTACTATATTAATATATACTAACATTTTTATTATGTATATGTTTACATAAAGGGAAGTGTACTCTTTTATGAGTTCTTTTTCTTCCTTTCATCATTGTACTTTTGAGATTTATCCACATTCTTGGACATACCAGAGTTTATGATTATTGATGTATAGTGCTCCATGGTATAGCACAACTTATTAATTTATTTTGCCTTTGATGGACAAATAGCTTGTTTCCAGTTTCTTTTTATTATGGACAATGCTCCTGGAATACATTTGTACCTCCTGGAACAAGTTATTTCAGATTTTATACCTCAAATATCATCAGCAAGTCAGAGTTTATATCCCTGTTCACCTTGACCATGCTATGCTTTAGTGATCTGCAGAGTGATTTTGCTAATTTTAGGCTGGAATTACATGCAGTATCAGAGACTTGGCAAACTGAAAGTAGAGCCAATGCCTTGTCCTGTAGAGACAGCCACACTGCAGGAAATGGGTGGAGACCCCCAGCTCAGTGAGATGTTCATAGTGTATTTTCCTCTTTGTTTACTTTCCTCCTTCTGTAACCTCCATTTTGACACAGGAGATATTTCTTGTCCCATGATTGCATTCAGAAGACTTCAAGAAGTGGAGAATAACAAAAACCAGGACATGTAAAGTTGGAGGCAGAAAGAAGGGGACATTCCCTGGCACACAGTTTTTGAGAGTCTGCAAAACTCATCAAGCAACAGAGGGAAAGAAGTTGACTTGCAAATATTTTGCTCAAAATTCCCAGACCCAGAATTGAATTTTGGTAAGCACTTTGTGGCCAGGAATTTCCCAAGTCCCTGTAGGACTGATTTTGAGAACCACATTATTTTTCTACTGTTTAGTCCAAGAGGATATGGAAATAACTGCCAAAAATTCCAAGGTCTTGACACTCAGACCAGTCTTGGTCTTGTGTTCCCTGAAGTAGGATCTCTACTGCTTTACCTTCCTGTTTTGCCTCTTTCCCTAGTGGGCCCACCTTGAGCTATTTCCATTAGAAAAAAAGCCTCTACTCCTTACAAGGCCCCCGAAGAATAGATATTGTTCCAACAATAGAAAGGAACAAAATGAGGTTCAGAGCGGTAGATAATGCTAAGCTGGAGATCTGAGAGGCAAAGCCATGTCTGCCTCCATCTGTGCTTTCTGCCTGTATCTCTCTCTGACCTTCTAGTCTTTGTACTGCCGTTTGTAACCATATGGCCCTGCAAAAGTATTTTATCCTAGTTGAGTTTTGCATGGTTTTAATCAACAGTTCACATAGCTTTAATAAACATTTAATAAACATTTATTAAAAAATAAAAATCATGATATGGATTTCCTACATTCTAACCAGAACAATGTCATGGGTTTGCAAGAATCTTTCTCCTTAACACTGTCAGTGTTATAGTCTTTATATTTGACTCCTAAATCTGGTTAAAGCCTCAGGTTAAGCATGAATTTCACCTGTTCTGCAACTAGTATGTGTGTACAATTAGGTGAGTCTTGGCTGTAAATTTTGCTGTGGTGTGGTGTTTATCTCTTATTTCCCTTTCATCCTGTTTTGCTGGCAGAAAGTGTATTTTCTCTGGTAAGGGTGAGAATTTTTAGTAGAGGCCTTCATGAGATTATGCTGTGACCAAGGCATAACATATCCCGGCTCTGGTATTTGACTCTGAGAAGCAGCCTGGCTTGACAGCATCACCAGCATGCCAATTGTCTGCTCCCCGGGGAGGCTGCTGTCGCTGTGGCCCAGGCTCTTTATGTCTCCAGTCACACCTCGCCTGCTAACGGGAATTAGCCGAGAAGAGGTATTGTTCTAATGTGGGGAAAAGAATAAAACCAGTCTGTATCTTAGCATGGCTGGGATGATTCCTTGCCACTCCCTAGATGCCCTTGGAAAATACATTTTCCAGACCTTTTCTCCTTCTAGCTGCCTCATGGGTCAGGCCCTGTAGCTCCTCATCTCCTCTCAGGTGTCCAGGTTCCCCAGGGATCCCTGGTACATGGACAAGGCAAGGCTGGGAGCTGTTCTCTGTGACTCCCCAACTGCCCCAGTAGCACAGTGGAAGAAAAGGAGATTCCAGACTCCTTTGGGAATATCATACCGTATGAAGAAATGTATTAGAAACCTTGGGTTCATTTCTGCAACTGGTTACCCTAGAATCCTGTCTCCTCTACTTTCGTGTCTGGGGAGAGATTTTCCAAGAATAATCAAGATTGCAGAGGATGATAATAGATAAGAAGCCAGAACAGGGTCATGGTCTAGAAGAGGCGCTGGAAAGCTTTATCCATAAAGGGCCTGGAGGCTTCTGGGGCCCTTTCTGTCTCTGTGGTTTATATTCTTTGTTTTGATTTGCAGCCCTTTAAAAAAATGTCAAAACCATCCTCAGCTCAGATCCTTGGCCAAATCTAGGCCACAGGCTAGATCTGGCCTATAGTTTGCCAAGTACAGTTCCATAATTGCATCATCAGTTTCATAGCAACAAAATCTTAAAGAAAAAAAAGTGCTGAGGAGAATTCCTATGGTAAGTTTTTCGAGGAAGCAATGAGTAAGGATGAATAATCTGGAAAGAATTTCTGCGAGACAAAATGAACTCAGGGTAGAAAAGGAAGGACAGTGCTTGTGAGAAAGAGGCAGGCACATGGGATGAGGACTGACTGAAGTCTTCAACAAAGTTGGAAATCTGGGAAAATGGAGCAATCAGTTTAGATTTTCTCCTAAACGAAGTGACAAATTCTCATCAAACCTGTTGGGCAACAGCAGATTTGCATGGTGTCTGAGAAGGAATTTACTTCTGCCTGTGACTCAGAGCTGGTGTCCCTTTTAATTTATGTGCACGTTGCAGACATTCGCTCACATTCCCAACACCTTGCAGTGCTGTGACTGTGCCTATTCCGTTAGCTTTCATACTTAAAACAGAAAGGAGGGAAGCAGTGAAACACTTCTTTGCCGGTTGACAAGGGTGGGTGGGAGGGACAACAGTAGTCGTGGGGAGCTTCCTGTGTATTGGGCAGCATATGCAATTACACATCCATGAAACTGAATCAACTATGAATTATTTTCCCTAGGTAATAGGATATCAGAAAATATTTGAGGTGGATAAAGAGGAAAATGTAAACATGAACAGAGAGGCGATAGATCTCACAGGGAAACCAAGAAATGAATCTCATACTGAGCGCAAAAACAAATGAACAGGCTACTTTTTCTGTGTGAAGATGTTTGGAAAAAGCAGAATTAAGTATCTTGAAAAGTATTAAGCTCGGTCTCGTGACACACTTCTATACTCTTGGCACTTTGGGAGGCTGAGACAAGAGATAGTAAGCGTAAGCACAGCCTGGGTAACTTAGCAAGACCCTGTTGCAGAGTGAAAAATGACAAAAAGGGCTGGGGATTTAGCTAAGGGCAAAGGCCCTAGGTTCAACCCCTGATTACACACACACACACACACACACACACACACACACACACACACACACGATTGGATATCACAAAAAGGGGTTCATTTCCCCCAGAATAATGAGAGTGCGTACATTAGGAGTCTGTATCTTCTCTTCAGTCTTCAGCCTACTCTTTACTAGCTTTGTGGACTAGGGAAAGTAGTTTAGCTTATTCGAGTCTCTGTTTCCTCTTAAGGAAGATGTAGATAGTGTGTTTTCCCTACTTCACAATGCTGTTTTTATTTGTAAGTGGATATTAAAGGGCTCTATAGTCTACAAATAGCTGTGAAGGTGACAGAGACTTTATTTGTGTTGATATTTCCTTGGTGTGTTGACTTCACTAGCACCTAGCAAGCAGCTCCCTGTGTACTATGATTTGAGGGATTTCCTAAGGATATGTTGCCTGTCAAATTTCTCCTAAATTGTTCTATGATAAAATGATTAAATCATTTTCAGGGGGTCCAAAGCTTCAGTTTGATGAAATAAGGAATACTAAGCTGCAGAGTTACTGAAGACAGAGCTCAACTCAGTGGTGGACATCTTGGCTCTTGATTAACTGGTCACCTGGGAATGCTCTGAGAAAATGGAGCCAAGATTGCCACTGAATACAGGGGCCCAGGGAAATTGGGATTGCAGGAGAGTACTAAATACCTGCCAAGAGAATGTCTGAGAGGAACAAGCTATAAACAAGAGAAGAAAGGCCCTCTGCAAATAACTTCCTAATTTTGACTTAAGCTGGGTTGTTTGGCACAGATCCAAAACTTTTGACACATAGCAACCTGTGATTTTTTTTTTTTTTTTTTTT
>NW_004955468.1:10896603-10918208 GCF_000276665.1 Chinchilla lanigera | reverse complement strand
TGTTTTTGGTTTTTCTCCGGTACCGGGAACTGAACTCACGACCTTGCGCTTGCCAGGCAGGCGCTTTTGCCGCTGAGCTAAATCCCCAGCCCCCTCATTTTATTTTAATAAGAGAACTTTCTTACTACTTCACTTCCATGAGATTTGTTTGGTTTTCCTTGCTTATTTTCCACTTGGCAGAGTGCCCTTGGAATGTGGGAATTGTTAGTAGACACCCTGGCATCCTTACCTGGTGTATAAAATTGGCACAAGAGGCTCTACCTATAACCAAGCTGTTTGCCTGGAGACCAGGTTTAGCTGTGCAGACAGGAGGGAGACCAGAGAACCCTGGTGTAAAAGGACGGCGATGTTATATACCAAATACATGAGCAAACAAACAAAAACTTACAAGGCAACCACAAAAGATAAATGCTCACAAAAGCTTACCAAACTCATCTCTGAGATCTCATCTTTCCTTCCATGTGGATTTTGTTCACAGATACATCACAGTGTGATCCTGTGGCTCCTGTTCATAACGTAGCTGCCACCCTGTGTTATCTGAGTAGCAGTATCGGGCCAGAGAGTGGTTTTAAGCAAAAAAATGACACCATACTTAGGGATTAAGCGGCTTACCTGGAACTGAAAGGATGGCTTGAGGACTCCTTTGCTAGTTTTAATCACCAGTTTATTACAGATTGTTATGGCTTGTATTTAGATGTTCCTGTCCCTCTCATGTGCTCACAGGTAGGCCTTTGGGAGGTGGGTGGACCATGGGTGTATGATACTGGGACTGAGGGTATATGGTACTGGATTAGTCCACTAATTGCTTTAGCATAGTTCTGGGTGTGGATACAGGAAGGCCCACCCTGGGCATGGGTGACATTAACCAAAAGTCTTGTAAAGTGGATGGAAGAAAACAAAAATCAGAGGGAAGCTCACTGCTTCACTGCCTCCTGCTCTCCTGAGTGGTTTCTCCTCTGCCACTTTGTTTTGGAGCCAGCTGACTGCGGACTGAAACTTCTACAACTGTGAACTTAAATAAACCCTTCTCCTTTAACTTGTGGGTGTTTAGTATTTTGTCTGAGCAGTGAGAAAAATAACTAAGATACAGGTGATACAGAGTCTTGTTTGTCTTGAATAATAATTTAATTTTCCATAGCCAAGAGAAGAACTTCTTAGGAAGTGCTGGATTCTGGCTGAAAATCTCTGGGTGTGAATTTTACCTCTGCCACTTACTGTCTCTAAGACTTTAGGTAAGTCATGAAAGTTCTGTCTGCCTCACTTTCTTTACTGGTAAAATAGGAATAAGCATAGGGAGAACTGTTTTGTCATAGATTTGTCAGAGTGATTAAAGGAACTCATAGAAGTAACTAGTTAGAACACTTACTGCTGGGTAGGAATCTATTGTTGGTAGTGTTTTTTCTTTTGTAGGGTACATATATTTTCTCCTGTTGGAGCACCCGCTGTAATCTGGGAACACAGGTGCTCGTACCCTTATGCATTGTAAGTTATCCACTTGGTTCCCACATACTCTCTGAGCATTTTTATAGCCCTTCATGAGTCCAGGCTTTCCCTCCCCACAGTCACAGCCTGAGCTGTCACTCCTTCCCTTTACCTTCTCTCCATGAATTCTTCTGCCATCCCTGAAATCATGTCACCTGCTATGGCAGTTTTACACATGTTCATCCAATCTTCTCAATCTCTTTCAAGAGTTATAGTGAACAAGAATTTCTTTTTCCTTCAAATGAGTGTAGGGATACCAAAATGCTTAATGTTTTTCACCGGAGCAGATGACAGAATAATAGCTGTAATAATGATTTAGGCAATCGAATAAGGGCCAGAGCTCAAGCTGTCCTTAGGATCCTTGTAAGACAAATTACACATGTCTCACCTTCCCACTGAAAGCTGTAAAAATTCACTGAGTTGCATATCTCATAGATAACTTATAACTGTACAGTAAACTTGGAATTGTTCCAAATGTCATTTGCACACAGACAGTTAGGCAGCATCTTTTGATGACATAGTTTCAAAGAACAAAGACTATTAAGGGGAATCTTAAACTTCACTTTGTAGCTTTATTGTTGCTATTGTAATTTTGAGATTATTTTATATATGTTGTATAATAAAGCAAGCAAGAGGTTAATATTAATACCCAAGGTTTTCAATCTATGATAAAAGAAAAGAATATAGAAACAAATTAAGAAGGGCAAAGATCCCTATTATATCAAATCTGAGTTAAAAATGTCAGCAGGAGCATACATTTTATATAATGTAATCTGTATAAATTATAGATCTATATGTATATTAAATTCTAATATATAATCTATATTATCCATAATATCTAATTATAAATCTATATATGATATGTTATATTATAATATGATCTATATAGATATAAGAATATATAATATACTTTATATAAATATAATGTATTTATATATTTATATATTATAATTATATAATCTATAATAGAATATGTTATGTGATACTATCCATATAATATAATCTATATAATATGGTCTACATATATTTTATATCAAATAAAGCATGTATAGCTCAGTGGCACCGTACCTGCCTGGCAAGCGTGAGATCATGAGTTCCATTCCTGATACAAGAAAATAAAATAAAATAAATCATGTATCATATAATAGATCTCTGATTTTCCTATGTATAATCTATAATTCTCTGTCTATGTATGTGTGTGTGGAGAGAGGAAGAAAGAGGGTAGGGAAACCAGGACAGAGGGTCGGGTGGGAAGAGAGAAAGAAGAGAAGGAATGTGATGACACACACTCTGTGCAGTGTCAAAGCTTGGAAATCGTTGCATTCCACAGTCCTGAGCACATAACACACAGAGATATTGTTTTCTTACTAAATGGAGCTAGGGTTGGTCTGGGGTCCTGATGATTGAACTCCAGGCCTTCACACTGAGCTACATTCCTGCTCTTCTAAAATTTTGTTCTTTTATTTTGAGACAGAGTCTCCCTGAAACATTTAAGTTGCCCAGGTTGGTCTAAAATTTTACAATCTCCTGTCCTAACCTCCCAAGAGTGCTGGGATTACAGTTGTGCACCACCGCACCCAGCTTTTATCAGAAAACTGTGTAAAGGAAATAGTGGGAGACTAATTAGGGTCTTGTCAAAAGTACCCAACTTTAGGGGGCTCTCACTAGTCAAATGTGGAACAATACGAACATCAGAAAGAATGTTTGCGGGTTGATTGTATCAGTAAAAATGGCTGAGTCCTTTAAGACACTCAAACAAATAAAATGGCAAAGAAAAAGTGAAAGAGAGAAAGTGAATAAAAATATAAGCTTATTTGCCATGGTGGAGGTTATTAATTCACCAACCCCTTACTCCTAGGATGAATAATAAAAAGAAAATTTGAAGCTTTACCCTGTTTATATTTGCTGGGATGGATAAGTTATGCTACAGTGACAAACAGTCTCAAAAATCTTATTCTAGAGAGTTTATTTCTTACTTTTGCTCTGTTTCTCATGGGTTGGCAGATAATCTACAGCCCATATCATCCTCATCTAGGGATGAAAAGCTTTGGCAATTTAGGAGGCTGCTGGTCACTATTAGAGGAAGGGAAGGTAGTAAGAGACATAGCACGTGTCTGCTCTGGTTTTGTGGGCAAGTGCTGTATATAGTCATGGCCACATTTAGGAAGTAGTTTTCTCCTCTGCTCCTCCCCCAGGGCCATAGTAAACATACTCTGCTTCATTCATGATATGCTTTGCCTGATGCAGCATGGATGGATGTGGCAGAATGCTAGCTCCAATCAGAAGTTTTAAGACACATTTCATAGCCAATTGGGGTGGCACCAATCTGTAATCCCAGCACTCTGGGAGGCTGAGGCAGGAGGATCACAAGTTTGAGACCAGGTTGGGCAATTTAGCAATTTAGTGAGACTCTGTCTCAAAGAAAACCAAACAAAAACAACACCCTTCGCCTCAACAAAAGGGGCTGTAACTCAGTGAGACAGCCCCTAGGTTCAAAGTTTAATCCCCAGTTGAAAAAAAGAAAGATAAAAGAGGCATTTCTTGCTTTCACTGTCTCTTCTGTTCTCAAACTATTCCAGTGAAGGAAGAGCAGACCCTGGGAGCCTTGCCTTTCTTGAAGAGTTCCGGTTTGATAGGTAATGCCTGATGCAGAGTCCCCAGAGCCACAGCTGAGCAAGGAAGCCATAGGCCTGTGAACGAGAAATAATTGTTGTTCTAAGCCACTCACATTTTGATTGCTTGTTACTGCAGCAAAAGTTGATTAATAAACCCATCACATGCTATGAAGGAACACAAAAACATAAAATAGTATATTGATGAATTGTGCAAATGACTACCACATTGCTTTTATTTGCCCGTTTAAAAAATTGACTCATACTATTTGTATGTGTTTATGGAGTACAGTATGATCATTTATCCCATGTATATAATTGTGTGGTGATTAAGTCATGGTAATTGGCATTTCCATCTTCCAAAACATTTATCATTTCTACACACTGTCTTTTAAAGAAGGAACTGTTGTAAGTACTGAAGAAGATTGTGGGCTCATAATGGAGGAGGACTGACACCAGCAGAAATTGCTTTTTATCATCCTGAAATAATTGATTGCAGGGAGAATTACCAATGAAGTTTGGAATCATTAGGCGCAAAGAAGCTATGAAGTAGACTATTTAGATGAGCCCAAAGTGTCACCTGACAGACTGCTTGCTCTTTGCCTTGGTATCACATTCTTTGAAATGGAGAGAGCTGTCATCATCAAACTGCCTCCCTGACAGCAGGTGACTGGGCCCTGTGTGCCTGCTGAGGGGACCTAAGGCACAGCAATGCTTTTGAAAGTTCTTCCCTGAGATGCTTCATCTGTGCCTAGTTGAGACCTTAGCTCAGGATCACAATACACATGAGGCACATGCTAAACAATGCCAACAGAAACAATTGGGAGACTGGTAATTTTTCAAGGCTGCTGTCCAAGCCTTTTTTAAAAGCCTTGGTCATAGGTTAAAAAAATATCAGTATGTGGTTTGTTCTAGTTTGGTTTAAAATAAAAAAAAAAAAGATGCCAAAGAATTCAGTGCAATACGTGGGACTTGATGGGCTCATGGGCCTCTAGTTTGAAAAAGCTAACTAGAAAATAAGTGTGTTGTTAAATCTGGGAAATATTTAAATATGGCTAGGTGTTGGATAACCTTAGCATATTTTTGGTATTTCTGGGTGTGATAAAGGTATTAAAGCTATCTAGGAGATCATTCTTAATTTAGTAACTATATCCTGACACATGTAGTGCTAAGTAGCATGATCTCTAACCCAGTTTCAAGTGGTTCAGCTATACATTTATGCAGAAACACAAACATATAGTACATATAATATTTGTAAGTAATGCAAAAATATTAACTTTTCTTGAACCTACATGATGGATATGTGAGTGTACCTTATTTTATTGCTTCAGATTTAAATTTGACAATTTTCATAATAAAAATGTTGGAAAGAAAATAAAGGAAATCACTGTGTAGGGTGGGGGAAGGGTGTGGGTGTGAAATTCAAACCAGTGCTCAGAATAGCATCCTGATCCAGAAGTCTAGCAAGAGGAACATGGCCTCAATTCATTTTCTGCTTTTAAAAAATTTTTATTTGTACATTCTTGCAGTACATAATTGCTTGCATTCATCATGGGGAGTTGGTATATGTATGGAACATATTTTAACTCTTTTCACCTCTCACCTCTCCCTCTCTAGGTCCCCTTCTCATTTGCAAAAGAACTATCAGTTTGTTTTCTTTTCCTTCTTCTGAGCTATTTTACTGCTGGAGTCTGAGCCTAAATGGTTGCTCTTGACCTTCTGCTTTCTTCATAGTTTTCCTTTTGTACAATGAACCATCCATTGATTTAAGGCATGAGCTCAGTAATCACACTTGACTGGACTTGGATCCCACTTGGAGGAACCATATTTCTTGGAGAGCTTCACAAAGCACCAAAAAAACAACATTTCCCAGCCAGATGTGGTGGTAGAAACCTGTAATTCCAGTGCTCTGAAAGGCTGAGGTGGGAGGATCACGAGTTGGAGCCCTGTCTGTGTAACTTACCAATTGTGCGAGACCCTGTGTCAGAATAAAAAATAAAAACAGGGCTTGGGATGCAGCTCAGTTTGAAGACCCTGGGTTCAATCCTCAGTACCACAGAAATTCCTCTCTGTACAAATTACTTTTGATGTATTATTAGTTTTCCTATATTCCTACCTCTTTTGCCAAGGAGCTGTTTCTTTTCTTCCCTGAAGTTATTTTCATTTTTGCTCTGGAGTTCATCCTTTTTGATGCCTTCAGAATCTTGATCTGATTTTCTCTTAAATTTATCCTTGTTGTAATTTTTATAACTCCTGGCCTTCAACCTAATGTTCACACACACACACACACGCACACACACACACACACACACACACACACACATTCTCTCTCTCACATGCAGGTGAACATACACACCTACACATCTTTCATCTGCATTTACAAAAAGCTTTTTTTTCCTACCTCTTCTCCCAGCCTTTCAAACTGTGTTGACCCAGCTCTATTCTTTCCTTGACAGCTAAATTTCTCTTAACCACAGTCTACACAAGTTATTGCTATTTTTTGGCCACTTACTTATTATTTTCATTCATTTATGAAAGCTCTCAGTAAAGTCACAAAAAATTCTTAAAAATCAGATTTAATTTTCTATTTTTCTTTTATATCAGCACCTCTTCCTTTTAAAAGTTGCTCCCCGTAGCATCCAGGGGACCTTATTACGGTTGCATAAGAGTTCCTAATGCCTGTGACGTTGGAAAACTTGAGGTGCACAGGCCTTCTCTGAGCAGCACTGGTCACTTTACTGTTCTTACCGAACCCTTTCCCTGCAAAACCAAGGCCACAGAGATTCTGTTAACCCAGGCTGCTGTCTTCCTCGTGCTTCTGTTTACCTCCTTCTTTAGGCTCATGTGTCCCTTTTCCATTCTGTGGACTGATACTTGGATTCCTTCTCAGCATGTCCCTCCTACTGACCACCTGTCTGGGGTGTTTTCTGACCTTTGGCTTGTGCTCCTCTGATTATGCAGTTGCTCTGCTTCCTTATGTGTAGGAGACATGTCCCAAGACCTCAGTGGATGCCTGAAATCACACATAGGACTGAGCCCTATATGTACTAAATGATTCTTATACACACACGTATGATAGTTAGGTGTGCTAGTTCAGTCTATAAGTTAAGCACAGTAAGAGATTAAAAACAATAAGTTATAATGGAATAGTACAATTATAACAACATGTGGTAGTAAAAGTCATGTCAGTGTGATCTCCAGCTCACCGTTTGATCAGGGGATTACTGTACTATCTTTTGTTCACTACTGGAAGTTCTGAATACCCTCAAACTGTGAGAAAGAAAATAAAGGAAGAACATTTGGCTTTTAGTTTCCTATACCTAAAATGTCTTTGGCTGAGATCTCCAGTTGGTCGGACAAAAAGGAAACTGAAACCTATCTTTTGTGGGTGGAGCCCACTAATCCTGTACCCTTTCTCAGTGCTCAAACTTGTTAATGCTACTCTGTCCTCAAAATCCTTCAGAACCTCTTCTGATCATATTCCACCACTAATGAGCGAAGAGCTCTGTCTGATGCGTGTTTCTACTCAGATTTATTCCTGAAAGTCTGACTTCAGAACTAGGCTGCTGTGGTAAAAGATTCCAGTGAGGTAAGGCCTGTGGGAAGTTTTCTGGAAAAAAGCTCTGGGAACCAGTTGCTAATCAGAAAATTAGGAGAAAATAGTAGGTAGGTGTTTCTATGGTGAAAAGATTATTGACTGTATTCCAGAAAGGGAAAAGCTATAGGTAACCTGATTTAAAAACCTTCGGTTGATGGAGGGAATAAAAGTCCTTTTTTATTTCACCACAACTGAGATCTTAACAAAGGGAAATGCATTTGGCTGCAGCAGGAATTAGAATATATTGTTCTGAGAGTTGACCCAGACTGAGTCTAAAAGGAATTTTGATTCTCTGGGTGTGTTGGACTGCAGGTGTCTTATTGATGTGAATTTATATTTAGAAGATGGCTTTTGATTTTGAGCTGAAGGAGAGAGAAACACAGGGGTCAGAGAGCTGTTCTAAAATAAAAGATAAGAACAATAGTGTGATCAAATGCCTATGATGTAACATTGGGCTGAAAATATCAGAAAGAAAAAATTTTATTTTCTAATATCCTTGTAGTTTAAAAAATGTCTAGCAAATATGCTCTCACTCCATGAAGTCAGATATTTAAGTGGTATGGTTTTAATTTTTTTCTGTTTATTTTAATTTCTATTTCCTTTAGTTGATTAGATATCAGAAAATTTATTTAGCTGATTTAAGTTTGGACCCCACTTTTTCCACAGTCATAGCTAAAGTCCTAGGTCTAAGGGAATATGATAACTATTCTTTGCAATTATTGAGATAATTTGCATAAACAGATTGGGTATAAGATAGATACTTCTAAGTATTATGTCAGATCAGAGTTGATAATTATGTTGTTCAATTTTTCTGTGATTTCTTTAAAAATATTTGGCTGCTTCAACCATAATTTATTGAAAAAATGTGCTATAGACTCTCACTGTCAGGGAAAATTTGTCAGTTTATTAGTGGAGGTCTATCAGTTTTTGTTTATATCTGTTGAATCTGTTTAATGAGATACATATAGGTTTAGAATTATAATACTACTTTTTGAACTTTAATGTTCTGTCACTCATGATGTTATTTGTTTCAAAGTCATCACCTATTATTAACATAGATATACTAGCTGTTTGTCAACATCTGACAAATGAGTATCTTCACATTATTTTTTAATACTTTGATATTTTTATGTTTTCATAAACAGTACAAAATCACTACACTTAGTTTTAATCCAATTAATATTCTAACTGAAGAGTTAATTTATATTTATTAGGTTAATTGATAGATTTAGATTTTGTGTTAGTATCTTTCTTAGCTTTCTATTTCTTTTTTTTATTTTAAAGAGTAAAAGGAGGATAACGTAGTAATAGAGGGGCTTACTGAATTACAGACAAAGTGGTAGGAAATTATCAATGGTTGTTGTTTTGCATATTGTTATCTACAAGATAGTTTCTCAGGAAAACAAATAGACAATATAGTGAGCTACAGACAAAAGTGGTAGGTTGTTGTCAATGGTTGTTGTACTATACTTTGTTATCTTCAAAGTGGTTTCTAAAGAAAATAAATAGAGGTATACATGAGTGACCAATTAAATATTCATTGACTATTCTCAATGGTTGTTGTAGGAAACACATAGTAATAAACATACATCCATTTACGAAATAGCATAGGAACAATACAAACATTACAGAGTTATGGACAGATTAGTAGGAAAATATTAATGGCTGCTGTAATATATGGTGGTATCTTCAAAGTTGCTTCTCAGGAAGACAGAGATGCACAAGAAAGATCTAACAAGAAGTTATAGCCTAAGAGTTGTGAAAAATAGTGGATTACCTCCTCACCAGTGACTCCTTCCACTGAGGTGTGACGGCTGGAAGAAAGGCCAGGATTGAAAAGAAGGACTGAGAGACTTGCACCTGTGTCTAGCAACAGGCTGTTTTCTTTTTCCTCTATAGTCATGATTACCTGGGGCTCCTCCATGGAGATGACAGTCTGGCCAGAGGGAGAAAGCAGAGTATGCCCCAGGCCCTCTCATTCCTGTTGGACTGACTGGTAGGATGGGTCTGAGCTCTGGGGCCTCCGCTTCAGATGGCAGACCAATCTCCAGTGGTCACCTTTGCATTCAGGGCATGGCCCAGGGGGCTTCTTAGGGCAGTCCCTCTTGAGGTGGCCTGGCTTTTAACAGTGGTAGCACAGGAATGTAGTCATTGAGTTCTTCTTGGGGCCCCAAGAATCAGACTTAGGGTCTGTTTCTCTTGGTGCTGCAGCAAAAGCAGCTGCTTTTTCTCGGTCTCTTTGTTTTCTCTCCTTGGCCTCCTCCTTGTCATGGCTATAGAATACTGAGGAGGCAATCCTTACTAACATCTCAAGTAAGCCATCTAGGGTGAAAGCCAGTTTTTGTAGCTTTTCCTCGCCAGTCTCCCAACGCACTGAGACCCTGCAACCACTTAGTGTCCTCTCCCCAACCGTCTGCACAGGCAGCAGGAATCTTAGTGCAGACCTCTCCGGAGCTCCATGTGCTCCTCCACCACAGCCTGTACTGTCAGGGGAAGAATGGCTTCCAGGGTGTCTCCCCAGGTGTTAGGTAAGGTCCTCCTGGTTTCTAGCTTCCAAACGGCTCTCATGACCCCAGTCAACTAGACCTCTGAGTCTTCGGGTGTAGTCTGTATTCTTGTGTTCTCCAAATCCTTGTTCAGCAGCTGCTCCTCTGCTGACTCTGGACCTTTCTGGTTCTCAACGGCAGGGGCAAGAGCGACCCATTGTGTGGCATGTGTTCCCAGGGGTTTCTCCATGTTGGGATAATTCACGTACAGCCCCGGGCGGGCCTCCACGGCCGGCGCGTGGCGGGCCAACTGTGTCATTGCTTCTCTGAGCCATGATAGTTCTCACCGTGCGGTGGTGGCTGGACTAATGGCTGCCTCCCGGGTGCCTGCGCAGCTGGGGTCCGGCTCAAAGGCTGGAGCTTCCTGCTGCGTGGCTTCCCGAGCGCCGGCGGCCCGCCTCCCTCTATTTCTTTTTCTATGTTTGCTTTCTTCTTAAAATTTTTAGGATTAGGATTAATGTGTGTCTGTGTTTCTCCCTTGATCTTTGTGTCCTGAATTTTGTGGGGATGCCATTTTCTTAAAGTCCAGAAAATTTCTTCCAAAGGAAAATTTTAAAGCAAATACTTAGAAACAAGTTTTCTGTCTGTTCGAGGTGAACTCAGCATAAAATTAACCTCTTCCATGTGAATAGTTCCTGGCGTTTAATACATTCACAATATTGTAGAACCACCATCTGTATCTAGCTCCAAAATATAACCAGTTTCTCTTGTTCTGTAATGTATGTTACTGGGCCAGAAGCCAGTTTGTCTTAACTTCAAAAAAGAAGAACTCCAACTTGGCGTCATTCCCTTTGATATTAGAATAAGAACCAGCCTAATCTGAGTAAATTAATGTGCCCAGCCCTGCCTGATCTCATTGTGGTTGTTGTGAGCTAGTGCTTAACGAGTATAGCTTTGCCTAACTGAGATGAGCTTTATCCTATTAACTATTATTATAGTTGCTGAATAATGGATTACCAGAAAGCCACTGCCAGTAAAGGCTGTTAGTAAAGCTCTACTTCCTCCACCACAACCTAGAGTACTTTACAGGGAGGACAGATAATTCCCTAGACAGTAAACAGAATGTGATAGTGAAGGCGCCTGTGCCCTGCCCCACCCCTAACTCTTCCCTCCTGCTTTCTAAACATGCGCATTGTAGAAAAGGGAAGATGTGAACAGTTGACACTTTGCCATAGAAAAATCAATACACATACAGTTCAATCTCAGTTTTCTGCTTGGTGCAAAGGCTCTGTTTCTCTAAGCTGGAGGGAAGGGAATTGGGGGAGATGTAATATCTTTTTGTTTTAGCTGAACAAATTTTGGGTAGCAGTTATCTAGTAGTACAGATTGCTTTTATCATTTCTCTCAGGCTCTTGCACTCTGGCAATGAATTGACTAGTGATTTAGTTTTTTTGTGTATGTGTTCGGATCTTTTCATTTGTCTCTGTATTCACAGATAATTGGCTACAAAGCTGGAGCAGTGTATCAGGAGTTAGTAACTAGGTTAAATTTTAAGCTAGAAATCTACATATTTTTAAAATGGCACTTTGAGATCCAGAGACCTGGGGGTACCAGGGCACAGTGAGAGACTAGGGAACATGGAATTTTGCCTTTTGCACATCAGTAATGCTTCTAATATAAAACAAGCTTAAAAATTCAGTCTGACTATGGCCACATAGTTCTACACCACAGGAGGGTGGGAGCTCATATTCTTGTTTTCAGAATAAGAAGTCATGGGATAGCTCCTGAGAAAAGCCCTGAGGCACAGCTATATGGAGGTAGGTCTGGGTCTCAGCTGCCTACCCAGGTATCTGGAAAGAGGCTAAAGAGGAGACCTCAAGGGTTGTGTTAATTTCTGTCGTACAGGCTGGTCACTGATACCTGTGTGACATGGTTTAACAAAGGCATCTGCTCTCCTGAACAAGTAACTTGGAGACTTATTGAGCCATTCTGTTTTTAAGACCTCCTGCAAATGAAAACAATTTCATCCTTTTTTTCTCCACTGGCAACTGAAGTAGCTGATCTCAGGGAATTTTTTCAGTCCTTGAAGGTCTGAAGCAAATTGGTAAAGCACTGAGAAGATATCAGCTTGCCTATATTCAAGTACGGACTCCATCATTTATAAGCTCAATTGTTTTATTTGACTTTATTTCTTTTTCATTATTTTTATCACCACTCAAAAATAAATTTTTAATTGTTTTTACCACTACAATATAAGTTCCAACCAAGGATGGAGTTCATTTGCCTGTTCTGAATTGTATCTCTCTTGCCTACTATAGAGTCTGGCACATCGTTATTTGTATTTATTACACTAGGATGATTTCTTTTTAATTTTTGTTATGTTATCATAAGGAACTCTGAAGTAAACATTTTTAGGTATTACTTAGACTTAATTCCAATGTGAACAGTTCTTGAAGTTTTTCATAAACTACATGTCTTGAGTGTAATTATCATGCCAAACAGGTATCTACCTATTATGACTCAGTATGTCATAAAATTTGCTTTCTAGGTTGTCCTGGAAAATCCCTAGTATTTGTGGTTTTTCACATTGCTAATTTAGTAGGTATATAATAGTAGCTATAATTTCATTAATTTCTAGTTTTTGATAATGTTTTCTGATGGCATTTCTATGCTTCATCTAATGGAGGAATCTATGCTTCCTCTAATAGAGGAAGAGAAACAGCATTGCTTCCATTTCTCTATACTTGATTACTTTAGACACATTTGGTATTATGGATCTTTACATATTTGATTATTAAAGAAAAGATGTTCACAGCATTAAGTTGAGGGGTAAAATATGTAAGAGGCACTCACACCACTCTGTGTTGTCTTTTGTGTATCTTGTCCTTTTTTTAAAGTCTAAGTGAGGACATCACTAAGGTCAGAGTAGGGAGAACCTTGGCTGATTTTTCTTTTTCCATAGAACATGCCTCTTTGCAGGTTCCTACTTAGTTCCAGAGTGAAAAAAGGCCAGAGAGCTTTCTAGAGAAGATGAGGAGACCTACCTGAGCACCAGAATTTGAAAGATAAGCAGTTCTGCCTGCTGGTGTGAGTGTGCAAGGGAGGCAGGAGGGACACATGGGTGAGAAGCCTGGCAGAAGGTGACCCAAAGCACTGATGACTGGCATTCAGTGGACAGTAAGAGACTTGAGTGAACTAAAAACTAAAAACCACAACACCAAAAAAATTGGCTTCTACAGGCATTTGATGATATTTTCATTTCTGTTTGGTTGTAAAAGGCCCAGGCATGGCATAGCAGTTTTACAAAATTCTCTGGGACCCAGGATATCTCCACTTCGTAATACTTGGCATATGCTTCATACCTTATGCAAAATGGTTCCTTCAGTTCTATATTAGGGTCCTCTTCCAGGCAGGGAAAATAGACTAACAAAAAATCAAAGGACAAAAGGCTCCTCTGTGTCTTCACCCACCACTTACAAGCTCTCCTAGAAGGCCTGCCTCACAGCTCATATTTGTGGCATGAGGGAAGTGGCTCTCCTGTTTATCAGGAGGTACTCTGTTTCTCTCTCTCTCTCTCTCTCTCTCTCTCTCTCTCTCTCTCTGTGTGTGTGTGTGTCCTCTGTCTTTTCTCTCCTTTTGCATATGAAGTGGGCACATTGAGATCGCATAGGATGTTTTAGAAAGGAGATTTAATACATATTCCATTGTCTTTGGTGGCACTGGACAGCCACAGAATCCAAGTCAAAAGAGTTTGTCTGCCTCTGACTCCTCATCTCATCTCCATGGAAGTGAGTGAGGCATAAGGTAAGGTTTAAAGTAATCAATAAACATTAAAATGTGGGAAGAGTTGGAGATGATGAAATAATTTGGACAATGCAGAGTGGTGATAGAAATACAGCATTGTGCATATGTTTCATGCTGCCAAATTGTACATCTACAAATGGCGAAAATAATAGCTATTGCATGTGTGTTCTCACAATTAAAAACAGAAGAGTCCCCATGTCCTTCCTTGGTCATCCTCCTGTTCCTCTTCTGAAGGATTGAAAAGAATTTTTCCTGGATGATGACCTTGGGTTACAGATTCACTCCAGCTGTCAAGGTCCAGCAAATTCACTAAAGGCGTCAAGCTGGTCTGCTTCATGACATTTGAGGCAACTTTCCATACAAGTTACAGCATAGGAAACATGAGAGTTTTTGGAGTTCAGATTGGCCAAAGCAGCAGGCATTTAATGACTATAAAAATCTAAACCTAATCTAGTTTCAACCTCTGGGTATACTACTTTTTTAATATCTTTAATCATGATGTGTCAATTTGGTTAGATTAAGAATCATCTAGAAGGTTAGTAAACACACTTCTGAGTGGGTTTAAGAGGTGTTTTCAGAGATGCTTATGATTGGCATGTGGGCCAGCAAACAGGAGGGAAGACCCACCCCCAAAGTGGGTGGCATCACCCAATAAGCTTGTAGATCAGGTGGAATAAAAAAGGAAGAAAGAGGAAGTCGGCTTGCCTTCTTGAAATCTTCATTTGTCTTAAACTGCTGGATTTTTTTGCTCTTGTTTCCTGAGGAAATAACTCCAGTTTCTTCAGCTTCCAAAGCAACCCACACCAGTGACTCTCCAGGGAGCTCTGAGGTATTCCATGTTGGACTGGTGCTGCTTCTTTGGTCTGTCTTGTGGTGTAGCTTCCAGCTTCTTAGGCTGAGCATTTACGGCATCCTCCTGCTCTTCTGCATGCACTCAGCCATTGTGGCTCTCCCAGCACTGCTCTTGTAAGCCTAATATTTATTAGATAATTGCATAATATATATATTCTATCTCTCTTTCAATTCTGTTGCTCTAGAGAACCACAAACAATATATCTCTTTTTTCAGTATTTTTCCACTTAGACCACTTAGCCCAGTTTCAGAAACAGTGAGACTCTGTTCTAGGTGTGACTTCCTGTTGTGCCTTTAAAATAAAGTCCAGCACAAGATAATAGCTTAAAAGTGGGCTCGCCAATCATCATCGTGGTGCATAGCTCATGACTTATTCTAGTGTAGTTATTAGTAACATCTCTTTGACTCTTATGTATTCTGGTTTGGACAATAAATGTCACAGCCTTTGTACTTCTAAGATCCTGCAAGATCTATCTGTCCTACCACCCAGTACACTTCTCTGACTTCTATTGTTCACCTCCTTGCTTTGCTGCAACCACACTGGGTCTCCATGGTTACTGAAAGTCATAGGTAAGTTTTCTTTTTCTAGAAGGTTCTTTCCAGAATCTGCATAACCCACTCCTTCACATTGTCAGGGGGCCAAGATCTCCAACTGCCTGCCTGAGGGGTACAGTGAAGGGTAAAATGAGAAACACAGCCAGTTTAGTAGTATGTGAAAGAGAGGCCAAGAGGTCAGTGCCTCAGGATGGACAAAGACAAAGACCTCTTCCGCTGGCCCACTTTTATTAACCAGTGCAGGAGGAGGGGTAGTACGTGATTCCAGGAGCAGTAATGGCCATTATGGTGGGATAATAAAGGAACAAAGAACTCTTGTGAGAGATGGGGTTAATAAAGAAACTCTTTTATTCCCCCAAGCAAAACTTTTACTACTGCTACCACATTCTTATAAAGATCTTCGTCCTCAGCATGTCTTACCCTGTCCTGTGAGCACCACAGTTTCTGCAGCTGTAGGATTCAGCTGTGACCACAAGAAAGTGGGGAGTTTCCACTTTCTGATCAAGGTCACAGGGCAGGACAAAGATGGCCTCGGAAGTCCACTACACTCAATTTATAATTCGTGGTCCCCAACATCACTTTATCTTCTTAATGCTTAAATGTTACCTTCTCCATGTGACAGAGTCTGACTACCTGATTGGAAGTGCATCATCTAGTTCCAAGTCCTGATCCTCCTTACCCTGCTCCAGTGGTTCTTATTTCAGTAACATATGTATTTGTTGAATGAATGAATCTAAGAATGAGTGAAATGTTTCCTGATCTGTGCCCCATTTCCTCAAAGACGTGCTCGTGAAGTGTTCATAGCTGGTAATGACCTATTGGTTTATCCTTCAACTATCTTTCACATTTTTATTTTTCAAAGAAGTAGTGGAATTTTTTTACAGCATAGGATGTGACTGTTTTATCTCAGACCAGTTAAGGGGAAATTTAAGAAGTCCAGGATGAGGATCCTTAGAAACAATCCCACAGAGACAATTGTATTTTTTTTTTTTTTTTTTTTTAGTAGCAGTTGTATGTTTTGTCTGGGAGGAAAGCTAATCCTGCAGTAATGGTTCTAAAAGTAGAAGATAATGACATTAGCACAGTGCTCTGTAATTTACAGAGCTCTGTGTATCCTGGTATCTTATTTAGTCCTCATGATACTACTTTCTATTATCCCTATTTAATTGATGGGGAAATAGCCCAGGGAAACTAATGACTTTCTGAAAGGCATAAGGGTTGATTCTGTGGCAGAGCTTCTTTACACTTATGCCTTGATGCCTCATTCTTATTAAAGCTCCTTTCTAAATTGTGTCAGATACCCTTTTATTAGTTGTGTCTTTTGGAATCTTGTAAGAGAAGAATGTACTCAAGTGACAGAGAGTGCCTGGCTCACAGATGTGAAAGGACTTCATTGGGGCCTATTACAGAGCCAGACACCATGGTAGAAAGACCTTGGGTGTTTTTTATCTATATCCAAATGGACATCTGATTCCAGGCTTTCCTGAAAGAAAGAAAAATTCTATCTGATATTTCACAGTCTCTTCCTGTATCTTGCTGTCCCCACACCATGACAGCTCTAAACATAATAATATAATAATAGCATATATTGAACACACCAGGTATCATGAACTATTCATAAATTAAATGCATTAAGCGTAATTCACTTATATCTCAACCAACTCTGTGTAGTAGGTACTATTAGGCAACTTTTCATAAAAGACCTGGAAAACGCATTTGAGCCCATTTTATGTCAGAAAGTTGTAGAAGTGGAGTTTAAACCCTAGTAGTTCATACTCCCAAAGAACACTATCCAACAGAAATATAGTGTGAACACAGGTATAGTTTTAGTTTTTTTAAAAAAGTAAAAAGAAACAAGTGAAGCCAATTTAATAATATGTTTGATTAAACTCAGTATAATCAAAATATTATCACTTCAGTACAGAATTACCATAAACATTAGCAAGTTGGTTTACAGTTTATAGTCTTCCAAATGTTGGACATACTCTAATCTTATAGCACATCTAATTCTGGTGGTAAATTTTGATCAGAAACATTTAATCTATTTACATTTAATAAAATATACGTTTGAAAAAGGAGGTTTATATATTCAGGTAATTTGTCATACTTATTTTCCAGTAACATAATTGAGTATGAGATTTACATGAAGTACATTATAAAATGCAGCTCTTTAACTACACATTTAGAATGTTCAAGAGCCATGTCTGACTTTGGTTGCCTTTGTGGGCAGCCTTGCTCTGGAGCCCACACCTACCACATTGACGCCATATTGCTTTAGTTACGTGGGAAGATGTCCTGTTTTCACACTAGCTCTGCCCCACTTCCCCTATGCTGATATAGTGTCTTCCCATCTTCTCCTGTGAGTTTTTCAGATCATGTCATTCAGCCCATAGTACTGGCAGTTCATCCTCATATGAAGCATTAGTATTCAAATACCCTGGCCTACATAGATGAAAAGTTTTGCAAAACAAAACAAACCAAAAGCAAAGCAAAGCAAAGCAAAGCAAAGCAAAGCAAAGCAAAGCAAAGCAAAGCAAAGCAAAGCATGTTTGGTGCCCATATTAGTACTGCTTAATAAAGAAGAAAATTTGGGATGAGATAGAGATATATGTTGCCTATCCTACAGGGAAATAGGGTTTTGTCAACTTTCATTGCTTAGTTTTCCATGATAGCTTTTGCAGTTATTTTTGAAGTCCTCTCATATCCTTTTGTCACTGTGAATGAATTTGAGAGAGAGAGAAATGAATTATAGAAAATTGAAAAGAGAAAAACTAGACCTAGAAATTTGTTTTAAATGCTTTGGATTTGTGCTTCAGGAAGCCTACTGAGGAGAAAACTAAGAGAGAGGTGAGATCTGCAAGTCAGTTGAAAGGAGGAGATTCATGAAAATAAAGTCTGAAGAATGAGAACAGGGCCTGGGGTACCGGGACCAGAAGTCAGGGACACTTTCCACAGCTACAGGACTCACCAGAGTTACTCACATGTTTCCCTGGGACCAGTGTACTAGGCCTGGACTCCCCCACCAAGACTACTGATTACAGCCAATCAGCCCTCTACTTGCTTTCATTGTGGGCCACTTAGATTCCTTAGCTACCACCTAACTGGGCACATAGATTTTTCATAAGAGGCTATTTTCTCTTGTGTTCTAACCGTGGTAAACACTAACTTGGCAGTAAAGGTTGTTTTATTCACCTCACTCATACATGGTAGACCCAGCACTAAAAGTAATGCATTGCAGAGAATGGAAAACTCCCTCCATCTTCTCTTGATCAGGTGGAGAGAGGAAGTGGCCTAGAGTAGGTCCTGGTCTTGTGACTATTGTTCTCCTTCTCTCTGAGCAGCACATGATAACTGCTCACATGATATTTGTCAGGCAAGTCTCAGCTTAGACTGTTGATACTAAGCAAGGGCTCTCTGCCTGATGCATGTAAAAGCTGACACTATGGCACTGGGTTTTTGTAAAAGGAAAAAGCTTAATTGAAGGTTTATTAACAAGGAGAGAGGAGGCATCCTCAGATCCATCTTCCCAGCTATGTGGTAGCAAGGGAATCTACATGGCCCACAGTGACGGAAGTAGAGGGCTGATTGACGGCTATCAGGAGTCCTGGTGAAAGAGTCCACTCCTAGTACCTTGGTCTCAGTGGAGCTTGTGAATAACTGGTGGGTCCTGCAGTGGTGGAAAATGTCCCTCACTTCTAGTCCAGGTCCTCCAGGCCCCATTTTGATTCTTCAGGTTCTGTTCCTCAGAGACATACGACTCTGCCAGGCTCTGAAGATCATTTTCAGTCAGGTCCTAGGGATTCACATGTGCATTCTGAAATAAGCTTATAGTTTTTAGGAACAGAAAAGGTTTTAATCTGTGACTTGATTTCACTACTATTAAGAAGGTTTTCCTAGTGCCCATCTCTTCACCACTGTTAGAAGTTTTTCTCTTTAACATCCTGTTTTTCATCACAGCATTTTCACACGGCTGTGATGTGTGTGTGAGTCTCCAAAAGGCCTGGGTGTTAAGTTTTGATCAGCAGCCTGCGGTGCTATTGGGAAGTGGTGGAGCCTTCAGGAGGTGGGGCCAAGTGGAAGAAGTGAGGTCCTTAGGGGCCACTGTCAAAAAGGAGACTTAGGCTGCCACCCTTGCTTTTACTTGCAGCCCCTTGAGGTGAGCAGGTTTCCTCTGCCATGTGTTTTCACCATGATGGTGCCAGGCTACCTCAGGATCAAAGCAACGAGACCAATAGTCATTGATTGAAACCACCAAAGCAGTGAGCTAAAATAAAACTTCCTTCCTTATAAACTGATTATCTCAGGTTTTTTTTTGGGGGAGCAGTACTAGAGATCAATCCCACTGAGTTACATCCCCAGCCCCTTTATTATTTTTTTAATTTTTAGATCAGGTCACATTATATTGCTAAATTACCCAGGCTAATCTCAAACTTGGGGTCCTCCTCCAAAGAGCCAGGATTACAGGCTTGAGCTGCCGTGCCTAACAACCTTAGCCATTTTGTTATAGTCATGGAAAGCCAACTAACACACACCATATTCTCATTGCTGGTTTATGGTTTACTTACTTTTTAAAAATCTTTCTCCTGATCGGCACTACCTAACAGATCTTTGCACAGTGCTACAAATATCCTTTATCTAATACGGCAGACAAATATCCTTTGTCTAAGACAGTAGCCACTAGGTATAGTGAGCATCAAATACTTCAAATGTGTCTAGTGGGATGGAGGAAAATTTTTAAATTTTTATTTAACTTTGATAAATTTTAAATTTGAACAGCCACATTTGGCCAGTGGCAGCTTTATTGGAGAGAACACACAACCCTATATTTAAGCTCCATGATATGAGGGACTATATCCGTACAGCCTTCTGTCATGTTTCTCAGGGCTGACAGTGGGCATGGTGTACGACAGGCATTCAAAGTAAAGAATGTCAGGCATATAATCTGCGGATTGTGCTTCTCAGATGTTGATCTTTTCTGTGATGAGACGAAGGTTGAATGTGAGAAAATTGCATTTCAGAAGGATTTGGATGTCTGACTTGATAAGGTTAAGAGATTTAAATTATTATTACTATGTGTGGGAAAGTTCTCAAATATGAGCTTGTGCTAGCTTAAGGTGGATGAATTTGTGATAGAAATTGCTTATTCTGTCTCAACTTGAGCTATAGCATAGAGAGCTTTCTAAAATGTATGTTTATAAATTGAAGATCTACAAAATGAGGAAAACGAAGGATATCCCTCTTGGGAATGAAACACACTTCAGAATCAAGTGGGTATCTCTTTACTGGCCTTTTGGCTGAATGGTAATAGTGGCTGAAATTCTTGAGTTAGGAAATTGGTTTGACAGGTTAGTGCTGAAAGCTAACACACACTGTGCCATGTAATCAGCACTCTGTACGCATTAATTTATGTGATTCAGCAGCTTTATGAGGTGCACAGTGCTACTATCTCCATCAAACAGAGAACAAATTTTGACCATAGAAGGAGTGACTTAACGTGGTTAATCAACTAACTAGTTCAGTAGGGAAAGTAGAGTTTGAACCCAGCTATTCTGGTTGCAAAATCCATTTTCACTTATATCTTCTCTTAATAACTCATCTTCTCATTTTATCTCTCTCTCTTTCTCCCTCTCTCTCACTCTTTCTGTGCCTATCAGAATACTAAACAGCCTTGCTATGGCTGCAAAACTGTATGTCTGTGTGGTAATAATTTCTTGAAGATGACTCCAATAGCACAGTGGGAGGTGAGGGGACCAGAATGAATGAGCAGTAGGATAAGGTCATTCTGGCCCATTGGGAAAGAACTCACCTTGGAACTGGAAGCCTTTGCTACTTACCTTATTTGGTTATTAAAATTATGTAAATATGCCTATGAAAGTACTTTACAGTATGTAAAGGGTTTCATCTAAGCAGGTGTGCTTGGCTGCCTGAAAAGCTAATGCACTGGCCGAGTGTCCATCAGGGAGTGTCAGGTCTCAGAGATGCCACAGTGGCGGCAGGTGGTAGTTTGCCTGAGTTTGGGAGAAACTCTGCCCTTTCTGTTTCCTGCAGTTTAAGGACTTATTCTCTTGTAGGATGAAAAAGAAGGCAGGAAATGTCTTTCTTTCCAGATTTATCTTTTTTTCTATGCTCTCACATCTTTCTTTCTTTCTTTCTTTCTTTCTTTCTTTCTTTCTTTCTTTCTTTCTTTCTTTCTTTCTTTCTTTCTTTCTTTCTCCC